>NW_027325377.1:1121473-1461473 GCF_036924035.1 Leuresthes tenuis | reverse complement strand
CTTTCTTCTGCCTCCATCTCCTCCATTGTCTTCAGTCTGCAGCCCCCCCAATCATTCCCCAAACCAGCATGAGGCTCAGCTGATGCAGGAATGTTACACAACCAGAGAGTCACAACACGTCAAATAAAGGTCTTTTATCATCATGGAACACCGACAGTTATCTGCTCACATTACTTACTCAGTTGGACCTTTTAGAGTCTAGTTTTCAGTTTCCAAACCTCGTTATAATGACTGGTTCGTTGTCCTTGTAGCAGGCGATATGCCTCGGTGTTGTTTCTGAGTGAAGGAAGGCAGTTCCAGCTCTCCGGGTTCCTCTCCAGTGTCATATGTCATAGAGATTTCCTCCCCCAGAAAGTCAAGTTAAGTTAATGTTGTTGACTTCCTTAATATTTAGAATCTATACTTTATGTGTAATTTGTTTTCCCAAACTGCAGGTTTCCTTGTGGTTCCCAGAGTTTCTAAAAGCAGAATGGGAGGCAGAGCCTTCAGTTATCAGGCCCCTAAAAGCAGAATGGGAGGCAGAGCCTTCAGTTATCAGGCCCCTAAAAGCAGAATGGGAGGCAGAGCCTTCAGTTATCAGGCCCCTAAAAGCAGAATGGGAGGCAGAGCCTTCAGTTATCAGGCCCCTAAAAGCAGAATGGGAGGCAGAGCCTTCAGTTATCAGGCCCCTAAAAGCAGAATGGGAGGCAGAGCCTTCAGTTATCAGGCCACTAAAAGCAGAATGGGAGGCAGAGCCTTCAGTTATCAGGCCCCTAAAAGCAGAATGGGAGGCAGAGCCTTCAGTTATCAGGCCCCTAAAAGCAGAATGGGAGGCAGAGCCTTCAGTTATCAGGCCCCTAAAAGCAGAATGGGAGGCAGAGCCTTCAGTTATCAGGCCCCTAAAAGCAGAATGGGAGGCAGAGCCTTCAGTTATAAGGCCCCTAAAAGCAGAATGGGAGGCAGAGCCTTCAGTTATCAGGCCCCTAAAAGCAGAATGGGAGGCAGAGCCTTCAGTTATCAGGCCCCTAAAAGCAGAATGGGAGGCAGAGCCTTCAGTTATCAGGCCCCTAAAAGCAGAATGGGAGGCAGAGCCGTCAGTTATCAGGCCCCTAAAAGCAGAATGGGAGGCAGAGCCTTCAGTTATAAGGCCCCTAAAAGCAGAATGGGAGGCAGAGCCTTCAGTTATCAGGCCCCTCTCTGTGGAACCAGCTGCCAGTTTGGCTTCAGGAAGCAGACACCCTCTCTACCTTTAAGATCAGGCTGAAACTTTCCTTTCTGATAAAGCTTATAGTTAGGGATGGCTCAGGTGAGCCTGAAACATCCCATAGTTCTGCTGCTATAGGCCCAGCCTGCTGGGGGAGCTCATCTGTCACACCTTTCCTCACTTTGCTCTCTTTTCCCCCTGTTTAATTTCTCAAATGATTTTATGTCCATGTGACATTATTGTGGTTATTAACTTGTGTTTCCCTGTTCCAGCAGGTATCCTTTGAATGGTGTTATGGTGTTTTTCCCCCCTCTTTTCCCTCTTTTCTGTCTTCTCAAACCCCAGCTGGTCGAGACGGATGGACACCCTTCCTGGTTTTGGTTCTGCCAGAGGTTTCTTCCTGGTTCTGGTTCAGCCAGAGGTTTCTTCCTGGTTCTGGTTCTGCCAGAAGTTTCTTCCTGGTTGAATTGGCTCCATATGAATTAATTGGATTATAATTACAATGAATTGAATTCCAATTGGCTTGAATTGGACTTTATTATTTAAGTGCCTTGAGATGATATTTGTTGTAATTTGGCGCTATATAAATAAAACTGAATTGAATTGAATTTTCTTCTCTTTGATTCCCTCCATCTCACCTGTAATGTTCCTCAGTCCCTCTTTGGAGGCTTTAATTATCACGGACTCATTACTGATCAAACAAAGCCTGAACCTGATAGGTTGTTGCTCAGCACAGGAGGTTCAACAACCTCGTAACATTCAGACAAAAATGCATTTTACTAAAATCCTGTTTAACTTAAGGTTAGCAAATGAAATCAGAACTAAAATACATTCTTATTACGACGCCACGATCACCTTGTTGGCTGCCTGGTTGGCTGCCTGGTTGGCATGACAACCCGACAACACTTTATGACAACACTTTAGCCACTTCCTGGTTGTGTTTGTAATAAAAACCTAAACTGTTGGGTTTGGCTCGTGTTTAGGACTAAAATACATTCTTTCTACCAGGACATGGTCGCAGTTGTAGTTACAGTTATTAGCTATTTATTTATTTTTTTTCAGAACTGGAGGCTGCAGAATCAGGACACTCAGATTTTAGGATTACTTACTTAAGAGGAGTATGAATTAGCAAAGATAGGTTAATGTTCTGTACTGTATCTGTACTTTAACCCTAACCCGAACCATCAGGCATGTTAATAATGTATAATGACACGTGAAATATGTATAAATTACACAACATTAGGGCTCTAAAACCCCACAACATTACATGCAGTTGCGTTCAGGGCCACCAGAGGTCCCATTGCCTTTGAACATGTTTATCATGTTCATATGTTGTTATTCTCCGGATAAACAGGTGATCCATGGGCTCATTTTTGGGAGGAGGATACACGATGATTCCACTGCTTTCAAGAGGTTTTTAATTATAAAGTTGAAATGTTCTTTTTAGTCTTTCAGTTTCACTTCAAAACATTTGATTTTGTTGTTGAGCTTCATCCAATAAAATATGACTTTTAAATTACAGGTTGAATGAATCTGAGCGGTTAAAGATGCAGATGTTTGATCATTTTATCACTTTATCATTGATTCTGTCCACGTTGAGCAGCGGTGCTGTTGAAAGTCTTAAAGCAGCAGCGGTGTTTAGTGTCGGCTCAGCCGCTGCCTGCGCCTTTAAGAGCCCGCTGAGTTCATCTGACTGGCGCTGGGATGACGACATGCTTTTATATTTATCGCAGTGACCTCATCGCTTATGGCAGCGGCAGGACTTTGGTTCCCTCCGTTGCTTTCTGCTCCGTCTTCACCGTCTCTGTCGCCTCTTTTCTCGGTCTTTAGGCTCCGGTGTATTGCGGCGGACTCCCCCGGAGAGCCAGCCGGGGCGGCGCAGCTGCTGGCCGGACTCTGACGGCGACTTTCCAGACGGTGAGTTCACGGAAATTCTCGTTAAAGTCTGAAGCGGCGGCGGCGGCTGGTAAAGTTCCGTTAACGGGGCCTAAAGTAGAGTTTTTCTCAGTGTGAGGCTGTACCGACGCCTTTCTGGGTTGTTTGGGGGGGCTGTTTCCGTCGGTCAGTCGGTGTTTAACATGGAAACACACCGACAAAATGTCAGAGAGCAGCACGCTGACGTTAGAGAACAGCTCGGTCCTGAAAATGTCGCCCAGATCCATCCAAAAGTTCCCCGAACTCATCCGAGGCTCTGAAATCCTCATGAAGCATTCATGACACGAGTTTTTATCAGCTGACATTACATCTGAAGCCTGGATTTACATGAATATCCAGTAAAATCACACCAGAACTTTACATTTCCGTGTAAATGGAGCCGAACCTCCACCTCTGTAATTAATCCTCATTCTTCCTTCTGTTCATACAAGAAAAGTAGTTAAAACCTACAGAGTTCATCAAAATTCAAGCTTCAGTTTCCATTAATTCACCTTAAAATGGTCCCAAACTGGTCTAAAATCTTGGCTTTGTGTTTGGATGAAGATTTGAGAAAAAAATGACACTAAAGTTGATAAAGAAGTGGATAAATCCAACATTAAACCGAGTTAAATCAACTGTTTATTGGCAGGAAATAAAGTCACAGCTTTGTTTTTTGTGAAATTTTTAAAAAATAATGCACATTTTTCCTAAAAACTCCTTTAAAATGTGTTAATTTTCTGTAGATTAAAGCCAAACTTCATGGTTTAAAGCAGGTTTTTGGTCTATTCGGATGGTTTCGTGTGATTAGAAGAAAGGTTAAAAATGTCTTTCATTAATAACTTCTGTAGTAAACCGTAACACCAGAGTAATTCCTGCTAACACAGTGTGAGAAATAAAGACTTAACTTTAAATCTGTGGTTAATAAAACTCTTAAATGTAGCCGTATTAAAGAGGTTTTATGTGCTTCTTCCTCCGGTCTGAATGAGTTAACTCATTTGTTGTTTTTAATGTGAAGAACGCTGCAGGAAAAGTTGATGTAACATTTGGCTCCGACTTCATTAATCATCTGTTAAAAGATACCGAAGAGGTGGAGGTGTTTCCTGATGTTTTTAATGTCCTGTAGTCCTGTTTCTCATGTGCTCATCTGCGAGTTTTAACACGTGGAAAAGAAGCCGAACCGGTTTAACACATTTAACTTTCAACATGTTCACTAAATGATTTTCACAGGAAGCGTTTAAGCAAACATCAGATTATTATTATCATCAGTCACTGAAAAAAGACTCCAGGGTTAATAAAACGAGTCTGAGTTTCTTTAAAAGGGAAGATTCAGTTTTTCTGCCTCCGAACAGAAGAAAATGATGATGATGCAGCTCTGTGGACGAGTCTCCGGATGAATCTGAATGAATCTGGACTCATCTGCGGATGAGTCTGGATGAGTCTGTGAATGAGTCTGAATGAGTCTCCGGATGAGTCTGCGGATGAATCTGAATGAGTCTCCGGATGAGTCTGCGGATGAATCTGAATGAGTCTCCGGATGAGTCTGGATGAGTCTCCGGATGAATCTGCGGATGAGTCTGGATGAGTCTCCGGATGAGTCTGCGGATGAATCTGAATGAGTCTCCGGATGAGTCTGCGGATGAATCTGAATGAGTCTGGATGAATCTGGATGAATCTGGGGATGAGTCTGGATGAATCTGGATGAATCTGGATGAGTCTGGGGATGAGTCTGATAATGAGTCTGGGGATGAGTCTGGATGAATCTGGATGAGTCTGGGGATGAATCTGAATGAGTCTGGATGAGTCTGGGGATGAGTCTGGATGAGTCTGGGGATGAGTCTCCGCATGAGTCTGGATGAGTCTGATGATGAGTCTGCGGATGAATCTGAATGAGTCTCCGGATGAGTCTGCGGATGAATCTGAATGAGTCTCCGGATGAGTCTGCGGATGAATCTGAATGAGTCTCCGGATGAGTCTGGATGAGTCTGATGATGAGTCTGCGGATGAGTCTGGATGAGTCTGGATGAGTCTGGGGATGAGTCTGGATGAGTCTCCGCATGAGTCTGGATGAGTCTGATGATGAGTCTGCGGATGAATCTGAATGAGTCTCCGGATGAGTCTGCGGATGAATCTGAATGAGTCTCCGGATGAGTCTGGATGAGTCTGATGATGAGTCGGCGGATGAATCTGAATGAGTCTCCGGATGAGTCTGCGGATGAATCTGAATGAGTCTCCGGATGAATCTGAATGAGTCTCCGGATGAGTCTGGATGAGTCTCCGGATGAATCTGCGGATGAGTCTGGATGAGTCTCCGGATGAGTCTGCGGATGAATCTGAATGAGTCTCCGGATGAGTCTCCGGATGAGTCTGCGGATGAATCTGAATGAGTCTCCGGATGAGTCTCCGGATGAGTCTGCGGATGAATCTGAATGAGTCTGGATGAATCTGGATGAATCTGGGGATGAGTCTGATAATGAGTCTGGGGATGAGTCTGGATGAATCTGGATGAGTCTGGATGAATCTGGACTCATCTGCCGATGAGTCTGGATGAATCTGGACTCATCTGCCGATGAGTCTGGACTCATCGGCGGATGAGTCTGGGGATGAGTCTGCGGATGAATCTGGATGAGTCTCCGGATGAATCTGAATGAGTCTCCGCATGAGTCTGGATGAGTCTGGGGATGAATCTGGACGAGTCTGCGGATGAGTCTGCGGATGAGTCTCCGGATGAGTCTGAATGAGTCTCCGGATGAATCTGAATGAGTCTGGATGAGTCTGGGGATGAGTCTGGATGAGTCTGGATGAGTCTCCGCATGAGTCTGGATGAGTCTGGATGAGTCTCCGCATGAGTCTGGATGAGTCTGGGGATGAGTCTGGATGAGTCTGGGGATGAGTCTGGGGATGAGTCTGGATGAGTCTGGGGATGAATCTGCGGATGAGTCTGGATGAGTCTGCGAATGAGTCTGGATGAATCTGGATGAGTCTGGGGATGAGTCTGATGATGAGTCTCCGGATGAGTCTCCGGATGAGTCTGGATGAATCTGGATGAATCTGGACTCATCTGGGGATGAGTCTGGGGATGAGTCTGGATGAATCTGGACTCATCTGCGGATGAGTCTGGACGAGTCTCCGGATGAGTCTGGATGAGTCTGTGAGTGAGTCTGGATGAGTCTGGATGAGTCTGAGTGAGTCTGTGAGTGAGTCTGTGAGTGAGTCTGTGAGTGAGTCTGTGAGTGAGTCTGTGAGTGAGTCTGCGGATGAGTCTGGATGAGTCTGAATGAGTCTCCGGATGAATCTGATTGAGTCTGGATGAATCTGGATGAATCTGGACTCATCTGCGGATGAGTCTGGATGAGTCTGGGGATGAGTCTGGGGATGAGTCTGATAATGAGTCTGGGGATGAGTCTGCAGATGAGTCTCCGGATGAATCTGGATGAGTCTCCGGATGAGTCTGGATGAGTCTGAATGAGTCTCCGGATGAATCTGATTGAGTCTGGATGAATCTGGATGAATCTGGACTCATCTGCGGATGAGTCTGGATGAGTCTGGGGATGAGTCTGGATGAATCTGGGGATGAGTCTGGATGAATCTGGACTCATCTGCGGATGAGTCTGGATGAATCTGGATGAGTCTGGGGATGAGTCTGGGGATGAGTCTGCGAGTGAGTCTGTAAGTGAGTCTGGATGAGTCTGTGAGTGAGTCTGGATGAGTCTGAGTGAGTCTGTGAGTGAGTCTGGATAAGTCTGGATGAGTCTGAGTGAGTCTGTGAGTGAGTCTGTGAGTGAGTCTGCGGATGAATCTGAATGAGTCTCCGGATGAATCTGATTGAGTCTGGATGAATCTGGATGAATCTGGACTCATCTGCGGATGAGTCTGGATGAGTCTGGGGATGAGTCTGGATGAATCTGGACTCATCTGCGGATGAGTCTGGATGAATCTGCGAGTGAGTCTGGGGATGAATCTGGATGAGTCTGGGGATGAGTCTGGATGAGTCTGGGGATGAGTCTGGGGATGAATCTGGATGAGTCTGGGGATGAGTCTGGATGAGTCTGGGGATGAGTCTGGGGATGAGTCTGGGGATGAATCTGGATGAGTCTGGGGATGAGTCTGCGGATGAGTCTCCGGATGAATCTGGATGAGTCTGCGGATGAATCTGGATGAGTTTCCGGATGAGTCTGCGGATGAGTCTCCGGATGAATCTGATTGAGTCTGGATGAATCTGGATGAATCTGGACTCATCTGCGGATGAGTCTGAATGAGTCTGGGGATGAGTCTGGATGAGTCTGGATGAATCTGGACTCATCTGCGGATGAGTCTGGATGAATCTGGATGAGTCTCCGGATGAGTCTGCGGATGAATCTGAATGAGTCTGCGGATGAGTCTGGATGAGTCTGGATGAATCTGGATGAGTCCGGATGAATCTGGACTCATCTGCGGATGAGTCTGGATGAATCTGGATGAGTCTCCGGATGAGTCTGCGGATGAATCTGAATGAGTCTGCGGATGAGTCTGGATGAGTCTCCGGATGAGTCTGGATGAGTCTGGATGAATCTGGATGAGTCCGGATGAATCTGAATGAGTCTGCGGATGAGTCTGGATGAGTCTCCGGATGAATCTGGATGAGTCTGGGGATGAGTCTGGATGAGTCTCCGGATGAGTCTGGATGAGTCTGGATGAGTCTCCGGATGAATCCGGATGAGTCTGGATGAATCTGGATGAGTCTCCGGATGAATCTGGATGAGTCTCCGGATGAGTCTGGATGAGTCTGGATGAGTCTCCGGATGAGTCTGGATGAGTCTGGATGAGTCTCTGAATGAGTCTCCGGATGAATCTGGATGAGTCTCCGGATGAGTCTGCGGATGAGTCTGCGGATGAATCTGAATGAGTCTGCGGATGAGTCTGGATGAGTCTGGATGAATCTGGATGAGTCCGGATGAGTCTGGATGAGTCTGCGGATGAATCCGGATGAGTCTGGATGAATCTGGATGAGTCCGGATGAATCTGGATGAGTCTGCGGATGAGTCTCTGAATGAGTCTCCGGATGAATCCGGATGAGTCTGCGGATGAATCTGAATGAGTCTGTGGATGAGTCTGGATGAGTCTCCGGATGAATCTGGATGAGTCCGGATGAGTCTGGATGAGTCTGGGGATGAGTCTGCGGATGAGTCTGGGGATGAGTCTGAGTGAGTCTGGATGAATCTGGATGAATCTGGACTCATCTGCGGATGAGTCTGGATGAGTCTGGGGATGAGTCTGGATGAGTCTGGATGAATCTGGACTCATCTGCGGATGAGTCTGGATGAATCTGGATGAGTCTCCGGATGAGTCTGCGGATGAATCTGAATGAGTCTGCGGATGAGTCTGGATGAGTCTCCGGATGAGTCTGGATGAGTCTGGATGAATCTGGATGAGTCCGGATGAATCTGGACTCATCTGCGGATGAGTCTGGATGAATCTGGATGAGTCTCCGGATGAGTCTGCGGATGAATCTGAATGAGTCTGCGGATGAGTCTGGATGAGTCTCCGGATGAGTCTGGATGAGTCTGGATGAATCTGGATGAGTCCGGATGAATCTGAATGAGTCTGCGGATGAGTCTGGATGAGTCTGGATGAATCTGGATGAGTCCGGATGAGTCTGGATGAGTCTGCGGATGAATCCGGATGAGTCTGGATGAATCTGGATGAGTCCGGATGAATCTGGATGAGTCTGCGGATGAGTCTCTGAATGAGTCTCCGGATGAATCCGGATGAGTCTGCGGATGAATCTGAATGAGTCTGTGGATGAGTCTGGATGAGTCTCCGGATGAGTCTGGATGAGTCTGGATGAGTCTCCGGATGAGTCTGGATGAATCTGGATGAGTCTCCGGATGAGTCTGGATGAGTCTGAATGAGTCTCCGGATGAATCTGATTGAGTCTGGATGAATCTGGATGAATCTGGACTCATCTGCGGATGAGTCTGGATGAGTCTGGGGATGAGTCTGGATGAATCTGGGGATGAGTCTGGATGAATCTGGACTCATCTGCGGATGAGTCTGGATGAATCTGGATGAGTCTGGGGATGAGTCTGGGGATGAGTCTGCGAGTGAGTCTGTAAGTGAGTCTGGATGAGTCTGTGAGTGAGTCTGGATGAGTCTGAGTGAGTCTGTGAGTGAGTCTGGATAAGTCTGGATGAGTCTGAGTGAGTCTGTGAGTGAGTCTGTGAGTGAGTCTGCGGATGAATCTGAATGAGTCTCCGGATGAATCTGATTGAGTCTGGATGAATCTGGATGAATCTGGACTCATCTGCGGATGAGTCTGGATGAGTCTGGGGATGAGTCTGGATGAATCTGGACTCATCTGCGGATGAGTCTGGATGAATCTGCGAGTGAGTCTGGGGATGAATCTGGATGAGTCTGGGGATGAGTCTGGATGAGTCTGGGGATGAGTCTGGGGATGAATCTGGATGAGTCTGGGGATGAGTCTGGATGAGTCTGGGGATGAGTCTGGGGATGAGTCTGGGGATGAATCTGGATGAGTCTGGGGATGAGTCTGCGGATGAGTCTCCGGATGAATCTGGATGAGTCTGCGGATGAATCTGGATGAGTCTCCGGATGAGTCTGCGGATGAGTCTCCGGATGAATCTGATTGAGTCTGGATGAATCTGGATGAATCTGGACTCATCTGCGGATGAGTCTGAATGAGTCTGGGGATGAGTCTGGATGAGTCTGGATGAATCTGGACTCATCTGCGGATGAGTCTGGATGAATCTGGATGAGTCTCCGGATGAGTCTGCGGATGAATCTGAATGAGTCTGCGGATGAGTCTGGATGAGTCTGGATGAATCTGGATGAGTCCGGATGAATCTGGACTCATCTGCGGATGAGTCTGGATGAATCTGGATGAGTCTCCGGATGAGTCTGCGGATGAATCTGAATGAGTCTGCGGATGAGTCTGGATGAGTCTCCGGATGAGTCTGGATGAGTCTGGATGAATCTGGATGAGTCCGGATGAATCTGAATGAGTCTGCGGATGAGTCTGGATGAGTCTCCGGATGAATCTGGATGAGTCTGGGGATGAGTCTGGATGAGTCTCCGGATGAGTCTGGATGAGTCTGGATGAGTCTCCGGATGAATCCGGATGAGTCTGGATGAATCTGGATGAGTCTCCGGATGAATCTGGATGAGTCTCCGGATGAGTCTGGATGAGTCTGGATGAGTCTCCGGATGAGTCTGGATGAGTCTGGATGAGTCTCTGAATGAGTCTCCGGATGAATCTGGATGAGTCTCCGGATGAGTCTGCGGATGAGTCTGCGGATGAATCTGAATGAGTCTGCGGATGAGTCTGGATGAATCTGGATGAGTCCGGATGAGTCTGGATGAGTCTGCGGATGAATCCGGATGAGTCTGGATGAATCTGGATGAGTCCGGATGAATCTGGATGAGTCTGCGGATGAGTCTCTGAATGAGTCTCCGGATGAATCCGGATGAGTCTGCGGATGAATCTGAATGAGTCTGTGGATGAGTCTGGATGAGTCTCCGGATGAATCTGGATGAGTCCGGATGAGTCTGGATGAGTCTGGGGATGAGTCTGCGGATGAGTCTGGGGATGAGTCTGAGTGAGTCTGGATGAATCTGGATGAATCTGGACTCATCTGCGGATGAGTCTGGATGAGTCTGGGGATGAGTCTGGATGAGTCTGGATGAATCTGGACTCATCTGCGGATGAGTCTGGATGAATCTGGATGAGTCTCCGGATGAGTCTGCGGATGAATCTGAATGAGTCTGCGGATGAGTCTGGATGAGTCTCCGGATGAGTCTGGATGAGTCTGGATGAATCTGGATGAGTCCGGATGAATCTGGACTCATCTGCGGATGAGTCTGGATGAATCTGGATGAGTCTCCGGATGAGTCTGCGGATGAATCTGAATGAGTCTGCGGATGAGTCTGGATGAGTCTCCGGATGAGTCTGGATGAGTCTGGATGAATCTGGATGAGTCCGGATGAATCTGAATGAGTCTGCGGATGAGTCTGGATGAGTCTCCGGATGAATCTGGATGAGTCTGGGGATGAGTCTGGATGAGTCTCCGGATGAGTCTGGATGAGTCTGGATGAGTCTCCGGATGAATCCGGATGAGTCTGGATGAATCTGGATGAGTCTCCGGATGAATCTGGATGAGTCTCCGGATGAGTCTGGATGAGTCTGGATGAGTCTCCGGATGAGTCTGGATGAGTCTGGATGAGTCTCTGAATGAGTCTCCGGATGAATCTGGATGAGTCTCCGGATGAGTCTGCGGATGAGTCTGCGGATGAATCTGAATGAGTCTGCGGATGAGTCTGGATGAGTCTGGATGAATCTGGATGAGTCCGGATGAGTCTGGATGAGTCTGCGGATGAATCCGGATGAGTCTGGATGAATCTGGATGAGTCCGGATGAATCTGGATGAGTCTGCGGATGAGTCTCTGAATGAGTCTCCGGATGAATCCGGATGAGTCTGCGGATGAATCTGAATGAGTCTGTGGATGAGTCTGGATGAGTCTCCGGATGAGTCTGGATGAGTCTGGATGAGTCTCCGGATGAGTCTGCGGATGAATCTGAATGAGTCTGCGGATGAGTCTGGATGAGTCTCCGGATGAATCCGGATGAGTCTGGATGAATCTGGATGAGTCTGCGGATGAGTCTGGGGATGAGTCTGAGTGAGTCTGTGAGTGAGTCTGGATGGATCTGGATGAGTCTGTGGATGTAGATGTATCTCTCAGAAATGTCAGGTCTTTGCTGGATTTTAGACCTGACATTTCTTCTTGTTTCTCTTTGAGCTTCACTTGGTCACTGATTGGTCAGCAGCTGATTTAGCTCCTGTCTCTTTAAGAGTCTCGTCCAGTCTGCTGATTGGTCTCTGGTCCAGTTTAATATAATGTGTTTCACGGTGATGTCACTCAGTGAATCCTGGAAAACAAACGATCCCTCCTTTGGTTTTGATGAACATTTCTTGAAGCCGTGCTTTAGAATAAATCTAAATCTTTGCACCATCTTGAGCTGGAACAAACAGGACTGATCACATGATCGATCAGCTGTGCTGTCTGGAGAATAATAAACATGTAAAATGGCTGAAGATCTCCACGTTTCTCTGCTGCTGGTTGTCTTTCTCCTTTAGTTTAGTTCCCTGTTAGTGACCTCAAGTGTTTCTTACAGCCGTGAGGAAGTCGGCCTACAGCGCCACCTGCTGACCACACCGGTTTATTCACTCCAAAGCAGCTGATGGAGACGAGTCTGAAGGTTAGATATGAAGTGACATGTCAGGAGTTCGACAGAAACGGTTACTGTGATGTGTTCATGGAGGCGTGTTTCAGCTCTGAAACGATTTCCCTCATTAATTCTGACACAGATGTCGGCGTGTTTTCCATTTGATGAAGAATTTAAACAGAAATATCAGTTTAAACCTCAGTTTTTAACCTGAAGCTTCACACAAGCAGGTGTGGGTGGAGCTGAGTTGTTGACCTTTGGCCTGCTGCAGGTGTAGCTGCAGAGAATCAGGAAGCAGCCGCTGATAAACATCAGGACTCGTTGTGTCTGCCGTCACCACGGTGATACGATCTGATTCAGTTTTATTCAGCTTTCCTGCTCAGAGCTGCTTCTAAACAAAGTTTACCTCCAGTTATTTGATATATAACTCACATAAACAGCTCTCTGATTGTACCTTTACGTCCCCAAGAGTCAGGTTTGTTCTTCGGAAAATATTCAACACATATAAGACCAGATTTTCAGATTTTAAATGGTAGCTTTAAGGTTTCACCGGGATTAACTCGTCCACTTCTTTAGAGAAGTGCTTCTACTAGATTCGAAGCATTGGACGCCATTTTTTTCCTCCTCTAAATTCCAGGAGTTGAGACTCTCCTTCGGTCCCTGCACCACCTCCTTTCTGGCACCATCTGTTCAGTGCCTTTCAAGCCAATGTCACTTGTTATGAATGGCACCATTGGGCTTAAATCCATAGTATCGCCATCGCTCTTCTTTCATGGATACCATTCAATGCTGGTTGGAGAGACCAGGTAAGTTCCCAACTGAGCGGCTGAGCAGCTCTGGAGCTGATCCAGAAGACAGGTAGCTCAGTAGCCATGAGCTCAAGAGGTCGCTAAGCTAGCTCTTTTGAGCTACGAGCCAGACATTCAGGTGAAGAAGAGGAACCACAGAGTCCGAGAGCTACCCAGCGACATGTTAGCTAGCTTCAGGCTGAGCAAGTTGGGAACTCTGAAGCCTGAGCTAGCTATGTTTATGTTTATGTTTAGGCATTTAGCTTAACTTTTATCCAAAGCAACTTACAGGTAGGCGGGGTTAGGGGTTAAGGGGGTCTTGCCCAAGGACCCCTACTGGAGATAGTACCTTTCATGAAGGGGATTTGAACCCAGGTGTCCCACATGAAAGGTGGCAATCATACCTCTATGCTATCCAGTCCCTAGCTAACACTTTGTGGCTTTCTAACGTCATCATGCTGTGCTTTTAAGATTCAGCTTCCCCTTCCTGAGAATCGCTCCCCAGATCAAACATTTGCGGATGAACTATGCTAGAATAAAGATGGTGTAAACGGTAACAGGGGCATGGCTGAGTATCGGCTCTGAAAGGGCTTAAAAAGTTCAGTCATTTAAAAGCAGAAACTGACAGGAGGAGCAGGTTGGTTTCAGGGTGAGTGCAGAGATCTGATAAAGCTGCCTTACGTGACTGTGATGCCATCTGTTCGGAGGTCTGCAGCTGATAATCGACACATCAGATGCCTGCAGAGGAATGTCCCGGCTTGAAAGAACATAATTGGAATCCCATTTATTCAGAAGAGGTGGAACACGATGTTAGACGCAGCCTGGGGCTCCAGCTACTGCTCCACACACTTTAACAGCCCTGGAAAACACACTGTGTGCTTTGAATGCCTCTTTAATTCAGTTTCACCCCTTCACACAGTCCGGCCTGTTTCCTCCTGCTGTTACATTCCTCTGCTTCAAAACATCACAGAGCTCAGCTGAGGAAGACGCTCTGCTTTCATTCATTCAGAGAAATGCAGCTCTGTGAACTCAGAGTTGGCAGAAAACCTCAGGAACAACACAAGAATAATGTTTGACAATGGGGTTGGTGCTCTGAAACAGAGCCGTGACGCACCACTGATCTCCTGAATCCATTCGATTAAGAGTTGTCCTTGAGCCACTCGGTTAGTTTGAGCCACAGAGACGTGACAATAAGACCAAAATAAACCAGAGGAAGCTTCTAAACTGCAGCGGAGTTGGACCCTGAGTTGGACCCAGTGGTGGACCCAAAGGTGGACCCAGTGGTGAACCTTGAGTTGGACCCAGTGGTGGACCCAAAGGTGGACCCTGAGTTGGACCCAGTGGTGGACCCAGTGGTGAACCCTGAGTTGGACCCAGTGGTGGACCCAAAGGTGGACCCTGAGTTGGACCCAGTGGTGAACCCTGAGTTGGACCCAGTGGTGGACCCAAAGGTGGACCCTGAGTTGGACCCAGTGGTGAACCTTGAGTTGGACCCAGTGGTGGACCCAAAGGTGGACCCTGAGTTGGACCCAGTGGTGGACCCAGTGGTGAACCCTGAGTTGGACCCAGTGGTGGACCCAAAGGTGGACCCTGAGTTGGACCCAGTGGTGAACCCTGAGTTGGACCCAGTGGTGAACCCTGAGTTGGACCCAGTGGTGGACCCAAAGGTGGACCCAGTGGTGAACCTTGAGTTGGACCCAGTGGTGGACCCAAAGGTGGACCCTGAGTTGGACCCAGTGGTGGACCCAGTGGTGAACCCTGAGTTGGACCCAGTGGTGGACCCAAAGGTGGACCCTGAGTTGGACCCAGTGGTGAACCCTGAGTTGGACCCAGTGGTGAACCCTGTGTTGGACCCAGTGGTGGACCCTGAGTTGGACCCAGTGGTGGAGCCAAAGGTGGACCCTGAGTTGGACCCAGTGGTGGACCCTGAGTTGGACCCAGTGGTGGACCCAAAGGTGGACCCTGAGTTGGACCCAGTGGTGGACCCAAAGGTGAACCCTGAGTTGGACCCAAAGGTGAACCCTGAGTTGGACCCAGTGGTGAACCCTGAGTTGGACCCTGAGTTGGACCCAGTGGTGAATCCAAAGGTGGACCCTGAGTTGGACCCTGAGTTGGACCCAGTGGTGAACCCTGAGTTGGACCCAGTGGTGAATCCAAAGGTGGACCCTGAGTTGGACCCTGAGTTGGACCCAGTGGTGAACCCTGAGTTGGACCCAGTGGTGGACCCAAAGGTGAACCCAAAGGTGGACCCTGAGTTGGACCCTGAGTTGGACCCAGTGGTGGACCCTGAGTTGGACCCTGAGTTGGACCCAGTGGTGAACCCTGAGTTGGACCCAGTGGTGGACCCAGTGGTGGACCCAAAGGTGGACCTTGAGTTGGACCCTGAGTTGGACCCAGTGGTGAACCCAGAGGTGGACCCTGAGTTGGACCCAGTGGTGGACCCAAAGGTGAACCCTGAGTTGGACCCAGTGGTGGAGCCAGAGTTGGACCCTGAGTTGGACCCAGTGGTGAACCCAAAGGTGGACCTTGAGTTGGACCCTGAGTTGGACCCAGTGGTGGAGCCAGAGGTGGACCCTGAGGTGGACCCAGTGGTGGACCCAGTGGTGGACCCTGAGGTGGACCCAGTGGTGGAGCCAGTGGTGGACCCAAAGGTGGACCTTGAGTTGGACCCTGAGTTGGACCCAGTGGTGGACCCAAAGGTGGACCTTGAGTTGGACCCTGAGTTGGACCCAGTGGTGGAGCCAGAGTTGGACCCTGAGTTGGACCCAGTGGTGGACCCAAAGGTGGACCCTGAGTTGGACCCAGTGGTGGACCCAAAGGTGGACTCAGTGGTGGACCCAGTGGTGAACCCTGAGTTGGACCCAGTGGTGGACCCTGAGTTGGACCCAGTGGTGGATCCAAAGGTGGACCTTGAGTTGGACCCAGTGGTGGACCCTGAGTTGGACCCAGTGGTGGATCCAAAGGTGGACGCGGAGGTGGACGCGGAGGTGGACTGTGAGGAGGTGGAGCCAGTGGTGGACCCAAAGGTGAACCCTGAGTTGGACCCAGTGGTGGAGCCAGAGTTGGACCCTGAGTTGGACCCAGTGGTGAACCCAAAGGTGGACCTTGAGTTGGACCCTGAGTTGGACCCAGTGGTGGAGCCAGAGGTGGACCCTGAGGTGGACCCAGTGGTGGACCCAGTGGTGGACCCTGAGGTGGACCCAGTGGTGGAGCCAGTGGTGGACCCAAAGGTGGACCTTGAGTTGGACCCTGAGTTGGACCCAGTGGTGGACCCAAAGGTGGACCTTGAGTTGGACCCTGAGTTGGACCCAGTGGTGGAGCCAGAGTTGGACCCTGAGTTGGACCCAGTGGTGGACCCAAAGGTGGACTCAGTGGTGGACCCAGTGGTGAACCCTGAGTTGGACCCTGAGTTGGACCCAGTGGTGGACCCTGAGTTGGACCCAGTGGTGGATCCAAAGGTGGACGCGGAGGTGGACTGTGAGGAGGTGGAGCCAGTGGTGGACCCTGAGGTGGACCCAGTGGTGGAGCCAGTGGTGGACCCAAAGGTGGACCTTGAGTTGGACCCTGAGTTGGACCCAGTGGTGGACCCAAAGGTGGACCTTGAGTTGGACCCTGAGTTGGACCCAGTGGTGGACCCAAAGGTGGACTCAGTGGTGGACCCAAAGGTGGACCCTGAGTTGGACCTTGAGTTGGACCCAGTGGTGAACCTTGAGTTGGACCCAGTGGTGGAGCCAAAGGTGGACGCGGAGGTGGACTCTGAGTCAGAGGTGGGGGATTTTCTGGTTGTCTGAGTTGAACGAGTAACAGCAGGTTTTACAACATGAGGGGATTTCCTGCTGCAGAGCTCCCAGTCAGGCAGACACGTTTGGACCAGACTCAGGAGTCATTAGCTGCTGCTTCACTCTGATAACCTGGAGTTATTCTCTCTGAGCACACCTGGATTAAACACCTGAGGACGGAAAATCACTGCTGGGGTTGTTTCCTCTGGAACATCCAGAGCTCAGATTCATAATTATTTTCATCAAAGCAAGAACAGCTGCAACCAAAGCTCAGACTTAGGAGGGTTCAGTTTAATCATCTGGGATAAAAATAGATCATATTTAATCATTTACTGCCTTTCTGTTTAGTTAAAAACATTCTTTTATCTTTCTTTCTTGTCTCCTTGTTCATTAAACGAGAATATTTTCAGTTTGTTTTTGATTCTGCTCTGTCTTTAAAGCTTTATTTTCTGTCCTGAGAAAATGATTAAATCTGTGGTAAAAATGATATTACTCTTAAACCCTCCCAAATCCTTTGAACTATTTCAATGTTTTGTTCTTTTTGATGATTATATTCAGATATTTATACACGTTCCTACTGATAAATGTACAATATGTCATCACAGAAAAGACTTAAAGTCACTTTATAGGTATTATAATGTGATTTTAGAGTGTTTTAGAATGTTTCCTGTAAATGTGTTCCTGGTCTGCTCTGATTGGTCAGCAGCAGAGGTCTGATCAGGCTCCGCCCACCACTCTGAATACTGATCAGTTTTATCATATTTTATCAGTCTTTAGATCTTGAAATTTGAACAAGTTTCATTGGAAATGACGGGAAAAGCAATGAGTCATGAAGTAGCTTAAAGTCATAAAGAGGAGGAAGGCGCCTGAAGCTCAAACCTGATTGGCTACGAGCAAGAGGAAGTTAAAAGAGACAAATGAACCAGAATGAGATAATAAAAATAGGTTTTGTGGCACTGCTGTGGTTCCGTAGCTTGAACTTTGTTTCTAATTCTGTTCCTCAGTTTGAAACCTTCATCATGAAGACGAGGAGCGAGCCGCAGGGTGATGTCATCAGGAGACACGCCGCCTTCTGTTTCACGCCGGCTGTGGAGTGAATGAAACACTGAAACACGCTCATTAAAGCCGTCGGTGGGCTTCGGCTTCCTCTTCCTCGCTCTCCCTGCGGCTGCCATCAGGATGACATCATCCGACACAATGGAGCTCTTCATCCTCTGAGGTTCCTCGCCAGGCTGTGTCACTGCGCTGGAGCGCCGGCCGGGACGCCCAGGAGGAGGAAGAGGAGGAAGAGGGGGAGGCGGGGCACTGCAACCAGGGAGGGAGGGGGGTGGGGGGGTGGGCGGGTGCCGAGGAGTGGTTGTCTGACATGTCGGAGCGTTCGGGGTCCAGGTCTGGACCCGGGGTGCCGCGGCCCGGCTCGGTGCGAGCCATCGGGGCGGAGGCGCTGGTGGCGCTGCTGGAGGGGGGGTTGGACCGGGTGGTGCTGATCGACAGCCGGCCCTTCGTGGACTACAACGCCGCGCACATCCTGGAGGCGGTCAACGTGAACTGCTCCAAGCTGATGAAGAGGCGGCTGCAGCAGGACAAGGTGCAGATCGCTGAGCTGCTGCAGCACTCAGCCAAGAAGAAGGTGAGGGTCACGGGGGTCAGGAGGGGTCACAGGGGTCGGGAGGGGTCACACGGATCGGGTCAGGAGGGGTCACACGGGTGGAGAGGGTCGGGAGGGGTCACAGGGGTCGGGTCAGGAGGGGTCACAGGGGTCGGGAGGGGTCAGGAGGGTCGGGAGGGGTCACAGGGGTCGGGAGGGTCGGGAGGGGTCGAGAGGGGTCATGAGGGTCGGGAGGGGTCACACGGATCGGGTCAGGAGGGGTCACACGGGTGGAGAGGGGTCACACGGATCGGGAGGGTCGGGAGGGGTCACAGGGGTCGGGTCAGGAGGGGTCACAGGGGTCGGGAGGGGTCAGGAGGGTCGGGAGGGGTCAGGAGGGTCGGGAGGGGTCACAGGGGTCGGGAGGGTCGGGAGGGGTCGAGAGGGGTCATGAGGGTCGGGAGGGGTCACACGGATCGGGTCAGGAGGGGTCACACGGGTGGAGAGGGGTCACAGGGGTCGGGAGGGTCACAGGGGTCAGGAGGGTCGAGAGGGGTCAGGAGGGGTCACACGGATCGGGAGGGTCGGGAGGGGTCAGGAGGGTCGGGAGGGGTCACACGGATCAGGAGGGGTCACACGGATCGGGAGGGGTCACAGGGGTCGGGAGGGGAGACGGGTCGGGACAGGTGGAAACAGGACATTAGGTGACCCGGGCGACATCAGCTGTTTCAGACCTTTGGGTCTGCTTGATGCTGCGTTCAGGAACAGATGGGAACTCTGGCTTTCCAGCTTCTAGCCTGCAAAGAAATGAAGGGAAGCTTCAGCTGGAAGTCAGGTGTTGTTGGGAACCTTCGGACTCTGGTGGACTTTAACAAACTCTTTTCCTTTCTTAGATTAACGTTGTGACGACTGATCGCAGTAAAAGAAAAAGAGTTCTGATGTCTGAGGCTCAGTGAAGGCAGCATGATGTCAGCGTTCAGCTCTTCACCCATTGGTTGATAATCGTGTTTCAGAAGATGGTGCCTGTCCACTTCTGAAGCTTGGCTGAGAATACTGATCAGTTTTATCAGTTTTATCAGTGTTACGGCGATTTGAGTCGAGTGAAAACATCTGAATAAATAAAACATCTTAATAAAAAATAAGAATCTGAGACTGAAGGAAAAAGTTTGAACTTTTAGGCCTCAGTTCAGTTTTTAAACACGAACAAACATTTTGGCCCTGACATGGCTCCATAAGGAGCATTTAAACCCAGATCCAGCCGGCTGATTGGTCCAAACAGCGGTGAAGGCAGGCTGTGATTGGTGGACAGCTCAAAGCTCTCAGGAAGTGACCTGAACATAATGACTGCTGATTGGCTGCAGGTCAGTGATGCGTTCGTGTGTGTGTGTTGCAGTTGGAGCTGCAGGGCGACCAGGAGGTCGTCGTCTACGACCAGAGCTCCTCGGACCTGGCCGCTCTCGGCGCCGACTGTTTCCTCAGCGTCCTGCTGGTTAAACTGGAGCGCAGCTTCCCCTCCGTGCACCTGCTCTCAGGTGAGTCCTCCTGCGGTCAGCTGCAGCTGTTGATGTTTCTGCACCAGATTAAAGGTCTTCTTCACCTGTTTCCATCAGGCGTTTAAACCTCAGGGAGCGAGAAGAGATGAAACCAGAGCAAAGAAACATGTAGATTTGTTGCTTCTTCCTTTATTCTGCTGATTTCTTCTTCTTCTTCTGATGTTTCCCTGGGATAATGAGCTTGATAAAGTTGGATAATGAGCAGAGATGATTGTAGAAAATCATCTTTATGCAGTTTTAATGTCATTTCCTGTTCCTGTTTCTGTTAAAAAGAGACCAGCTCTGTTTTAATGTGACACCGATGATGTCATCATGGTGACATCATAGTGGCCTCAGACCTCAGATCAGTGGTCAGAGCGCTGCCTTCGCTCCTCTCTGGGTCACGTTATGTAACAGTGATGTAATGCTGCTCCTGTGGCTCCGCCCTCAAACTTCAGACTTCCCAACCGGAAGCTGTGGCGCTCATCGGTTACGCAACAGCAGCATGAGGTCAACACACACACACGGTAGCAAAACTGTGGGTTTTTTAGTCTTTTTTCAGATTTTTTTAAAATAAAAATAACATTTTATGTCCAAAAAACGTTCTGATTGAGTCCTTCAGAGCCTGACTCATCAAATCCTGATTAAATAAATGAAATTTTGCACTCTGACGGCGTCTTTTCAGTCCGACCCGTTCCCAGGAGTCTGAGGGACGTTGGACCTGGTCTGGGTTCTGGTTCCGGTCCGGTTTGCAGAAGGTGAAATCAGTTCAGAGGCTCCTCAGGGCAGCTGCTGCCACATCAGGGTTCAGCTGATAAGAGATAAAGAGGTTTACAGCCGGGACGCAGAGTCCAGTGTGGTCGACCCGTGTGGCGTTCGCTGTAACTCGGAAAAGCCAGTTCAAGTCAATTCAATTCAACTTTATTTATAAAGCGCCAGATTACAACTAATATCCGAGCTAAGGAAACCAACAGATTGGACCGAAACTTGTCTTCAGTCCAATCTCCCGTCCTGAGCCTGAGGGACTGTGGAAAGGAACGACTCCCTTTAACAGGAAGAAACCTCTGGCAGAACCAGAACCAGGAAGAAACCTCTGGCAGAACCAGAACCAGGAAGAAACCTCTGGCAGAACCAGGAAGAAACCTCTGGCAGAACCAGAACCAGAACCAGGAAGAAACCTCTGGCAGAACCAGAACCAGGAAGAAACCTCTGGCAGAACCAGAACCAGGAAGGGTGGCCATCCACCTCGACCAGCTGGGGTTTGAGAAGACAGAAAAGAGGGAAAAGAGGGGGGAAAAACACCAAAACGCCATTCAAAGGATACCTGCTGGAACAGGGAAACACAAGTTAATAACCACAATAATGTCACAGGGACATAAAATCATTTGAGAAATTAAACAGGAGGAAAAAGAGAGGAAAGTGAGGAAAGGTGTGACAGATGAGGTCCCCCAGCAGGCTGGGCCTATAGCAGCAGAACTATGGGATGTTTCAGGATTACCTGAGCCATCCCTAACTATAAGCTTTATCAGAAAGGAAAGTTTCAGCCTGATCTTAAAGGTAGAGAGGGTGTCTGCTTCCTGAAGCCAAACTGGCAGCTGGTTCCACAGAGAGGGGCCTGATAACTGAAGGCTCTGCCTCCCATTCTGCTTTTAGGGGCCTGATAACTGAAGGCTCTGCCTCCCATTCTGCTTTTAGGGGCCTGATAACTGAAGGCTCTGCCTCCCATTCTGCTTTTAGGGGCCTGATAACTGAAGGCTCTGCCTCCCATTCTGCTTTTAGGGGCCTGATAACTGAAGGCTCTGCCTCCCATTCTGCTTTTAGGGGCCTGATAACTGAAGGCTCTGCCTCCCGTTCTGCTTTTAGGGGCCTGATAACTGAAGGCTCTGCCTCCCATTCTGCTTTTAGGGGCCTGATAACTGAAGGCTCTGCCTCCCATTCTGCTTTTAGGGGCCTGATAACTGAAGGCTCTGCCTCCCATTCTGCTTTTAGGGGCCTGATAACTGAAGGCTCTGCCTCCCATTCTGCTTTTAGGGGCCTGATAACTGAAGGCTCTGCCTCCCATTCTGCTTTTAGGGGCCTGATAACTGAAGGCTCTGCCTCCCATTCTGCTTTTAGGGGCCTGATAACTGAAGGCTCTGCCTCCCATTCTGCTTTTAGGGGCCTGATAACTGAAGGCTCTGCCTCCCATTCTGCTTTTAGGGGCCTGATAACTGAAGGCTCTGCCTCCCATTCTGCTTTTAGGGGCCTGATAACTGAAGGCTCTGCCTCCCGTTCTGCTTTTAGGGGCCTGATAACTGAAGGCTCTGCCTCCCATTCTGCTTTTAGGGGCCTGATAACTGAAGGCTCTGCCTCCCGTTCTGCTTTTAGGGGCCTGATAACTGAAGGCTCTGCCTCCCATTCTGCTTTTAGGGGCCTGATAACTGAAGGCTCTGCCTCCCATTCTGCTTTTAGGGGCCTGATAACTGAAGGCTCTGCCTCCCATTCTGCTTTTAGGGGCCTGATAACTGAAGGCTCTGCCTCCCATTCTGCTTTTAGGGGCCTGATAACTGAAGGCTCTGCCTCCCATTCTGCTTTTAGGGGCCTGATAACTGAAGGCTCTGCCTCCCATTCTGCTTTTAGGGGCCTGATAACTGAAGGCTCTGCCTCCCATTCTGCTTTTAGAAACTCTGGGAACCACAAGGAAACCTGCAGCCTGAGAGCAAAGTGCTCTGTTGGGGAAATATGAGATCTTTCAGATTTAAATGAAATCTTTGACCTCTGAAGTTGTTCTTTCTGTCGTCTCAGGTGGTTTCCTGGAGTTCTCCCACCTGTTTCCGGGTCTGTGTGAGGGGAAGTCCACGCTGGTTCCCTCCTGCATGTCTCAGCCCTGCCTGCCTGTCGCCAACCTCGGGCCGACCCGCATCCTGCCTCACCTGTACCTGGGCTGCCAGAGGGACGTCCTCAACAAGGTAACACAGAGGCCACGCCCACTTTTACTCCTCTTACCAAAGCCAAATATTGGTTCAGGCCTGCTTTAGGAGCGGTTCTAAGTGGGTTGTGGAAGCAGAACTTCCTCTGGTGAGTTTCTGCAGAGGACCACAGAGTTTATCTCCTCAGATCAGACTCTGAGTTCTGTTGTCTCCCGATGGAAACCATCATGAGGTGAAAAACTGCTTCAGCACTCAGCTGTGATGTGGGTCTGAACCTCCAGATGTTCAATAAATGTTCTCCAGAAACAGCTGCAGATGCTTCATCTGATTGGATCTGATCCTGAAGGTTCTCTCATATATCAGAGATAATGTAGAATATTACTTTTACTCTTTATTAAAGTAGCTGCAGACTGCCCGTCCTGTTCTTGCTTTACAGTACCGGGTCAGGCCTCGGCAACAAGATAAAATGGTTATGAACAAAGTGAAGCAGTGTGAGGTGACCAACCTTCGACTGGACAATCATAAAAGTGCGTGATTTAGATCATGATTATGACCACATTTGGCCCGCGAGGCAATTTCAAATTAATATTAAATGCGGCCCGCCAGTATTATACGGCAGTCACTGCTTATACTACAAATCCCATAATGCTTTGCTGTTGTTTTAGAACTGTTGTCAATTAGAACAGAGGCAGAAACGCCCCCTCCTCTGTGTCAGTAGCATCTATGCTAGCGGTCTTCTTGTGCCCCCCGCCTCTCCCCCAGACCTCAAACCACAGCTGTCACTGTTACCTACCAAAAAATGGCCAAAAGAAAGGCAGAAAATAGAACTTTTCTGGACAGGTGGGAGACAGAATATCCGTTTATGTAAAAGACAGACCTGTTTGTCTTGTTTGTGGAGCCAACGTGTCAGTAACTAAGGAGTAACTAAGGAGTAACTAAGGAGTAACTAGGAGTAACTAAGGAGTAACTAAGGAGTAAATAAGGAGTAACTAGGAGTAACTAAGGAGTAACTAAGGAGTAACTAAGGAGTAACTAAGGAGTAACTAAGGAGTAACTAAGGAGTAACTAAGGAGTAACTAAGACGTAACTAAGGAGTAACTAAGGAGTAACTAGGAGTAACTAAGGAGTAACTAAGGAGTAACTAAGGAGTAACTAAGGAGTAAATAAGGAGTAACTAGGAGTAACTAAGGAGTAACTAAGACGTAACTAAGGAGTAACTAAGGAGTAAATAAGGAGTAAATAAGGAGTAACTAGGAGTAACTAAGGAGTAACTAAGGAGTAACTAAGGAGTAACTAAGGAGTAAATAAGGAGTAAATAAGGAGTAACTAAGGAGTAAATAAGGAGTAACTAAGGATATAATATTAGAGACACTATGAAACGAAACACCAGGACAAATATAAGGACCTGGACTCAGCTCAAAGGAGCCAGAAAGTAAAGGAGATGAAAAGAGGTTTATGTTATTTTATTTTCTAATTTATTAGCCTGTGTAAGAAGCTAATTTTGACATAAATCAGAAGGCTGCAAACAGAAAGGAGGCATTCAATTTTTATTTAAATTCAATTTAATATGCCATTGATATGTTTTTATTATTATTATTATTATTATTATTAGCAATTTCGCACCCCTGGACTTTAAAGTTATATAAGCGTTGTTCAGTATTCATTGTTAAATCAAAACTTGTTGGGTTCCATATTAAAAGGTTCATTAGTTCAATTTAAAATTCTGGCCCACTGTGTGTTTGAGTTTGACCCCCCTGGTTTAGATCATGACCGGCAGCTACCGGGTCAGTAACCCTGCAGGAGGAAGAAGCACCTGAGGTTTTGGTTAATGCCTCATTAAAACTGCATTAAAACTGGCCGTATTCTCTCCAGGTTGTTGCTACCTGGGCTGGTTCTGATCCGACTCTGCCCTCTGTTTGTGTTCCAGGAGCTGATGCAGCAGAACGACATCGCCTATGTCCTGAACGCCAGCAACACCTGCCCCAAACCCGACTTCATCCCGGAGTCTCACTTCCTGAGGGTTCCCGTCAACGACTCGTTCTGCGAGAAGATCCTGCCGTGGCTGGACAGATCGGTGGAGTTTATAGGTGAGCATCCACCGGCGGTACAGGTACCACCGGCCTGTGGCCCGCAGCTCAAACTCTGCTGTGTTTCAGAGAAGGCCAAAGCCTCCAACGCCCGGGTGTTGGTGCACTGTCTGGCAGGGATCTCCCGCTCGGCCACCATCGCCATCGCATACATCATGAAGAGGATGGACATGTCGCTGGATGAGGCGTACAGGTGAGACCCTCTGGCACCGTTTACTGCTCTGGGAGCTCATGACCACCTGCAGGTTTCAGCACCTGGGGGTACCAGTTAGCACCTGGGGGTCCCAGTTAGCACCTAGGGGTCCCAGTTAGCACCTGGGGGTCCCAGTTAGCACCTAGGGGTCCCAGTTAGCACCTGGGGGTCCCAGTTAGCACCTAGGGGTCCCAGTTAGCACCTGGGGGTCCCAGTTAGCACCTAGGGGTCCCAGTTAGCACCTGGGGGTCCCAGTTAGCCCCAGTGGGTTGTTGACGAGGCGTCCGGGTCCGCTGTTGAGCTTCTGGTGGTAGAAACAAGACTTTCAGCCTGTTTTATTCCGGGTCGGGGGGCTTCAGAGGCTAAGACCCTCCATCGTGATTAGGTGCTGAGTCTGAGAGTGAAGTCTGAGGTCAGCAAAAAGGGTACGGCGCCCCCTCTGGTTGGGGGTGAACAGAGCAGGACACCTGGGTCATGATGTCAGAAAAGGTTCTGTTAATTTCTTTAAATGTTCTGGATAGTCCTTCAGTTCTGTCAGAAATGAACTGTTCTGGTTTTTGACTCCAGGCCCGACTCTTGATTCCATAAAAACGACTTTTTATTTGGGTTTTCGTGTGTTCTGGAGGGTAAAGAACCCTTAAAGGGTCCAAACTGCTGTCGTAGCTAAGCCTTTGCTGCCACCTACTGGCAAGCAGAACCCATTTGTTCTGTCCACCTGGTTCTGTTAATTTCTTTAAAAGTTCTGTCAGAAATGAACTGTTCTGGTTATTCTTTGTATTTCTGACTGTGGATCATCATTAGGTCCCAGTAGAGTTCTGAAGGGTTCTGGATGTCTCCTAAAGGACTAAGGAAGCATCACGGCTGCTGCTCACATACTTCCTCAAAGTGATGAGCAGCAGAACCTTTTTATTTGGGTGTTCTGGAGGGTAAAGAACCCTTAAAGGGTCCAAACTGCTGTCTTAGCTAAGCCTCTGCTGCCACCTACTGGCCAGCAGAACCCATTTGTTCTGTCCATATCCGTCCCAGAGGCTCTCTCCAAACTCTGCTGACTCTGATGTTTTCCAGGTTTGTGAAGGAGAAGCGGCCGACCATCTCCCCCAACTTCAACTTCCTGGGTCAGCTGCTGGACTTTGAGAAGAAGATCAAAAGTCCTCCTGGTTCTGAGTCCAGACTGAAGTCCCTGCATCATCCGGAGCTCGGCGGCGAGTCCTTGGTCGGGCCGGAGGACGCCGAGCCTGCCGTGGCCTCAGAGGCGCCGGCTGGGCCCGGCCCGGCGCCGCTGGAGCCCCTCACCTTGCCCTGCGTCTTAGCCGACGCCCCCGAGGAGCTGGCGCTGAGCGGCCTGCAGCTCGCCGACGGGCCGGAGGACAGCGCCCGGCTGAAGCGCTCCTTCTCTCTCGACATCAAGTCGTACGGCGAGCCGGGCGGGAGCTCCGCCCACCGGGTGTTCGTCCCTCACGGAGGATCCGGGGACGACTTCTACAAACCGCCGTCCTTCAAAGAAGCCACCAGCAAGCTGTGCCAGTTCTCGCCGGTGGAGGAGGTGTCGGAGCAGTCCACTCCGGAGCAGAGTCCCGATAAGGAGGAGGTGGCGGCGCCAGCCTCCGGCGCCATCACCAAGCCGCCGCCGCCGCCCGTGGCTCCCAGCTGTCCGCACACGCTGCAGCGGAGCGGCAGCATGGAGGAGAGCACCACCAGCTTCCTGTTCGGCCTCTCCCGCAGCCAGCAGCAGCTCGCCAGACCGGGATCCAGCGGCGCCCTGAAGGGGTGGCACTCCGACATCCTGCTGGCGCCCGTCACCGTGTCCACCTCCTCTCTGACGGGCGGGTGGTACCTGTCCTCAGAGTCCACGCGGTTCTACTCCACCTCCGCCATCTTGAGCGGCGGCGGGGCCGGCGGCTTCACGGCGTACGGCTGCAGCCACGGCCTGGAGGCGGTGCGGCGGCGCAGCCGGCAGCGGACCGGTGACCACGGCGACTCCAGGCGGAGCTGGCACGAGGAGAGCAGCTTCGAGAAGCAGCTGAAGCGGCGCAGCTGCCAGATGGAGTTCGGCGACGGGATGACGGACAGCCGGTCCCGGGAGGAGATGGCGAGTCAGTCCAGCTTCTCCGGCAGCATGGAGGTCATCGAGGTGTCCTGAGACCGCCGCCGCAGCATCGCACGCCGCCAGGACGGCTCGGACGCAGCCCAAAGCTTTCGGCTCGACACACCAGCGGAGCGCCGGTGAGACGGAGGCTGGCGCCGACCCGGCAGAGAGCAGAACTGATATCCAGAACTCATGACCAGAGACGGATAAAAAGGTTCTGATCCATAAACCTGGAAAATGATCAATAAAATCGGTAACAAACAGATAAAATGCAGGTTCAGAACCAGCAGAGCAGTGTCAGGTTCTGAACTGTGTCGGGTAGAACCTGATCATGACCACGGCTGCTCTGTTCTGGTTCTGTTCAGTTTCCACCCTGGTCCAACACCTCCACGAACCCATATTTCCGCTCTGCTGAACTCACCAGAACTTCCCTCGGTTACAGCTTGGTTCTGCTTGGTGGGTCCAGAATGAGAATGTGAACATCAACCTTCAGACGTACCTCTTTGAACCCAGCGGAACCAGGTTCTGGTTCATCTTTAGAACTCCATAGGAACCGGTTTGCATCATCAGGTCACTTTGACTGCTTCAGGTGTGGTTCTGTATCGGCCCGTTTCAACCAAAGCGGTCCCAGGGAAGAGTTCTAAGTTGGTTCTGTGAAGAAACGGCTTTGATCCGGTTTGTTTTCCACCTCAGAGAGCACAGGCTCTGATCCAGAACTGGAACCGCTTTGGTGGAAAAAGAATTCCCAGGTGTTGTTGGATGTGGAACCAGAACCGGTTCTATGGTGGGACTCGTTCAGGATGTTCTGTTGGATCAGCTGGTGTAAAGTCTCCTCTTCGTCTCCTCCGGGTTCTGACCCGGTTTTAATTTCCGGACCTGAACTTGGGTCCCTTCTTGTTTCAGATTACCTGCAGCTCGCCACCGGGGGGCGACGCCCACCGACTCAAACTGGGCTTTTATTGGACAGTCTTTGTTCTTTTTGGATGTTTTATGAAGTGACAGATGGATCAGCTGATTGGCGTCTGAATGTTTGATCGGGTCTGGAACCGCCTCGCTCCGTGGCAGGTAAACTCTCAGGTGTTCTCTGAGCTGCCTCACCTGTCAGGATCAGCAGGTCATGTGACTCTTGCACTACTGTGGTTTGGATGGATTTAGTTCAAAGTGTACAGAACAGTGGAAATAAACACGTCTGAGTGGGTTCTTGTGTCGGCTTTTATTAAAACTCACCTGTGGTCAGGTGAGCTCAGGTTTTAAACCAGCTTCATACTGCAAACATTCATTTCATAAACACTTCAGGAACTCGGGTCTCTGACAGGTGACCCGGTGACCCGGTCCACCTTCACATGACGACAAACTCATCAGCCAATCTGGTCAATGTTTTTAGCACAGAAAAAATCACACAGTCCCGACATAGAGACCCGACCCAGAGTCCCGACATAGAGACCCGACCCAGAGACCCGACATAGAGACCCGACCCAGAGTCCCGACCCAGAGACCCGACATAGAGACCCGACCCAGAGTCCCGACATAGAGACCCGACCCAGAGTCCCGACATAGAGACCCGACCCAGAGTCCCGACATAGAGACCCGACCCAGAGACCCGACCCAGAGTCCCGACATAGAGACCCGACCCAGAGTCCCGACATAGAGTCCCGACCCGGAGACCCGACCCAGAGTCCCGACATAGAGACCCGACCCAGAGTCCCGACATAGAGACCCGACATAGAGACCCGACCCAGAGTCCCGACATAGAGACCCGACCCAGAGTCCCGACATAGAGACCAGACATAGAGACCCGACCCAGAGTCCCGACATAGAGACCCGACCCAGAGTCTCGACCCAGAGTCCCGACATAGAGACCCGACCCAGAGTCCCGACATAGAGACCCGACCCAGAGTCCCGACATAGAGACCAGACATAGAGACCCGACCCAGAGACCAGACATAGAGACCCGACCCAGAGTCTCGACCCAGAGTCCCGACATAGAGACCCGACCCAGAGTCCCGACATAGAGACCCGACCCAGAGTCCCGACATAGAGACCCGACATAGAGACCCGACCCAGAGTCCCGACATAGAGACCCGACATAGAGACCCGACCCAGAGTCCCGACATAGAGACCCGACCCAGAGTCCCGACATAGAGACCCGACCCAGAGTCCCGACATAGAGACCCGACCCAGAGTCCCGACAAAGAGACCAGACATAGAGACCCGACCCAGAGTCCCGACATAGAGACCCGACCCAGAGTCTCGACCCAGAGTCCCGACATAGAGACCCGACCCAGAGTCCCGACATAGAGACCCGACCCAGAGTCCCGACATAGAGACCCGACCCAGAGTCCCGACATAGAGACCCGACCCAGAGTCCCGACATAGAGACCCGACCCAGAGTCCCGACATAGAGACCCGACCCAGAGTCCCGACATAGAGACCCGACCCAGAGTCCCGACATAGAGTCCCGACATAGAGACCCGACATAGAGACCCGACCCAGAGTCCCGACATAGAGACCCGACCCAGAGTCTCGACCCAGAGTCCCGACATAGAGACCCGACATATAGACCCGACCCAGAGTCCCGACATAGAGACCCGACCCAGAGTCTCGATCCAGAGTCCCGACCCAGAGTCCCGACACAGAGTCCCGACCCAGAGTCCCGACATAGAGTCCCGACCCAGAGTCCCGACACAGAGTCTCGACATAGAGACCCGACCCAGAGTCCCGACATAGAGACCCGACATAGAGACCCGACCCAGAGTCCCGACATAGAGACCCGACCCAGAGTCCCGACATAGAGACCAGACATAGAGACCCGACCCAGAGTCCCGACCCAGAGTCCCGACATAGAGACCCGACACAGAGTCTCCACATAGAGACCCGACCCAGAGTCCCGACATAGAGACCTGACCCAGAGTCCCGACCCAGAGTCCCGACATAGAGACCCGACCCAGAGTCCCGACATAGAGTCCCGACATAGAGACCCGACCCAGAGTCCCGACATAGAGTCCCGACCCAGAGTCCCGACATAGAGTCCCGACATAGAGGCCCGACACAGAGTCCCGACATAGAGTCCCGACATAGAGACCCGACATAGAGTCCCGACATAGAGTCCCGACATAGAGTCCCGACATAGAGTCCCGACATAGAGTCCCGACATAGAGACCCGACATAGAGTCCCGACCCACATCATTTGTTCCCATTTCTTTAGCTGCATCTATGAAAAACAGCAAAGAAAACACAGTTTGACAGACAGAAAATAGGATTTCTGCAGCAACAAGGTGATTCCCAAAGAGCTATTAGCTGAAAACTTGGCATATCTCAGCATGGTGTGCAGTGTGTCCTTAAAACATTTGAGGAAACTGGACAAGTGGAGGACAGAAGAAGAAGTGTCAGGCCTAAAAAACTATCTCCAGCAGATGAACAGGATCTGAAAGTGATGTCCTTAAACTGATGGAGGACATATATGAATATAATATCCACTCAAAAGCAGCTGATTTGCTCTTCAACAATAAAAATACTGAATGGAAATAAAGATAATTTCTATATTTGATATAAACAGAAATAAAAGGTTTATTATTACCTTATAATAGATATTTAAATAATCTGTAATGTACTTATTCATGTTTCCTCTGAAATGAGACGTTTCTCTGCACCAATTCAATATAGTTTCAAAGATAATTTAAAGTTTCTTACTTAATATTTAGTGAAATGATAACATCAGTATTTTGTGTTATTTAGTATTAGTTTTATTAATGCTTTTTATTACTTTATTCCAGAGTATCATCACAGCTGTAGAGTCAGTGAGTGTCCAGCAGGGGGCGCCCTCACTGTTTTTATGGGTTCATAAAAGACCCCAAAGTGAAACATTTTTCACCTTATTCTGGAAAATTTGTGAAAACTTTACAAAAATAAAAACATTTTCATGAACATAAACTCTGACATAATATTAAAATGCTCAGAAAAACAGGTTTGATTTGTGGATAATAATCAGAACAAGTGATCAATTAATTATTGTTATGTTTAATTATTAAACATCACGTGACCAGAAATTTACTGATTAATTACAGTCTTTCTGTAACTTTTCATCTTTTCACTGTTTATAGAATAATTTATTATTGTTTGATCTTTTTTTTTACAATTTTATTTCAACTTATCTTTGTCTTTTTTGTCTTTGTTTCCTTTTTAAATCATCATTGTTATTTTTTCTTGTTTAATTTTAAATCGCATGCAATGAAAATAATTTTTAATTCAAATCTAATTTATCAAATGAATAAATTGAACTTTTTTCCCTTTTTCTTTATAAGTAAGTACAAATGTTCTGATTAAATTGAACTTTTTCTCTTATAAAACTCGTCAAACATTAACACAGAAACAGTCTTGTTGTCGTTTAACCGACTAAAAGCGGAAGGGGCGTGGCCTGTGCCTGTCAGTCAGCACTCAGGAATGTGGGGGCGTGGCCTGTGCCTGTCAGTCAGCACTCAGGAATGTGGGGGCGTGTCCTCCGCCTGTCAGCCTGCACTCAGGAACCACCATCTGCCTGCATTTAAACGCGATCCAAAGTCAAGTGCACTTTCCTCCGGGTCGCGGCGCCGCTGGAAGCTCCCTCAGCCGGACAGGAGCATAGTTTGTCGGACACACGCGCTGCGAGGACACGGTGAGACCCGAACGGACCGGACCGGAGCAGAGGAGCTGCTTGGTGCCATGTGGTTCTGACCGTGCGGGGATTATTTGATGAGTCCACAGCTGCAGGTAAGCTCGGCTTCGTGTTTCCGTCCGTGCGTGTTCAGGGAGTGATCGATACCTGCAGCTGGTACCAGGTATCTGGGTCTCAGAACCAGGCAGAACCAGCCGAGCTGAACGGCTTACAGGTGTGTGCGGCACCCCGCCACCAGGCGCGTGTCCCCGGCCTTTTGTTTGGTGGTCAGGGTTCGTGCTGCCGCGGGCGGCCGGTTCCGGTTCTGGACAGCAGAGGTTGAGCCGACCTCTGCAGCACGTGACAGTGGAGGGGGGCAGCTCGGCGACCTGTGCAGGTGGCGCGGGGCTCAGGTGTGCGCGTGCCGTGTGGCTTCAGTGGTGTTCTGGATGTTTCTGTTTGGATCCCGTTTGTCTCGCGCTGCACCTGTCTGACGTCATCTGTTGGTTTCTCGTCCCGCATCAGTCTGAGGTCACGTTCTGTCGCCGGTCCACGAGCTGCTGTGCATCTTTGCATCTTTGCATCTTTGCATCGGGCTGCAGCTTCTTTCTGTAGTTTTGTCTCTTTGTGGCTGAAGCAGAGTCAGAGTTTCTGAACCCAGAGGTTCTGCAGGTTCTGTTCGGCCTCAGGTTCAAATGCAGAAAATAACGTTTTAATGGAGATTGAATTTTGAGTTTACTGGAAACCAGAGAACTCACTGAGCAGAACACAGACCGGACCAGAACAGAACACGGAACAGAACACGGAACAGAACACGGAACAGAACACTGAGCAGAACACGGAACAGAACACTGAACAGAACTTCTTTCTCATAGAGTAAAGTTTGACGTAGTTCATCTCTTTTTATCTTTAATATTTGATCATTTTCGTCTGAGTTTTGATTATTTTTGAGTGAATTTGTAGCTGTGGTTCTATGGTTCTGTGAGCAGAGGGTTCGGTTCTGCTCCGACAGACCGGCCTGCCGCACCTGTCGGGGGTTTTTCTCTTAGAAACGCTGCATGGAGCTCTGAGCTCGTTGGGGTCAGAGGTCGCCGTTTCTGACGGCCTGTTTCTGACGGCCTGTTTCTGGATGTTCGGAGAGTTCGGACCTGAACTTTCTCACCTTCTTCCTCATTAAATCTTCCATGAGATCAAAGTGAAAACATCCCACACGGTTTCTGTTGCCAGGCGGTCCCTGGGAGCCCATCCTGTTTGTGTGTGTGTGGTTGCCTTGGTGACGGGGTGATGTAACCGTACCTGCCAGGTGTTGCTGGGATCACGGCGTGAAACAGGAAACCGATCAGGAGTCGAGTGGCACAATGTTGTCTGATTTTAGGCCACAGATCCTGCTGAGAGATTTACTGTAACTCAGAAAGTTCAGACTCCACTGGGTCCCAGACACACCTGGGGTCCAGATCTGGTTCTGGTGGTGGATTTTGAACAGTTGGTCAGGGCTGAATGATCAACAGGAAACTTCTTCCTTTTTCAGGAAGCTGATTTTAAACCATTTCCACATCAAAAGATAGTTTTTCTGGGAACAGGAAGCTGTGTTCGGTGAACTGAACGTTCCTTGTTGAAATGAGAACCTTTATTTTTGGGAACAGGAAGCTGTGTTTGGTGAACTGAACGTTCCTCGTTTGAAATGAGAACCTTTATTTCTGGGAACAGGAAGCTGTGTTTGGTGAACTGAACGTTCCTCGTTTGAAATGAGAACCTTTATTTCTGGGAACAGGAAGCTGTGTTTGGTGAACTGGACGTTCGTTTGAAATGAGAACCTTTATTTCTGGGAACAGGAAGCTGTGTTTGGTGAACTGAACGTTAGTTTGAAATGAGAACCTTTATGAGAACCTTTATTTTTGGGAACAGGAAGCTGTGTTTGGTGAACTGAACGTTCCTTGTTGAAATGAGAACCTTTATTTCTGGGAACAGGAAGCTGTGTTCAGAGAACTGAACGTTCGTTTGAAATGAGAACCTTTATTTTGGGAACAGGAAGCTGTGTTTGGTGAACTGGACGTTCGTTTGAAATGAGAACCTTTATTTTGGGAACAGGAAGCTGTGTTTGGTGAACTGAACGTTCCTTAATGGAATGAGAACCTTTATTTCTGGGAACAGGAAGCTGTGTTTGGTGAACTGAACGTTTGTTTGAAATGAGAACCTTTATTTTGGGAACAGGAAGCTGTGTTTGGTGAACTGAACGTTCGTTTGAAATGAGAACCTTTATTTTGGGAACAGGAAGCTGTGTTTGGTGAACTGAACGTTTGATTGAAATGAGAACCTTTATTTCTGGGAACAGGAAACTTGGGTCTCTCCTAACCAAAGAACAGGTCTCATGCACGAGTTCCTCTTCCCCTCGACTCAGAACAAAAGCTCAACTCTGACCAGCTGATCAATCATCTGTTTAATCTGTAATCTGCTGATCAATACTCTGAACAGCTGATTCAGGACCTGTTAAAATGAATCAGTGGGTCCCTCTCACACAGCTGTGATTGGGTCAAAGATCAGTTTACTGATCAGTAACAGAAGGTTAGAAGGTTCAGTTCAGAGTCTGAAGCAGCTGTGATGTCACTAAAAGATGAAAAACAGGAAGTGAAACCTGCAGGAACTTTATTGATCCCAGAGGGCGAGGTGGGCGTGGCCTGCAGGGAAAGCTGTGACCTCATAAGTAGACAGGAAGCAGGTTCATGTAAACATGTAAAGTTAAAGTTTTTTTTTTTTTTTTTTAAATGAAGCAAGTTTAAACTTCAGGAAACAGTGAAAATTGACCCATTGATCAGAGGGTTTATCAATAATTTAATTTCTCATTCAAGTTAAAATGAGTCCTCATATTCATATATTCATTTCTATATATATTTGTATCCAAATGTTTGTTTGGAGGTTTTTCTTGTTTGTTTTTATGAAAATATCCAAGATATTGAGATATGATGGAGCACTAAAAGATGTATATGTGAGGAGAATTGATCATTAAAGTGTTGATCAGTTCCATCAATAAAGTCAAATCTGATTAAAGTGAAACAGTTTGAGATCAAACTTTATTCCAACATCATGAGAAAGGCGTCATGAATATAAATGATGACAATAAGGACATATTTAAAGGGCAGAGGGGAGGATAAAGTTCTGTCCCTCAGTGTAACCGGGTCATTCTTTCTCTCGGCTTTAAGTCGGGTCAGTGCTTCCTCGCCATCTGCCACCTGTTGGCTCACCTACAAGCTCTGCCCCTCCCCCACCTGTCCATCATTAGTCATTACTGGAGGCTTAAACGGGTGGACAGTCTGCAGCAGCTCGACCTGGTTCTGCAGTAATCCGCTCCGTCCTGCAGCAGACAGACAGACCGCCGGTTCTGGTTCTCTCTTGTGGACCGGTGACAGGTAAGCTGGACCGCAGTTAGTCTTTAAGAACATGAGATTTCTGTTTTTAATGTGGGAATCGGGTATCGGAGCAGCCAATCAGACGCAGCGCTGCGGGTCATCTGACCCGTTTTGTCCTGACGGCTCCTTGGGGTGATGATGATGATGATGATGATGATGCTTCTTAAAGATCGATCTGATACTCCGAGCGTTCAGTTTGATCGTTTAAAAACTGACGTAGAATGTGAATGTGTGATGTCACTGAAAGGAGGCGGGGCTTGTTTACCTCTGAGCATGTGGTTGTTGAGACAAACAGGAAGTGAACCGGTGGTGGTCCGTTTAATGGTGGCCCAGGATCCAGAACACGAGCAGGAGCAGTAGCTGTGGCCTCATGGTCTCCTCGTGTGTTTAAAACGTCTGAAATTAGTTCAGAAACAGACGTTTCAGGAGAAAAATGGACACGAAAATAAGTGAACGCTTCTGTTTTAGGCTCTGAAACGTCACTGTGAAATCTGTGTGTATCTGGTTGCTTCTGTGCTTCTAATCTTAACTGGAGCACAAACTGTCCATAAGCAACTTTTCTGGTCATTGATCAACTGTTTCGAGCAAAAACAGGTGGAGATTTGCTCTTTGTCTTCGCCAAAGTTGACCGAATGTTTGGACTTTTTTTTTACTTTTTGTGTGACAAACTGGGAGTTTGAAGACTTTTTTTTTTCCTCAAAAAGACAAAAAGGCGTCTTTAATTTGTCCTTTACATCCACAAAGCAGTTAGATTTGATCATGACGATAATTATTAGTGTGTATTTTACAGTGTTTTCATACAGTAAAGCTTCATCTGATCACCTCTGATAAGATGAAACCCATCTCCTCCTCCAGGTCTCTGTGGTAGTTATCTGTGTAATATCCTGTAGGATCCTGTGGTAATGTCTGTGGTATCCTGTGGTAATGTCTGTGGTATCCTGTGGTAATGTCTGTGGTATCCTGTGGTAATGCGTGTGGTATCCTGTGGTAATGCGTGTGGTATCCTGTGGTAATGCGTGTGGTATCCTGTGGTAATGCGTGTGGTATCCTGTGGTAATGCGTGTGGTATCCTGTGGTAATGCGTGTGGTATCCTGTGGTAATGCGTGTGGTATCCTGTGGTAATGCGTGTGGTATCCTGTGGTAATGTCTGTGGTATCCTGTGGTAATGTCTGTGGTATCCTGTGGTAATGTCTGTGGTATCCTGTGGTAATGTCTGTGGTATCCTGTGGTAATGTCTGTGGTATCCTGTGGTAATGCGTGTGGTATCCTGTGGTAATGCGTGTGGTATCCTGTGGTAATGCGTGTGGTATCCTGTGGTAATGCGTGTGGTATCCTGTGGTAATGTCTGTGGTATCCTGTGGTAATGTCTGTGGTATCCTGTGGTAATGTCTGTGGTATCCTGTGGTAATGCGTGTGGTATCCTGTGGTATCCTGTGGTAATGTCTGTGGTATCCTGTGGTAATGTCTGTGGTATCCTGTGGTAATGCGTGTGGTATCCTGTGGTAATGCGTGTGGTATCCTGTGGTAATGCATGTGGTATCCTGTGGTAATGCGTGTGGTATCCTGTGGTAATGCGTGTGGTATCCTGTGGTAATGCGTGTGGTATCCTGTGGTAATGTGTGTGTGTGTGGTACTGTTTTCACACAGAGGTAATGAGGCCGTTTCTTTGAGCCTTAATGGGTGTGCTGACCCTCTGAGCAGGAATGAAGACTTCAGCACTTTCAGGATTATTGTGGATTATTTTTAGCCTCCTTCAGTGTTCAGGCCCTTAAAGGGCTGCTCTGAAACCACACTGTAGGTGAAAATGTACTTTGTGTCGCTGTGAAATCAGGTCAGATGGTGAACATGTGCTGCTGAGTCCTGTGTCACAGCTGCAGGACCAACATCGATAGCAGTTTAGGTTCAAAACAGCCAGCGGTGATAAAGCTGTTTGTAATCTTAACTAATTAATCTGAGCAGCTGGAGTGTGACGCTGTCAAACACTGGGCAGTGGAAACTCTGCTCTGCACAAACAATGGGGACGGGGGGGGGGGGGCAATTAGCTTCACCGAAACAATGGAAACAGGGGAAAGCAACTACTCTAGCTTAGCTCAAACTCTGGCAGTGGGAACTGTTAGATAAGCTTGACAAAAACACTCAAAGCAGAGAAAAACAATTAGCCTTGCTTAGGCCAGACTGTTCGCTGTGAAACCTGTTGGTAAACCAAGCAAAAACACTGTAAAAATGGGGAAACTGTTAGTGTAGCTTAGCTAAAAAGTAGAAGGCAAAGAAAACAATTAACCTAGTTTTAGCTCAGACTCTGTGGGCCATGGCATTAGTTAGTAAACCTGGAAAAAAATTAAATAAGGAAACTGTTAGCTTAGCTCAAACCCTGGAAGCCAGGGGAAAACAACTAGCTTAGCTCAAATACTGTAGGCAGCAAGAGATGTTAGTTAAACTTAGCAAAAACACTGTAAAAATAGGGAAGCCGTTTGTGTAACTTTGCTAAAAAATGAGAAGCAAGTAAAACAATTGGCTTTGTTTAGAATCTGTGGGCAGCAGGAACTGTTAGTTAAACTTAGCAAAAACCCTTAAAAAGGAAACTATTAGCTTAGCTCAAACCCTGGAAGCAAGGGGAAAACAACTAGCTTAGCTCAAATACTGTAGGCAGTAAGAGATGTTAGTTAAACTTAGCAAAAACCCTTAAAAAGGAAACTATTAGCTTAGCTCAAACCCTGGAAGCAAGGGGAAAACAATTAGTTTAGCTCAAATACTATGGGCAGCAAGAGATGTTAGTTAAACTTAGCAAAAACACTGTAAAAATAGGGAAGCCGTTTGTGTAACTTTGCTAAAAAATGAGAAGCAAATAAAACAATTGGCTTTGTTTAGAATCTGTGGGCAGCAGGAACTGTTAGTTAAACTTAGCAAAAACCCTTAAAAAGGAAACTATTAGCTTAGCTCAAACCCTGGAAGCAAGGGGAAAACAACTAGCTTAGCTCAAATACTGTAGGCAGTAAGAGATGTTAGTTAAACTTAGCAAAAACCCTTAAAAAGGAAACTATTAGCTTAGCTCAAACCCTGGAAGCAAGGGGAAAACAACTAGCTTAGCTCAAATACTGTAGGCAGTAAGAGATGTTAGTTAAACCTAGCAAAAACACTGTAAAAATAGGGAAGCCGTTTGTGTAACTTTGCTAAAAAATGAGAAGCAAGTAAAACAATTGGCTTTGTTTAGAATGTGTGGGCAGCAGGAACTGTTAGTTAAACTTAGCAAAATCATTGTAAAAAGAGGCTAACGGCGCACGACACCCGGGTAAATATGGTAATTTTACTGAGAATTACAACAGTGCACACAGTTTACTTTTCCTTTACAGAAACACATTTATCAACTCTGTCTCACACAGAAGCCCTAAAACTGTCAGGAACAACAGAAAGTGGCGTCCATGCAGACTGCCGGATGTAATGCAGCTTCAGGCTTGTTCCCTGTGAGGACGCCTGCATTTTAAACTCATTAGAAAGCGCTTCTTTGCATCTTTCTTTGCACTTTGTCGTTACAAATGGATGCTGTGATTATCTGACAGGAATTACACACAAAAAGGTCTGTGAAACAGGGAAAAACGACTGTCTTCTGGCTGTTGGGTCTGAATTCTTTGGATGGCTTCTGTGTTTAACTCTTCTTCAGATCTTTCTTAAATTGTGAAGTTCAGTAATATTAAAAGGAATGAATAACTCCAGAGAAAGTAGCTGAAACTGTACAGTGGCTGTTTATGACCTGCGTTCTGGCTCCTTTAAGACTGGTGGTGGGGGGGTCTGTGGTCCCTGGTGGACCCGTCGCTGCAGCAGGGTTCACTCAGTATGTAGGTTACAGGGAGATAAATGAGAAGCGGCTCCCAGCAGAGCGACGTGGCCTCGATGCTGCTGAACAATCACAGGACAGCTAATCAATCGTCACACAGCAGATACACTCTGATACACGATCAATACAAGTGTCGACCCGCCGCGTCACAACAGACGTGAACACATCGCGACTCGCCGAGGCGATAAGATGTCCTGTTTCCATGGAGACTCAGAAATGTGATAAGCTAACAGGAGCCGTGATTTTTATGCCCAAAAAAGAGGAATAGAGCTGCTTCTTTTTCTTCTTTCACTGAAAAACATTCAGTTCAGGAGAAAAATGGAGAAAATCCTGATTTTTAATGTTTGATTTATTTCATAACTCAGCAGATTAATGTACAAATGTCTTAAATAAGTCTGTTTTACTGACAGTACTGACATACTAGTTGCCGTGGCAATGCCTGTGTATGTGTGTGTGTGTGGGGCGTTTCCGTGGCGATAGAGCTGCTTCGCATGTTTACTCGTCCAGGCTGCAGTTTAATATCTAACAGAGATAAGCAGGCGAACGCAGCAGAGGACGCGGCGGCGCCCTCTGAGCTGATCGCTTTGTTCTGTTCAACGGGTCGACGGGACAGAAGAGGTTCAGAAACATCACCAAATATCCAACAACGACCAGAAAAGCTGTCCCGAATGACTCGGTTGACAGACTTTAGCTGCTGTTTGGAGCGTTTCAGCCCTTCTGGAGTCATTCGCCTCGGTGCACTTTGACCTTACTGACCCTCCTGGTTATCCTATCAGATGACCTATTGACACGTTCTGCACAAAGAGATGGTCTGAAGAGGAGAAGCATTCAGGGAAACTGGGAAAGGTTTACTGCCTTGAGCCTCTTCTCACAGTCATTCACACCTTGTTGACGACTCTCAGATACGACCTGAAAGACCCACAGCTGGGCTAACCCTAGATGGTGTCCCACCGTCCTAAACCTCCACAGATGGGCTAACCCTAACCCTAGATGGTGTCCCACCGTCCTAAACCTCCACAGCTGGGCTAACCCTAACCCTAGATGGTGTCCCACCATCCTAAACCCTAACCCTAGATGGTGTCTCACCATCCTAAACCTCCACAGTTGGGCTAACCCTAACCCTAGATGGTGTCCCACCGTCCTAAACCCTAACCCTAGATGGTGTCTCACCATCCTAAACCCTAACCCTAGATGGTGTCTCACCATCCTAAACCTCCACAGCTGGGCTAACCCTAACCCTAGATGGTGTCCCACCGTCCTAAACCTCCACAGCTGGGCTAACCCTAACCCTAGATGGTGTCCCACCGTCCTAAACCTCCACAGCTGGGCTAACCCTAACCCTAGATGGTGTCCCACCATCCTAAACCCTAACCCTAGATGGTGTCCCACCGTCCTAAACCTCCACAGCTGGGCTAACCCTAACCCTAGATGGTGTCCCACCATCCTAAACCCTAACCCTAGATGGTGTCTCACCATCCTAAACCTCCACAGCTGGGCTAACCCTAACCCTAGATGGTGTCCCACCGTCCTAAACCTCCACAGCTGGGCTAACCCTAACCCTAGATGGTGTCCCACCGTCCTAAACCCTAACCCTAGATGGTGTCTCACCATCCTAAACCGCCACAGCTGGGCTAACCCTAACCCTAGATGGTGTCCCACCGTCCTAAACCTCCACAGCTGGGCTAACCCTAGATGGTGTCCCACCGTCCTAAACCGCCACAGCTGGGCTAACCCTAACCCTAGATGGTGTCCCACCATCCTAAACCCTAACCCTAGATGGTGTCTCACCATCCTAAACCGCCACAGCTGGGCTAACCCTAACCCTAGATGGTGTCCCACCGTCCTAAACCTCCACAGCTGGGCTAACCCTAGATGGTGTCCCACCGTCCTAAACCTCCACAGCTGGGCTAACCCTAACCCTAGATGGTGTCCCACCGTTCTAAACCGCCACAGCTGGGCTAACCCTAACCCTAGATGGTGTCCCACCATCCTAAACCCTAACCCTAGATGGTGTCTCACCATCCTAAACCGCCACAGCTGGGCTAACCCTAACCCTAGATGGTGTCCCACCGTCCTAAACCCTAACCCTAGATGGTGTCCCACCGTCCTAAACCTCCAAATCTGCTGGTGAATGGACGGCCATCTTGGCTGTTGATCTCCTCGCTTCTCCTCCTCCAGAACACCGATCAGCTGGAGTGAATCGAGCGTAGCGACATGTGGTCGTGATGATTTTAAGGCGGCTGAAGCCACAGATGTTTAGCAGCTGGTTGCTGTCACACATTCGGAGACTTTATGGATCACTGCACGTCAGTCTGAGGCCGAAGCAGCCAATGAAAAGAAAATGTGTAGGTCAGTTAATTATTCCTGAGCCTGGTTACCTGTAAGAGGCTGTCATTTGAATAAAACGTGTCGTTAAAGCCGAGTTACTGAGGTGTGAAACAGGGCGGCTCGGTGCTTAGAATGGGTCGTCCAATAACCGGAAGGTTGGCGGTTCGATTCCCACTCTCACCGCTCATGAAGATTGCCTCCACGCTCCCCGGTGCTGTAAACCTTGAAAGTGTCCTGATTCCTCTGTGGCAGAAACGCCTGAGACGGTCAGTAATTGATGGAAATGTAATCATTAACAGACTTGGTTTGATTAAACAAACAGGAAAGAATCTGCAGATCAAACCCAGTTAATGGGTCACTAAAGAGGAAGTTGACTTCCACGAAGCTGCACAATAAACACTTTACTGCCACGTGGTTCCTCCTCTGAGCACCTAAAGTGTTCTAAAATACCTCGAATCAGACTCTGTTTCATTTGGTTTTCAAAGATCTGCGAAAGTGTAAATTAGCCCCCAACAAGACTGACACGATGCTGGTAAATCTGGAGGTTCCAGCTGTGGTTCCAGCTGTGGTTCCAGCTGTGGTTCCAGCTGTGGTTCCTGATCCGGTTCTTTGTTTCCACAGCATTGGCACCAGCAGGGTTCTGGTCAGCCATTAGACCAACAAAAACTGTGTAACCTCACGTTTAAAACTCTGAACCAGTGCTGTTCCACTTCATCATGAGCATGAAGTGAAGCTGCAGAGGAGGAACATCGGCTCAGAGTTCCTCTCAGGTTTTAGTTGGGTCATCGGAGCCGAACCAGAACCTGGTTAAAGATGGTTGAAAAGCAGCAAGAAAGACAGTAAAATGCTCAATGGAAATGAGCTATAACTGTAGTGCAATAAATAGAATAATATGGATACAGAAGTGTGAATAAGTTGCTGTAAACATTATTAAGGCACAGATGTGGCACAGTGCTGTCAAAGGTGCTGAAACAGGAGGTAGATGGGTAGGGTGGTTACTGTCCGGGGGTGTTTGCAGTTCTTATGGCCCGGGGAAGGAGCTCTTGGTCAGTCTGCTGGTGTTAGACCTGTAGCGTCTCCCCGAGGGCAACAGACCAAACGGGGGGTAGGCAGGGTCTCCTGTGATGGTTTTTCTGAGACAGCAGGATGTGGAGATGTTTTCCAGGCTGGGCAGAGGGCAGCCGGTGATCTTTTGGGCAGTTTTATGACCCTCTATAGCAAACAGAGTTCTTATTAATCAGTTCAGATAAATGCAGCTCTCTGGCCTTGCACAGCTCACTGTTAGAACTACACGGTTTGTTAGGGTTTAGGGTTTGTTAGTACAGCTCAGAGTGAATCTGAAGCTTTGTTTTCCTCCACTTACGTTCAGCTTTCCTGCAACGTGGTGTTTCTTCATGGTGTTTTCTGTTTGCTCAGAGCTGCTCTTGGTTCTTATCGGTGCAACAGCTTCCATTACATTCAAAGTTTTCAAGTTGAAATGATCCAGCAGTCCGTCAACAGACTGTTGGTGACATAGCTATACCTGAACTGAGCACTTGTTTTCTCTTTAATGCACCTCTTCTTATCTGAGAAGCTGGAAATAACCAGGTCCAGAGTGTGACCTCGAAGGTGGGTCGGTTCTGTTACATGTTGCCACAAACCAAACCTGTCCAGCACAGGAGAAAATCCTTTGGCTTTACCATCCGGTCAAGATAAAATAGTTCAAATCAGTCGAGGTAAAACTTGTAAAACATCAAAACTTGCACAGTATCCTGGAGATCTGTGAATGATTAAGAACAGAATTTTAAAAACACCCTTTAAAATAAAACTAAGATATTCAAAAGAAGTGAGATCTCTTTACACTGGAATGTATCTTTTAAATAAGGCAGCTTCCCCCCCACCTTTCCTCCCATTTCGGCATTTATCCATAAAGCTAAAATTTCAGCTGAAAGCTTCAGTAGCAGCTCTGTACCACCAACAAAATAATCCAATCAACTGTCTTTTAGCGCAGACCAGTGACTCAGCAGAAATCTTCCCATTGGCCCTGTATAATCTCAGTGTTTGTCATCTCTGATCAGAACTTATCAAACATTAAGGGAGAAACTCTCCACCTGTGTGTGGTAGTTTTTATCTTCTTCTAGTTAATTTGAATCGTATTGATTCCCATCACCAGAGGCTGGATGTGAAGTTCTAATGGGACCCGTTACTCAGACCCAGTATCACTGCTACCGCCAACCACCTAAATTAAGAATTAGACCTGGGATATGAATCTGTCTTTACTCTCAGTGACAGCATGACTGAACATTTTTAAGAATTCTTTCTCTCTGTTCGTCTGGCTTCTCTTTCTCTGCTGCATCTAAAGACAGAATTTACTGAACTCTAATTGTTAAAAACGGTATTTCCCTGTCATTAAACCATCTTCCTCTTTTCTCTGGCAGTTACCAACCAACATGCAAATAGGAAAAAACAGAACTTACCATTTAAAAGCGCTTTGAATTAATATCAATCAATGAGATTGTTCTAACTTAATGAGGTTGTTTTGATTAGCTCTTCCTCTCCCACCTGAACCTGGGGGGTTACTTTATTCAGTGAGTTGTACAGTAAAGTCGATCAAAATAACACAGTAATAGCTGAGGAGCGGGGGTTAACACTGGGGCTCACACTGGGGCTCACACTGGGGCTCACACTGGGGCTCACACTGGAGCTAACACTGGAGCTAACACTGGAGTTAACACTGCGGCTCACTCTGGGGCTCACTCTGGGGCTCACTCTGGGGCTCACTCTGGAGCTCACACTGGAGCTAACACTGGAGCTCACTCTGGAGCTAACACTGGAGCTCACTCTGGAGCTCACACTGGGGTTAACACTGGGGTTAACACTGGAGCTCACACTGGAGCTAACACTGGAGCTCACACTGGAGCTAACACTGGAGCTCACTCTGGAGCTCACACTGGGGTTAACACTGGAGCTAACACTGGAGCTCACTCTGGAGCTCACACTGGGTTTAACACTGGGGTTAAGACTGGAGCTCACACTGTGGCTCACTCTGGGGCTCACTCTGGAGCTAACACTGGAGCTAACACTGGAGTTAACACTGCGGCTCACTCTGGGGCTCACTCTGGGGCTCACTCTGGGGCTCACTCTGGAGCTCACACTGGAGCTAACACTGGAGCTCACTCTGGAGCTCACTCTGGAGCTAACACTGGAGCTCACTCTGGAGCTCACACTGGGGTTAACACTGGGGTTAACACTGGAGCTCACACTGGAGCTCACTCTGGAGCTAACACTGGGGCTCACTCTGGGGTTCACTCTGGAGCTCACTCTGGAGCTCACTCTGGGGTTCACACTGGAGCTCACACTGGGCCTCACTCTGGAGCTCACTCTGGAGCTCACTCTGGAGCTAACACTGGAGCTCACACTGGTGCTCACACTGGGGTTAACACTGTGGCTCACTCTGGGCCTCACTCTGGAGCTCACTCTGGAGCTAACACTGGAGCTCACACTGGTGCTCACACTGGGGTTAACACTGGGGTTAACACTGGAGCTCACACTGGAGCTAACACTGGGGCTCACTCTGGGGCTCACTCTGGAGCTCACTCTGGAGCTCACTCTGGAGCTAACACTGGAGCTAACACTGGGGCTCACTCTGGGGCTCACTCTGGAGCTCACTCTGGAGCTCACTGGAGCTCACACTGGTGCTCACACTGGGGTTAACACTGGGGTTAACACTGGAGCTCACACTGGAGCTAACACTGGGGCTCACTCTGGGGCTCACTCTGGAGCTCACTCTGGAGCTCACTCTGGAGCTAACACTGGAGCTAACACTGGGGCTCACTCTGGGGCTCACTCTGGAGCTCACTCTGGAGCTCACTCTGGAGCTAACACTGGAGCTAACACTGGAGCTAACACTGGGGCTCACTCTGGGGCTCACTCTGGAGCTCACTCTGGAGCTCACTCTGGAGCTCACTCTGGGGTTCACACTGGAGCTCACTCTGGGGTTCACACTGGAGCTCATTCTGGGGTTAACACTGTGGCTCACTCTGGGGTTAACACTGGGGCTCACTCTGTGGCTCACACTGGGGTTAACACTGGAGCTCACTCTGGGGCTCACACTGGGGCTCACACTGGGGTTAACACTGGAGCTCACACTGTGGCTCACTCTGGGGTTAACACTGGGGCTCACTCTGTGGCTCACTCTGGGGTTAACACTGGGGTTAACACTGGAGCTCACACTGGGGTTAACACTGGGGTTAACATTGGCTCACACTGGAGCTCACTCTGGGGTTCACACTGGAGCTCACTCTGGAGCTCACTCTGGGGTTCACACTGGAGCTCACTCTGGAGCTCACTCTGGGGTTAACACTGTGGCTCACACTGGGGCTCACACTGGGGCTCACACTGGGGTTAACACTGGAGCTCACACTGGGGCTCACACTGGGGCTCACTCTGGGGTTAACACTGGGGCTCACACTGACTCACACTGGAGCTCACACTGGTGCTCACTCTGGGGCTCACTCTGGGGCTCACACTGGGGCTCACACTTGAGCTCACTCTAGAGCTCACTCTGGGCCTCACTCTGGAGCTCACACTGGGGCTCACACTGACTCACACTGGAGCTCACTCTGGGGTTAACACTGGGGCTCACTCTGGGGCTCACACTGACTCACACTGGAGCTCACACTGGGGCTCACTCTGGGGTTAACTCTGGAGCTCACTCTGGGGCTCACAATGGGGATCACACTGGGGCTCACTCTAGAGCTCACTCTGGGGCTCACTCTTGGGCTCACACTGGGTTTAACACTGGTGCTCACACTGGGGCTCACTCTGGGGTTAACTGTGGAGCTCACTCTGGGGTTAACTCTGGGGCTCACACTGGGGCTCACACTTGAGCTCACTCTAGAGCTCACTCTGGGGCTCACACTGGGGCTCACACTTGAGCTCACTCTAGAGCTCACTCTGGGCCTCACTCTGGGTTTAACACTGGTGCTCACACTGGGGCTCACTCTGGGGTTAACTCTGGAGCTCACTCTGGGTTTAACACTGGGGCTCACACTTGAGCTCACTCTAGAGCTCACTCTGGGGCTCACACTGGGGCTCACACTGGGGCTCACACTGGGGCTCACACTTGAGCTCACTCTAGAGCTCACTCTGGGCCTCACTCTGGGTTTAACACTGGTGCTCACACTGTGGCTCACACTGGGGTTAACACTGGTGCTCACACTGTGGCTCACACTGGGGTTAACACTGGAGCTCACACTGGGGCTCACACTGGGGTTAACACTGGGGCTCACACTGGGGCTCACTCTAGAGCTCACTCTGGGCCTCACTCTGGGGCTCACACTGGTGCTCACACTGTGGCTCACACTGGGGTTAACACTGGAGCTCACTCTGGGCCTCACTCTGGGGTTAACACTGGGGCTCACTCTGTGGCTCACACTGGGGTTAACACTGGGGCTCACACTGGGGCTCACACTGGGGCTCACACTTGAGCTCACTCTAGAGCTCACTCTGGGCCTCACTCTGGGCCTCACTCTGGGCCTCACTCTGGGGCTCACACTGGGGCTCACACTGGGGCTCACACTTGAGCTCACTCTAGAGCTCACTCTGGGTCTCACTCTGGGTTTAACACTGGTGCTCACACTGTGGCTCACACTGGGGTTAACACTGGAGCTCACTCTGGGCCTCACTCTGGGGTTAACACTGGGGCTCACTCTGTGGCTCACACTGGGGTTAACACTGGGGCTCACACTGGGGCTCACTCTGGGGTTAACACTGGGGCTCACTCTGGGGCTCACACTGACTCACACTGGAGCTCACACTGGTGCTCACACTGGTGCTCACTCTGGGGCTCACTCTGGGGCTCACACTGGGGCTCACACTTGAGCTCACTCTAGAGCTCACTCTGGGCCTCACTCTGGGTTTAACACTGGGGCTCACACTGACTCACACTGGAGCTCACACTGGGGCTCACTCTGGGGTTAACACTGGGGCTCACTCTGGGGCTCACACTGACTCACACTGGAGCTCACACTGGGGCTCACTCTGGGGTTAACTCTGGAGCTCACACTGGGGCTCACACTGGGGCTCACTCTAGAGCTCACTCTGGGGCTCACTCTGGGGCTCACACTGGGTTTAACACTGGTGCTCACACTGGGGCTCACTCTAGAGCTCACTCTGGGGCTCACTCTGGGGCTCACACTTGAGCTCACTCTAGAGCTCACTCTGGGCCTCACTCTGGGTTTAACACTGGTGCTCACTCTGGAGCTCACTCTGGGGTTCACACTGGAGCTCACTCTGGAGCTCACTCTGGGGTTAACACTGTGGCTCACACTGGGGCTCACACTGGGGCTCACACTGGGGTTAACACTGGAGCTCACACTGGGGCTCACACTGGGGCTCACTCTGGGGTTAACACTGGGGCTCACACTGACTCACACTGGAGCTCACACTGGTGCTCACTCTGGGGCTCACTCTGGGGCTCACACTGGGGCTCACACTTGAGCTCACTCTAGAGCTCACTCTGGGCCTCACTCTGGAGCTCACACTGGGGCTCACACTGACTCACACTGGAGCTCACTCTGGGGTTAACACTGGGGCTCACTCTGGGGCTCACACTGACTCACACTGGAGCTCACACTGGGGCTCACTCTGGGGTTAACTCTGGAGCTCACTCTGGGGCTCACAATGGGGATCACACTGGGGCTCACTCTAGAGCTCACTCTGGGGCTCACTCTGGGGCTCACACTGGGTTTAACACTGGTGCTCACACTGGGGCTCACTCTGGGGTTAACTGTGGAGCTCACTCTGGGGTTAACTCTGGGGCTCACACTGGGGCTCACACTTGAGCTCACTCTAGAGCTCACTCTGGGGCTCACACTGGGGCTCACACTTGAGCTCACTCTAGAGCTCACTCTGGGCCTCACTCTGGGTTTAACACTGGTGCTCACACTGGGGCTCACTCTGGGGTTAACTCTGGAGCTCACTCTGGGTTTAACACTGGGGCTCACACTTGAGCTCACTCTAGAGCTCACTCTGGGGCTCACACTGGGGCTCACACTGGGGCTCACACTGGGGCTCACACTTGAGCTCACTCTAGAGCTCACTCTGGGCCTCACTCTGGGTTTAACACTGGTGCTCACACTGGTGCTCACACTGTGGCTCACACTGGGGTTAACACTGGAGCTCACACTGGGGCTCACACTGGGGTTAACACTGGGGCTCACACTGGGGCTCACTCTAGAGCTCACTCTGGGCCTCACTCTGGGGCTCACACTGGTGCTCACACTGTGGCTCACACTGGGGTTAACACTGGAGCTCACTCTGGGCCTCACTCTGGGGTTAACACTGGGGCTCACTCTGTGGCTCACACTGGGGTTAACACTGGGGCTCACACTGGGGCTCACACTGGGGCTCACACTTGAGCTCACTCTAGAGCTCACTCTGGGCCTCACTCTGGGCCTCACTCTGGGCCTCACTCTGGGCCTCACTCTGGGGCTCACACTGGGGCTCACACTGGGGCTCACACTTGAGCTCACTCTAGAGCTCACTCTGGGTCTCACTCTGGGTTTAACACTGGTGCTCACACTGTGGCTCACACTGGGGTTAACACTGGAGCTCACTCTGGGCCTCACTCTGGGGTTAACACTGGGGCTCACTCTGTGGCTCACACTGGGGTTAACACTGGGGCTCACACTGGGGCTCACTCTGGGGTTAACACTGGGGCTCACTCTGGGGCTCACACTGACTCACACTGGAGCTCACACTGGTGCTCACACTGGTGCTCACTCTGGGGCTCACTCTGGGGCTCACACTGGGGCTCACACTTGAGCTCACTCTAGAGCTCACTCTGGGCCTCACTCTGGGTTTAACACTGGGGCTCACACTGACTCACACTGGAGCTCACACTGGGGCTCACTCTGGGGTTAACACTGGGGCTCACTCTGGGGCTCACACTGACTCACACTGGAGCTCACACTGGGGCTCACTCTGGGGTTAACTCTGGAGCTCACACTGGGGCTCACACTGGGGCTCACTCTAGAGCTCACTCTGGGGCTCACTCTGGGGCTCACACTGGGTTTAACACTGGGGCTCACTCTAGAGCTCACTCTGGGGCTCACTCTGGGGCTCACACTTGAGCTCACTCTAGAGCTCACTCTGGGCCTCACTCTGGGTTTAACACTGGTGCTCACACTGGGGCTCACTCTGGGGTTAACTCTGGAGCTCACTCTAGAGCTCACTCTGGGGCTCACTCTGGGGCTCACACTGGGTTTAACACTGGTGCTCACACTGGGGCTCACTCTAGAGCTCACTCTGGGGCTCACTCTGGGGCTCACACTTGAGCTCACTCTAGAGCTCACTCTGGGCCTCACTCTGGGTTTAACACTGGTGCTCACACTGGGGCTCACTCTGGGGTTAACTCTGGAGCTCACTCTGGGGCTCACTCTGGGGTTAACTCTGGAGCTCACACTGGGGCTCACTCTGGGGCTCACACTGGGTTTAACACTGGTGCTCACACTGGGGCTAACTCTAGAGCTCACTCTGGGGCTCACTCTGGGGCTCACACTGGGGCTCACACTGGGGCTCACACTTGAGCTCACTCTGGGGCTCACTCTGGGGCTCACACTGGGTTTAACACTGGTGCTCACACTGGGGCTAACTCTAGAGCTCACTCTGGGGCTCACTCTGGGGCTCACACTGGGGCTCACACTGGGGCTCACACTTGAGCTCACTCTAGAGCTCACACTTGAGCTCACTCTGGGCCTCACTCTGGGTTTAACACTGGTGCTCACACTGGGGCTCACTCTGGGGTTAACTCTGGAGCTCACTCTGGGTTTAACACTGGGGCTCACACTGGGGCTCACACTTGAGCTCACTCTAGAGCTCACTCTAGAGCTCACTCTGGGGCTCACTCTGGGGCTCACACTGGGGCTCACACTGGGGCTCACACTGGGGCTCACACTTGAGCTCACTCTAGAGCTCACTCTGGGCCTCACTCTGGGTTTAACACTGGTGCTCACACTGGGGCTCACACTTGAGCTCACTCTAGAGCTCACTCTGGGGCTCACTCTGGGGCTCACACTGGGGCTCACACTGGGGCTCACACTTGAGCTCACTCTAGAGCTCACTCTGGGCCTCACTCTGGGTTTAACACTGGTGCTCACTCTGGGGCTCATTCTGGAGCTCACTCTGGGGCTCACTCTGGGGCTCACACTGGGGCTCACACTGGGGCTCACACTTGAGCTCACTCTAGAGCTCACTCTGGGCCTCACTCTGGGTTTAACACTGGAGCTAACACTGGGGCTCACACTGGGGTTAACACTGTGGCTCACACTGGGGCTCACACTGGGGCTCACACTTGAGCTCACTCTAGAGCTCACTCTGGGCCTCACTCTGGGTTTAACACTGGAGCTAACACTGGGGCTCACACTGGGGCTCACACTGGGGCTCACTCTGGGGCTCACACTGGGTCTGGTTGCCTGTCACCTTCATGCTAACAGCTCTGACAGTTGTTTCTTTAGACTTAAGAACGGTTAATCTTTTAGTCTTTCTGACACACTCATCGTGTCTGTCTTTATAATCGCTCTGTGGTCTGAACTCTAATCTGCATCTTCATGATCCTCATCAAACTTCCTGCTCTGAGCTGCTGTTCTGAAGTGGAAACCTTAACCTCTTAAGCGCCTCCATGCTGAATAAAACGGGCTGAAAGTCCCACATTAACCTCAGGGCTCGTTTCTACTCACTATCATGAGAAAACAGACGTGTTTTATCTGAATTATCCCCTGAATTAAAGTGTCTTCATGATCAAAACGTTCCAGTTAACTGATGATTGAAATAAAACGCTGTATCAGTGACGCCGTTAGCTCAAAGCTAACAGGAAGTGTTTATGTGGAAGATGTCCAGGTGAAATTTAGAGTGTAGTGTAGCCGGGGGGGGGGGGGGGTCAGACACTCTGAGCCTGTTGGCTGTCGAACAGACAGATGTGACAGATGCTGAGCTGCTGTTCCTCCTCCTAACTGATGATTCCTGGACTCTGAGAACAAGCTAACAGATATGAACACCAGTTCTCTGCCACTCAGACACTGAAGAATCAGGATCTGATGGAAAGATATTTCTCTGGTTCTTCCTGACGTTCATTTCACTGATTTTCTGTTGTTTTTCTGTGGATAAAATGACAGAAAAACATGAAAAAGGTCAGAAGTTGGAGCAGCTTTGTTCATAGCTGGGTTCATGAGTTCAGAAAAGGAGAAAATAACAGAAAAATCTTTGTTTTATTGAATTTTATTTTTGATTTATCGCTCAGCCTTTTGAAATCTGGCTGAAAAATGAGGTTTTCTTTTACCTCTTTTTAAAGTTTTTAAATTTTCTATTGGTTTTCTGTTGTTTTTCTGTGGATAAAATGACAGAAAAACATGAAAAAGGTCAGAAGTTGGAGCAGCTTTGTTCATGAGTTCAGAAAAGGATGAAAAAGGAGAAAATAACAGAAAATTCTTTGTTTTATTGAATTTTATTTTTTGATTTATCGCTCATTAATTTATCTCTCAGCCTTTTGAAATCTGGCTGAAAAATGAGGTTTTCTTTTACCTCTTTTTAAAGTCTTAATTTTCACTGATTTTCTGTTGTTTTTCTGTGGATAAAATGACAGAAAAACATGAAAAAGGTCAGAAGTTGGAGCAGCTTTGTTCATAGTTGTGTTCATGAGTTCAGAAAAGGAGAAAATAACAGAAAAATCTTTGTTTTATTGAATTTTATTTTTTAATTTATCGCTCAGCCTTTTGAAATCTGGCTGAAAAAATGAGGTTTTCTTTTACCTCTTTTTAAAGTTTTTAAATTTTCTATTGGTTTTCTGTTGTTTTTCTGTGGATAAAATGACAGAAAAACATGAAAAAGGTCAGAAGTTGGAGCAGCTTTTTTCATAGTTGTGTTCATGAGTTCAGAAAAGGAGAAAATAACAGAAAAATCTTTTTTATTGAATTTTATGCTCAGCCTTTTGAAATCTGGCTGAAAAAATGAGGTTTTCTTTTACCTCTTTTTAAAGTTTAAATTTTCTAAACTTTCCAAACATTTGGGCTGACTGACGCGTGTTTTCTCTGATTTCACGGCGGCGTTTGTGTGGCCTCAGGTGTTGGCAGAACGGATCGCCAAACAAAGCAGCTGCCTCCAACAGAGGAAAGTAAAGAGGATTTATCAGGAGATTTGTGTCCATGTGGACTCTCGGCACGCACACACACTCCCATTAATCCTCCCCCGCCTCCTGATGAGCGGCTGAATGTCCGAGGCGGCATGAAACATGTTGGGATGAAATCAAACGACTCGATGGTGAAATCCGAGGCGCCAAACGGCCACGTGAGAGTTCAGCAGCTGCAGAATCCACCCTGAGCCGTGTTTCTCTTCTGATAAATGTGGAAGAAACAGGAAGTAGCGTCCGGCGTCTCCTCCCAGAGCAAACGGATAGCAGGATTCAGTCTGACCTCTGACCCTTGTGTCCTGTAAATGATTGATCCGGGAGCTCTGCGTTTACCCATGAGCTGTGACATCACAGGAGGGGGTGGAGCCACAGAACAGCTGCCTCACACCTTGTTTTATTTGTCCTGTTAGGCTCCACCCCCAGGTGAACGCGTCATTATCTATGGAACAAAAACACAGAAGCAGAGTCCTTCCTCTTCCCCTCTGCTGCTGCTTGATAATTGTTAACGTCCTGTTCTTCTTTTGTTGCCCCAAACCTTCACCCGGTTGGTTCTGGTGAGGCAGAACCAACCGGGTCGGCTCCACTTTAGAGGAAACCTGCTAAGTTGCCATGTTTTGGCAGTAAATGGGGTTCACTGCTGTCTTCTGTGGGTTTTTCTGGCACACACACAGTTACACACTCGGGGTTGTTTCCTCCCGTCTCGGCGGCAGATATATCCTTTCAGCCCGGTTGCCATGGATACGTGGTCGAAGCGAGCCCCGGCTGAATAAAACGCGGAGTCCTGGGAAAAGTAATCACACGTGGCTGTACAGTACACAGTGTGTGCTCACCTCCACACACACTCTCATAAATCAGAGCTGGGATCCTTTAGAGTGCAGAGTTTTAATCAGGAAGGTTTTAATGAGGCGAACCGGTTAAACTCAGCCGGTACCGTCTGAAGAGCTGTGGTCCAGCTGTTTTCAGGAGTCTCCCTGAACAGGGAAAGCAGCTCAGCCTGGTTGGGAACGGGTGAATCAGCGGGTGATTGGCTGAATTTAGGGCTGAGCAGGAACATGGATGATGCTGTTGAATGTAATCTGATTACTGTTGACGTCTGTGTGTTGCAGGATGAACGGATACGAACCTTCAGCTCTCGCCTCGGGGGTTTTCAGCTCCTACAGCTCGCCCATCAAGTGAGTCCTCAATGGTTCACACATCAGTGTTTTTATGGAAGTTATACATTGAATAAACAGTGTTTTTATTTGAAAAACCTTGGCTACAGATGGTTATTTTTCAACTTGGACAAAGAAAGTTTTGGATAAAACTGGGCTGCAGCAGACGGTTATTTAGGTAATCGATTCTTCTTCTTCCCTCGATCAGGGCCACAGCGAGTCGATCTCGATGACCCGTAATCGATTATTCCAGAGTAATCGGACGATAAATACTTGTTTAAAAGCATGAACCACTGGTTTAAACTTTCAGCTGCAGGTGAAAAGAACAAGAGGACGATATAATGCTGGTGTTAGAGTAGTTCTGCTGACATTTAAACAGAAATTAGACACAAAAGTTGTCCGACAAGTTGCTTTTTCAGAAAGAAAAAGTGTCTCTCTGCACAGTCCAAGCCTCGGCTTCCTTCTCAGTTTTAAGAAAGAGGACCAGAGAGTGTGTCCCAGCTTCAGGGCATCAGATACTCAGCCTCCCTGGAAAAGCTGAGTCCAGGGTTCTGGAGAGGTGGTTCAGACCGATTATCTGACCTCAGATCAGATCTTTACCCTCTGAGTCACTGAGGCATCATGGGAGTTTAACCAGAACAGTCTACATGTGTTTGTGACTTAAAGAAGGTTCATGATCCCTGATCTATCCTCATTCTGGGTCCAACCATCCAACACATTTAAACTTTCAGCTCTTATCACCTCTCAGCTGAGTTATCAGTGTTCTGTAGCTCATATTCTCCTGTTGGGTTTTCAGCAGATGCATCAGTTCAGTGTGAGCAGGACAGGACGGACAGCCTCTGTCCGAAGGTCCTAAAGCTTCATCAGTCCATCTGTTAAAATCTGTTTAACCACATCTGCCTCCTGAGAAAGTTTGTGAAAACACTGGATGAAAAATGAGCCGGGTGTTGATGGTGGTCCTGAAGACATTAAGCAGCGGCTTTGAAGCTAAGTCTAAGCTAATTAAGCAGCTTTACAGTTGTTGTTATGGCGATTTTAGCTGTGAAAAGCAATGTTTGGCTTTCAAAATGTCTTAAAATGGCCAGAGAGCACTTTATACAAGCTAAACATCCATCCATTTATCCATTTACCCATTTAATTCAACTCAGGGCCGTCCCAGCCCTGTCCCAGCTGTCATTGGGTGAGAGGTAGAGAAGAAAAATGAGCCGGGTGTTGATGGTGGTCCTGAAGACATTAAGCAGCGACTTTGAAGCTAAGTCTAAGCTAAGCTAAGCTAATTAAGCAGCTTCACAGTTGTTGTTATGGCGATTTTAGCTGTGAAAAGCAATGTTTGGGTTTCAAAATGTCTTAAAATGACCAGAGAGCACTTTATACAAGCTAAACATCCATCCATTTACCCGTTTAATTCAACTCAGGGTCATCCCAGCCCTGTCCCAGCTGTCATTGGGTGAGAGGTAGAGAAGAAAAATGAGCCGGGTGTTGATGGTGGTCCTGAAGACATTAAGCAGCGGCTTTGAAGCTAAGTCTAAGCTAAGCTAAGCTAATTAAGCAGCTTCACAGTTGTTGTTATGGCGATTTTAGCTGTGAAAAGCAATGTTTGGGTTTCAAAATGTCTTAAAATGACCAGAGAGCACTTTATACAAGCTAAACATCCATCCATTTACCCGTTTAATTCAACTCGGGGTCATCCCAGCCCTGTCCCAGCTGTCATTGGGTGAGAGGTAGAGAAGAAAAATGAGCCGGGTGTTGATGGTGGTCCTGAAGACATTAAGCAGCGGCTTTGAAGCTAAGTCTAAGCTAAGCTAAGCTAATTAAGCAGCTTCACAGTTGTTGTTATGGCGATTTTAGCTGTGAAAAGGAATGTTTGGCTTTCAAAATGTCTTAAAATGGCCAGAGAGCACTTTATACAAGCTAAACATCCATCCATTTATCCATTTACCCATTTAATTCAACTCAGGGCCGTCCCAGCCCTGTCCCAGCTGTCATTGGGTGACAGGTAGAGAAGAAAAATGAGCCGGGTGTTGATGGTGGTCCTAAAGACATTAAGCAGCGACTTTGAAGCTAAGTCTAAGCTAAGCTAAGCTAATTAAGCAGCTTTACAGTTGTTGTTATGGCGATTTTAGCTGTGAAAAGCAATGTTTGGCTTTCAAAATGTCTTAAAATGGCCAGAGAGCACTTTATACAAGCTAAACATCCATCCATTTATCCATTTACCCGTTTAATTCAACTCAGCCAGCCCTGTCCCAGCTGTCATTGGGTGGGAGGCAGAGATAAAGTGCTTTGTGTAGGCTTTAAATCACAAGAGACTGAGGTTATCCAAGTTAAACCTGTTGAATAACGACTTTAGTTTTCTTATTTTATTTTAGGCCGAAATGTCTCTGGTCTGAGAATAAATTGCTTTTAATTTCTGCCTAAATGAACGTTTTCTTTAGATTAACAGCGAAATTTATCTCAGATGAAATGATGGATCGATTCTGGACTTGTGTTGGTGTCCCTCTGAGGAGCAGAAGTTAAATGTTGTTGCAGCTCAGTTTCTTTCCAAGAAAACTTCAAATGAATTTTTAATGAAACTGAAACCTGAGACGAAACTGTGTCAGTTTGTGTTTAACTGATCTGTTAAACCGGCTCCTGTTTTAAAGTTTATTTAAACTTAAAGTTTAAACCTTAATTTGAACTTCTTTGTCTTTAGAAAATAAAATAAAAGTAGAATCCGATGCAGCAAAAGTTGTTCTGGAGCCAAAGAAAGTTCTCAGGTTTCCTGGTTCTGGTTTGAACTTCTCCAGGAGGATCTTCCTCAGTAATGATGTCATATAAAAGGATCCAGTAGGATCTTCCTCAGTAATGATGTCATATAAAAGGATCCAGGAGGATCTTCCTCAGTAATGATGTCATATAAAAGGATCCAGGAGGATCTTCCTCAGTAATGATGTCATATAAAAGGATCCAGGAGGATCTTCCTCAGTAATGATGTCATATAAAAGGATCCAGGAGGATCTTCCTCAGTAATGATGTCATATAAAAGGATCCAGGAGGCTCTTCCTCAGTAATGATGTCATATAAAAGGATCCAGGAGGATCTTCCTCAGTAATGATGTCATATAAAAGGATCCCGGAGGATCTTCCTCAGTAATGATGTCATATTAAAGGATCCAGGAGGATCTTCCTCAGTAATGATGTCATATAAAAGGATCCAGTAGGATCTTCCTCAGTAATGATGTCATATAAAAGGATCCAGTAGGATCTTCCTCAGTAATGATGTCATATAAAAGGATCCAGGAGGATCTTCCTCAGTAATGATGTCATATAAAAGGATCCAGGAGGATCTTCCTCAGTAATGATGTCATATAAAAGGATCCAGGAGGATCTTCCTCAGTAATGATGTCATATAAAAGGATCCAGGAGGCTCTTCCTCAGTAATGATGTCATATAAAAGGATCCAGGAGGATCTTCCTCAGTAATGATGTCATATAAAAGGATCCCGGAGGATCTTCCTCAGTAATGATGTCATATTAAAGGATCCAGGAGGATCTTCCTCAGTAATGATGTCATATAAAAGGATCCAGGAGGATCTTCCTCAGTAATGATGTCATATAAAAGGATCCAAGAGGATCTTCCTCAGTAATGATGTCATATAAAAGGATCCCGGAGGCTCTTCTTCAGTAATGATGTCATATAAAAGGATCCCGGAGGCTCTTCTTCAGTAATGATGTCATATAAAAGGATCCAGGAGGCTCTTCCTCAGTAATGATGTCATATAAAAGGATCCAGGAGGCTCTTCCTCAGTAATGATGTCATATAAAAGGATCCAGGAGGATCTTCCTCAGTAATGATGTCATATAAAAGGATCCAGGAGGCTCTTCCTCAGTAATGATGTCATATAAAAGGATCCAGGAGGATCTTCTTCAGTAATGATGTCATATAAAAGGATCCAGGAGGATCTTCCTCAGTAATAATGTCATATAAAAGGATCCAGGAGGCTCTTCCTCAGTAATGATGTCATATAAAAGGATCCAGGAGGATCTTCTTCAGTAATGATGTCATATAAAAGGATCCAGGAGGCTCTTCCTCAGTAATGATGTCATATAAAAGGATCCAGGAGGATCTTCCTCAGTAATGATGTCATATAAAAGGATCCCGGAGGATCTTCCTCAGTAATGATGTCATATAAAAGGATCCAGGAGGATCTTCTTCAGTAATAATGTCATATAAAAGGATCCCGGAGGATCTTCCTCAGGAGGGACAACTGCAGTTTTTAAAGATTTGGGGAAAGTTTGGTTGGTAGAGCTTCTAAACACGGTTTTAATGAGGTCGTGGCTGAAGTTTAGTGGATTTCTCAGCATCACACTGATGAGCTGTGTGCTGGTGTCAGATTGGACGGCTGTCACCAGTGTTAATCGCCCCCGTTCATTATGAATGAACTCAGAATAAGGTGTGAACATCTCCAGTTTCCTGCCGTCGTGTCGCACGTTACTTAGTGCAGAGCTGGTCTGAGATCAGCACCAAGTTTACTTCACATGGGATCAGTCAATCTGACCGGAACCAGAACAATATTATCAAAATAATGGGACAGGGTTCATGAACAGAGCTGGTTAGAAATATAATGATCAATAATCAGAACCAGTTTGGTTAAAGGTGACATATTCTGCCTTTTTTTTAACCATTTTAAACAACTTTCTGAGGTTTTATTGAGACGTTTGAGACAGACTTTGGTGTAAATACTGCTGGTTTAAGCTCAGCAGCTCTCTGTCTCAGCCCTGTTTTAACACCTCTTTATCTGTTTTCCGGGTGGAGACTCAGTTCGTTTGTTATCCAGAGATAATGAAGCTGTTCCTCCAGTCACACCAGAAACACTCCAGCTCTACAGATATAGTTACTCTATTGATCCCAGAGGGAAATAGTTTAGCAGTTAGCTGTAAGTTAGCAGTTAGCTGTAAGTTAGCAGTTAGCTGTAAGTTAGCAGTTAGCTGTAAGTTAGCAGTTAGCTGTAAGTCAGCAGTGAGCTGTAAGTCAGCAGTGAGCTGTAAGTTAGCAGTTAGCTGTAAGTCAACAGTTAGCTGTAAGTTAGCAGTTAGCTGTAAGTTAGCAGTTAGCTGTAAGTCAGCAGTGAGCTGTAAGTTAGCAGTTAGCTGTAAGTTAGCAGTTAGCTGTAAGTTAGCAGTTAGCTGTAAGTCAGCAGTGAGCTGTAAGTCAGCAGTGAGCTGTAAGTTAGCAGTTAGCTGTAAGTCAGCAGTGAGCTGTAAGTTAGCAGTTAGCTTTAAGTTAGCAGTTAGCTGTAAGTCAGCATTTAGCTGCAAGTCAGCAGTGAGCTGTAAGTTAGCAGTTAGCTGTAAGTTAGCAGTTAGCTGTAAGTCAGCAGTGAGCTGTAAATCAGCAGTTAGCTGTAAGTTAGCAGTTAGCTGTAAGTCAGCAGTTAGCTGTAAGTCAGCAGTTAGCTGTAAGTCAGCAGTGAGCTGTAAGTTAGCAGTTAGCTTTAAGTTAGCAGTTAGCTGTAAGTCAGCATTTAGCTGTAAGTCAGCAGTGAGCTGTAAGTTAGCAGTTAGCTGTAAGTTAGCAGTTAGCTGTAAGTTAGCAGTTAGCTGTAAGTCAGCAGTGAGCTGTAAGTCATTAGTTAGCTGTAAGTCGGCAGTTAGCTGTAAGTTGGCAGTTAGCTGTAAGTTGGCAGTTAGCTGTAAGTCGGCAGTTAGCTGTAAGTCGGCAGTTAGCTGTAAGTCGGCAGTTAGCTGTAAGTTAGCAGTTAGCTGTAAGTCAGCAGTTAGCTGTAAGTTAGCAGTTAGCTGTAAGTTAGCATAAGATGCTAGCAAACAATGCTTTCTCATCAACCGTAATGGACCAACACATTGAGAGTAATCTTAGCTTAGCAGAGGAGGCGGAGCCAACTTAAGGAGTGACGTACTTTACAAATGAAAATCAGAACGACTCGTTAAATGAGGAACTTTCAAACAAAGAAGAACTAAATAAATCCCAGGGTTGTGTTTTTGGGGAGTTTTACACCTGCTGGTGACCTCAGATGCCCTGATATATGCTCCCAGGAGCAGGAAGAAGGGATTTTTCCCATATAGGAGGTGCTGCACATATATTTAACTAAAATAAATTAGACTTTAGTCACATTTAGTTTTTGATGACAGCAAAACTGTTAATTTTGTGTTAAGCTGTAGCCTGTTGCACATGATGCTGAACAGTAGGGCTGTAGTGATACACTCATCTCATGATACGGTACACGGCATTCAGCCAATGATTCGATACGATTAGATTCGATACACATCATTTTCTGAAAGATTTTAAAGGGACGGTGTGATTTGACATGAATCGTTGCTGATTGGACCGGTGACCTTTGAACTGAGAGGAAAACACCGGCAGACAAATGGAAACTAACAAACATGTCTTCAGCTACTCATGTTTATGTTGTCAATATTACATCATCAACATGCTTGTTTTACTTGCTAAATACCATAAACAAAAATCCTAATTCTCTAATCACAAACCATCTTTTTTTTTATTTTAGAGGACCTAAAACAACATTACAACGATCCCACATTCTATAAACAGAAAAGCCATAAAAACACAGAGCTATGCACTCTATTTAACATTTTTATGAACTAATTTATCACTGTTTTGTATAATGTGGCCCCCCCGGGCATTGTTTTGTATTATGTTAATGTTCTGTGTTTTCACTAATTTTGAAGAAAATTTGCTAAAAATATATATCGCGATATATATCGATATATATCGCGGTATCGATAAAATCGCTTTTTCACAAATTTTTAAGAAAGTTTGCTAAAAAAGAGAAAAAAATTCAAAAACGATACTTGCAGCTGAAAAATCGACTTTATCGGGAAACAAAATATCGATATATATCGCGATATATATCGCGGTATCGATAAAATCGCTCAGCCCTACTGAACAGATCATAATTCCATTGATAATTTTTACTGGTTCACGTAGAGAATGTAAAAACACGTGGTTTTCTAAATGAAAATAAGGTTTTATCTCTATTTTTATGATGAAATTATTAGTTTTACTTTCTTTACCACAGAAAACTGTCCTCAGTTTCTTGTTTTAAGTGTTTTTTCGGGGGTTGGTCACTGTATTTGGGGTTACGTTTTAGGTTGGGTTACCGTTTTTTTTTTTTTTTTTTTTAAACTATTTTTTTGTGTTTTCGGTTTCTTTTTAAGGGGAAATCACTGTATTTAGTTTATTTGAATTTGTTCTATTGTTTTTTTTTCTCCATTTCCATTTTTATTCGTCTTCTTTTTGTTGTTTTTATATTTACTTTTTCCTCTTTTTACATCAGTTTTTTTACGTCTGTTTTAGCGCGTCTGTTTTAGCGCGTCTGTTTTAGCGCGTCCGTTTTAACGCGTCCGTTTTAGCGCGTCCGTTTTAGCGCGTCCGTTTTAGCGCGTCCGTTTTAGCGCGTCCGTTTTAACGCGTCCGTTTTAGCGCGTCTGTTTTAACGCGTCCGTTTTAGCGCGTCCGTTTTAGCGCGTCCGTTTTAGCGCGTCCGTTTTAGCGCGTCCGTTTTAGCGCGTCCGTTTTAACGCGTCCGTTTTAGCGCGTCCGTTTTAACGCGTCCGTTTTAGCGCGTCCGTTTTAGCGCGTCCGTTTTAGCGCGTCCGTTTTAACGCGTCCGTTTTAGCGCGTCTGTTTTAACGCGTCCGTTTTAGCGCTGAAGCATCAGCCAATTAGTCTTAGTAACAACCATCCATATGATGGACGATGACCAAACCCGCCTCCCAGCCAATCAGAAGCCAGCGATGACTGTTGAATCTGTAAAATCAGTTTTTATTGGCAGTCTAACACCGTCTGTGTGTGTTTCAGTGGCCACGACTCTCCGTCTCCGGAGCCTCCCAGGAACAAAGCCAAGTCCAGTGCCAAAGCTCTGTACGGTGAGTAGTTCTGCTTCAAACACACCTTTACAGATGTTGGCTTCATCAGACCGACACGAGCTTTGGGTGGCGCTGGTACCGAACCAGATCGGCTGTTTTAAATCTGAACCATCTGTCGTTTGTCAGCAGGATCGGATGAAATGTATTTCCTGCGTCCATCTTCCAAACATAAAAAGAAAAGTAAAAGTGAGACATCAGAGTGTGTGTGTGTGTGTTGTTGGTCTTTTGGACGTTTAATTCTGTGGGAAAATGTATTTTTTTCTTGAAATTAAGCCGAACAAACGTCCAAACCGACCAAATTGTTGCTTCTGTTGTTCGATCTGAATGTGGAGCTGAAACATCTAACGTTTCCATTTCTTCCTGCTTAAAGCAGCTCTGTGCAGAAGTTTGAGCTCCTAATCAATAAGTTTGAACTTCTCAGCCATTTTACTGGTTTTCTGTGCAAACGTTCCTCTTGGAAAAGTCCAAAGTGGGCTGAATGGATGTTTGTATCAGCTCCAGCTTGAACCCTCCATGCTGCTGTGGTTTGATTCCTCTTAAAGTTCAGCTTTCTTTGCTGTTACTTCTTCTTTTTGACGTGTTCTTAGCTCATTTTTGAAGTCGTAAAACTGTTGCAGTGTTGGTTTTCGTCACAGTTTACACCCACAGCAGCACGCCTCACATGTGAGCTTCACTTCATTACAGGAAGCAGATGGCATTCGAATCAAATCGGAGCAAAAAGAAACCCTCCCAGCTAAGTCTGTCAAAGACTGAGGGTAAAACCGCTCATAGAAAGTCCAACATGAAGACAAAGCCGAGGTTTTTAGCTCCTTTCAGATGTGACCTTGGGTTCTTTAGCTTGTTAAAGGTTAGGGTTAAGCTTCTGATTGGGAAGGTTATCAGAAGGTTATACAGCAGGGTTGCTAAAGGCTGCAGATTAAAAGTGCTCAGAGATAAAGTGACACTTTGAACGTTAAGATACTTTAATTCAGGGATAATTCGGATAAAACACGTCTGTTATCTGTTTGGAAGTGAGTAGAAACTAGGTTTGAAGTGTTATGTGGGACTTTTTGACCAGTGTGGGGGTGGTGAAGGGGTTAAAAGAGGTAATAATTCATCTGAAGCTGCACCACTGAAAGTCGCTGGTTCATTCGGACCAAGTCACACAAACTGGGTTTGGTCACTTTGGACCTTTTTGTTTCCTTGGAAAAATGGAACCACAACTTCGTTCAAAGAAATTGGCCTTTAGCACAACAGATGGGATTAGAACCAGGAGTCTGCCCCCCCCCCCCCCCCCCCCCCACTGTGCAGCTGTTATTACAGATGAATAACAAAATAAAACATAAATCAGCTGACAAACGTGTAGAAAGCTGAAGTGCAGCAGAGAGGAAGGTGTGGTAGGAACCTTCAGATCTATATCAATGGGTTGGGCTGTTGTTTCTGTTGCTTAGCAACAACTCAGCTGATGATGTCACACACGGCGTCAGCAGGTAACTCAGGTGAAGTCTCAGCAGACAACATGGACAGAAACTCACAGCCAGCAGTTCAACATCTGGGCTGCAGAGACGCTCCAGGATTCCACCATCTGTGGTTAACCAGCTCTGTGATCCTCCTCCTTTACTGTTAGCGCTCTGTCTGCAGTCTCTGTCTGCCCGGATAGTCTTAAAGCTGAGCAGAGAGCTGTTAGAGTTGTTCCTGCAGCCAGGTCCAGGATTCCACCATCTGTTGTTAACCAGCTCTGTGATCCTCCTCCTTTACTGTTAGCGCTCTGTCTGCAGTCTCTGTCTGCCCGGTCCAAGCTCGTCCATTTTATCCACCAGAGATCTCATATTTCCCCTGATGATTAAAGGAAGAAATGGTTTAAACTTCCTCCTTTTCCTCCATTTTGTTCCTGCTCTGATCTCCTCTTCAGCTCATCTTGAGTTCATGCTTCTAGTTTCTAACCTTAAAAAGTTTACAGGAAAGCTTCAGGTCTTTAAATAGCTTTAAAAAGACGGTCTGTAGAATAATTTGGTGACTGTTTGTCACCTCGAAGCGTTCAGAGGGTAAAAATGTCCGGTCAGGGTTACGGAGTGTCTTTGAACACATCAGCTGAGCCTGTTTCCAGGCAGAGACGCCTCAGGTGAGCTGGGTCCCGCAGAGTCGTGGACATCAGGCTTTTTTATCTTCAGCTGATAAATTCTCAGCTGACCCAATGACGGCTTCTTTTTCTGGAGGGTCGTGAACAATGTGGAGCAGCTGCTGAGGGCAGATAGTGAAACAGTGACTGATTTATTGATCCGTGTGGACGAGATGCGACTTTGTTGATGTCATTAAGGTTGTCGTGTGACTGCTGCAGTTTGTTTAGAGCAAAGATAAAGAAGAACCCAGAAATAAAAACCCTGAGAACAAACGAAACTAACAGACATGAACACCAGTTCTTGGCCTGTTTCTAATCTGCAGCCTGTTGGATGGGAGGTTTTCTTTAAAAACACCAGTTTAAATGGTTAAAAGTTTAACTTTAATCAGTTTGTGAAGATGAAGTGTCCTGTCAGAGGTGCTCTTAAACTAGCTTAAACGCTTCTCATCTCCTGCCTTGGTGGAGGATCATAGTTTCCCAGAGTCTCTGGGCCTAACCCTAACTGTTTGTTCTGTTCTCCCACCAGAACAAAGAAAACATTTCACCAAAACCAGCATCAACAGCCTGACGGACACCTCTCAGTACCACGTGGAGGTGAGTACCGCCACCCGCCACCGCCAGGATTTCCCAGTGGAACGCAGAATGACGCTCGCTCTGTTTCAGCACCTGACCACGTTCGTGTTGGACCGCAAAGACGGGATGATCACGGTGGACGACGGGATCAGACGACTGCGCCTGCTGGACGCCAAAGGGAAGGTGTGGACTCAGGAGATGCTGCTGCAGGTGGAGGAGCGGGCGGTCAGTCTCATTGACCTGGAGACAAAGGTGAGACTGTAGAGGTTCTGCAGAAATCTGCCAATCTTAGCACAAATGAACCAGAACCTGCAAACGGATCTTTACTGAGGCATCATGGGAGTTTAACCAGAACAGTCTACATGTGTTTGACTTAAAGAAGGTTCATGATCCCTGAGGGATTGTGTTGGGGGGGGGCTGTGAGGTCCGATCTATCCTCATTCTGGGTCCAAAGTGGTTCTGGTTCACGTCGGTGTTGGACTCCACTTTCAGCTTTCAGGTTCCTGCTCCATCTTTGTTCCAACCCTCACCTGTACTCACAGATCTGGGTTCTGACCCAAAGAACGAGGTCGTGGTTTCCTTCAGAGGGGGGCGGGGCTCAGCCTTAGAGACAGGGGGAGGAGCTCCATCGTTTAGAGGGAGGGGCTCCATCATCCAGTGGGGAGGAGCTCCATCATTCAGGGGGAGAGGCTTCATCGTTCAGGGGGAGGAGCTCCATCATCCGGAGGGAGGGGCTCCATTGTTCAGGGGGAGGGGCTCCATCGTTCAGGGGGAGGGGCTCCATCGTTCAGGGGGAGGGGCTCCATCGTTCAGGGGGAGGGGCTCCATCGTTCAGGGGGAGGGGCTCCACCGTTCTGGGGGAGGGGCTCCACCATCCAGGGGGAGGAACTCCATCATCCGGAAGGAGGAGCTCCATCGTTCAGGGGGAGGGGCTCCACCATCCAGGGGGAGGAGCTCCATCATCCAGGGGGGGAGGGGCTCCACCATCCAGGGGGAGGAGCTAAATCATCCAGTGGGGAGGAGCTCCATCATCTGGAGGGGAGGAAGCTCAGAGTAGAGCCGCTGCTCCTCCACATAGAAAGGAGTCAGCTGAGGTGGTTCCTCGGGTCAGAACCAGAACTCACTGGACGGATTATATATCCCATCTGACCTGGGAACACCTCAGGCTGCTCCAGGAGGAGCTGGAGCGGGATGTCTGGACACACCCACATTAGACCTGATAAATGGACTAATTATACAGCACTTTTCTGGTCTTTCACACCACTTCTTTGTTCCACATGAACCTCATGAAACTGATGGACGCATCAGTTTCATGAGGTTCAGTGTTTTGTCCAAGGAACCACCGATCCTGTGACTGGCTCCTCCTCTTTTTTGTGTTTTTAGTGTAAAAACCGACTGTTGTTGATGTTTCTGATGAATGGACTGAAGTAATTCTTGCTGATATGAGCTTCATCAGTCCGTTCGGTTCAGTCTGACCCGACTGTTTTTCAGAACGAGCTGGAGAACTTCCCCGTCAGCTCCATCCAGCACTGCCAGGCGGTGATGAACGCCTGCAGCTACGACTCCATCCTGGCTCTGGTGTGTAAGGAGTCGGGTCAGAGCAAACCGGACCTGCACCTGTTCCAGTGTGACGACATCAAGGTAAACATCAGACATGAACCCTAACCCTGACCCTCAGGTTGAGACGGTTTGTTGCTACAGCAGAGAAAGTCCGAGTCAAAAACCCTCAAAACGTAAGAAAAAGAAAATGATTTGGGACGAAAGTGACCTTAAGGGTCCGAGAGCAGAGCCCTGTGGTTCTCCACAGATTCATAAACCTGCAGCTTGACCAGACGAATAAAGCTGAGATGTTTCAGAGTTCCTGTTTGATCCTGATAAAAGAGAGAAATCCTGTTTCCAACAGGCGAATCTGATCCACGCGGACATCGAGAGTGCCATGATCGACGCCAAAGGAGGGCGAGTGAAGAAGCGACCGGAGGCTCTGAGGTAAGAACGCTGCTTTGGTGCTTCAGTGTTTAATGCTGGCGTCTGATTGGCTGATCCGTCTGCCTGTCTGCAGGATGATCCTGAAGAGCGACGGCGTGATCCCGCCTCCCCCCTCAGCGCCCGCCCCTGAACTGCCGCCACCGTGCAACCTGATGGACCACAAGGGTCGGGCGACCGCCTGGTCGGCCTGGAACCCTGGACTCAATGAGCAGCAAGACAGTGAGTGATGTCACAGGAAGGGTGACCAATGAGGGGGTCAATGGTTCTGGATATTTGGAGCCACTAAGTGGCCTTAAAAGCTTCCTTTTGGAGGTTTTGGTCGAGCCTTCCAGCTGAAAACTGACTCATGTTACATCTCAGGGACAGTTTAAGGTACAAAACCTGTGGCAACATACGGAGGAAGCCAAGAAAAGGGCTGCTCTGACTCTGTTTTACTCTTATTTAGAGAACAAACAGCAGAATCAGAGTATTAAACACACCATGAAGCAGTTCAAACGTGGTTCACAGCCACAGTAACGGCCAATAACTTCGGTCTGATCTGGAGAAGCTTTAAAGAGCTTTAAAGGGGAACTCCCCATTCAAAGGACCCTTGTTTTTATCCACAGGGTTGCATCCCTTCTTCATTTCCCAAGCCAGGGGGCGGGGCCAAGGGTCACCTGTCAGTTTAACTCCGCCCTCACCTGGAGAAACGTTCCACAGGAAGCTGGAGAAAAGTTACAGATGATTAAAAATACTGCAAAACACATAAAAAGTATAAAACAAAAATAAAACCCTGCTAAAGTAATCAGACCCTGACCCTCAGCTTCATTAATGCAGCTCACAACTACATTACCCACAATGCCCTCTGCTTACTGGTGTATTTCAAACAGATTTTGGACAATTTAAATTGGAATTAATCCCTTTTTTAGGTTTTGTCTCTTTGAATAAAAGAGAACTTTTGTGTTCAAGAAACGTTTCCTGATAAAAGACGTGAATCTGACCTTTGACGTGCTGTCAGACGGGTCGTTTCCTGCTCACTGAACTCGGTTATACATCATTTCCTTTGTTTGGTGTCTGATGTTCTGGTCGTTTCAGGCGAGAAGCAGCAGCCGCTCTCGCAGGACGACGGGCCGAGCTTTAAAGGGGAACTCCCCATTCAAAGGACCCTTGTTTTTATCCACAGGGCTGCATCCCTTCTTCATTTCCCAAGCCAGGGGGCGGGGCCAAGGGTCACCTGCAGGTTTAACTCCGCCCTCACCTGGAGAAACGTTCCACAGGAAGCTGGACAAAAGTTACAGATGATTAGAAATACTGCAAAACACATAAAAAGTATAAAACATATCTGCTAAAGTAATCAGACCCTGACCCTCAGCTTCATTAATGCAGCTCACAACTACATTACCCACAATGCCCTCTGCTTACTGGTGTATTTCAAACAGATTTTGGACAATTTAAATTGGAATTAATCCCTTTTTTAGGTTTTGTCTCTTTGAATAAAAGAAAACTGAGTTTAACTTTGTGTTCAAGAAACGTTTCCTGATAAAAGACGTGAATCTGACCTTTGACCTGCTGTCAGACGGGTCATTTCCTGCTCTCTGAACTCGGTTATACATCATTTCCTTTGCTTGGTGTCTGATGTTCTGGTCATTTCAGGCGAGACGCAGCAGCCGCTCTCGCAGGACGACGGGCCGAGCTTTAAAGGGGAACTCCCCATTCAAAGGACCCTTGTTTTTATCCACAGGGCTGCATCCCTTCTTCATTTCCCAAGCCAGGGGGCGGGGCCAAGGGTCACCTGCAGGTTTAACTCCGCCCTCACCTGGAGAAACGTTCCACAGGAAGCTGGAGAAAAGTTACAGATGATTAAAAATACTGCAAAACACATAAAAAGTATAAAACATATCTGCTAAAGTGATCAGACCCTGACCCTCAGCTTCATTAATGCAGCTCACAACTACATTACCCAGAATGCCCTCTGCTTACTGGTGTATTTCAAACAGATTTAAATTGGAATTAATCCCTTTTTTAGGTTTTGTCTCTTTGAATAAAAGAGAACTTTTGTGTTCAAGAAACGTTTCCTGATAAAAGACGTGAATCTGACCTTTGACCTGCTGTCAGACGGGTCGTTTCCTGCTCACTGAACTCGGTTATACATCATTTCCTTTGCTTGGTGTCTGATGTTCTGGTCGTTTCAGGCGAGAAGCAGCGGCCGCTCTCGCAGGACGACGGGCCGAGCTTTAAAGGGGAACTCCCCATTCAAAGGACCCTTGTTTTCATCCACAGGGCTGCATCCCTTCTTCATTTCCCAAGCCAGGGGGCGGGGCCAAGGGTCACCTGCAGGTTTAACTCCGCCCTCACCTGGAGAAACGTTCCACAGGAAGCTGGAGAAAAGTTACAAAACACATAAAAAGTATAAAACAAAAATAAAACCCTGCTAAAGTAATCAGACCCTGACCCTCAGCTTCATTAATGCAGCTCACAACTACATTACCCAGAATGCCCTCTGCTTACTGGTGTATTTCAAACAGATTTTGGACAATTTAAATTGGAATTAATCCCTTTTTTAGGTTTTGTCTCTTTGAATTAAAGACAACTTTTGTGTTCAAGAAACGTTTCCTGATAAAAGACGTGAATCTGACCTTTGACCTGCTGTCACACGGGTCATTTCCTGCTCTCTGAACTCGGTTATACATCATTTCCTTTGCTTGGTGTCTGATGTTCTGGTCGTTTCAGGCGAGAAGCAGCGGGACGACGGGCCGGTGGACGTGGCGGCGGCCCGGGTGGACCGAGACGTGGTGAGTCTCTGCTTTGAAGCTGATCCCAGAGCAGCTGGAGGTTGCTCCAGTTCGCAGCACAATGGATGAGAGTTAAGCCGATTGAAGGGGCGGTTTGATGTAAACATAATCAGAGTTTGGAGGCTTTGGAGGGAAAATCTGCTTACATAAAGAAGTTTCTGGTGTTTTCACAGCAAATCCTCAACCACATCCTGGACGACATCGAGTTCTTCATCACCAAGCTTCAGAAGGCCGGCGAGGCGTTTAACGAGCTGTCCAAGAGGAAGAAGGTGAAGAAAAGCAAGAAGAAGAGTCCCGGAGGTGAGGCACGCCATTCAGGAAGGGTTCCACTTATTTTAGTGAATTCATCTGCTGTTTGTTTTCACATGAAATCATTTTTAGAACAAACCTCCATCTAATTCAATTCAGTTTTATTTATAAAGCGCCAGATTACAACAACTATCATCTCAAGGCACTTAAGTAATATAGTCCAATTCAAGCCAATTGGAATTCAATTAATTGTAATCATAATCCAATTAATTCATATGGAGCCAATTCAAAAATAATATCCGATCTAAGGAAACCAACAGATTGGACCGAAACTGGTCTTCAGTCCAATCTCCCGTCCTGAGCCTGAGGGACTGTGGAAAGGAACGACTCCCTTTAACAGGAAGAAACCTCTGGCAGAACCAGAACCAGGAAGAACCCTCTAGCAGAACCAGAACCAGGAAGAAACCTCTGGCAGAACCAGAACCAGGAAGAAACCTCTGCCAGAACCAGGAAGAAACTTCTGGCAGAACCAGAACCAGGAAGAAACCTCTGGCAGAACCAGAACCAGGAAGAAACCTCTGGCAGAACCAGAACCAGGAAGAAACCTCTGGCAGAGCCAGGAAGAAACCTCTGGCAGAACCAGAACCAGGAAGAAACCTCTGGCAGAACTAGAACCAGGAAGAAACCTCTGGAAGAACCAGACTCAGGAAGAAACCTCTGACAGAACCAGGAAGAAACCTCTGGCAGAACCAGAACCAGGAAGAAACCTCTGGCAGAACCAGACTCAGGAAGAAACCTCTGACAGAACCAGGAAGAAACCTCTGGCAGAACCAGACTCAGGAAGAAACCTCTGGCAGAACCAGACTCAGGAAGAAACCTCTGGCAGAACCAGGAAGAAACCTCTGGCAGAACCAGACTCAGGAAGAAACCTCTGGCAGAACCAGACTCAGGAAGAAACCTCTGGCAGAACCAGACTCAGGAAGAAACCTCTGGCAGAACCAGAACCAGGAAGAAACCTCTGGCAGAACCAGGAAGAAACCTCTGGCAGAACCAGAACCAGGAAGAAACCTCTGGCAGAACCAGGAAGGGTGTCCATCCGCCTCGACCAGCTGGGGTTTGAGAAGACAGAAAAGAGGGAAAAGAGGGGGGAAAAACACCATAACACCATTCAAAGGATACCTGCTGGAACAGGGAAACACAAGTTAATAACCACAATAATGTCACATGGACATAAAATCATCTGAGAAATTAAACAGGGGGGAAAGAGAGAAGAAGAATCTTAAATTCTATTCTTTATCGTGGTCAGAACTGTTCAAATCAAAGCTGATTAACTGCAGTGTTCTAAAGTTTGTTCTGGTTTGTGTCCACCAGAGGGCGTCCTGACGCTGAGGTCCAAGGCTCCCACCGAGGAGGAGTTCATCGACTGTCTGCAGAAGTTCAAACACGCCTTCAACCAGCTGGTACCTGTGGCTCCTCCCACTCTGATCACACATTCACACACGGACCTTTGAACCGATTAGTTTCACCTGCTGCTTTAAGGAATTATTGGGTGTTTTTATCATAGATTTGATCATTTTTATGGGGAGAGACTTTAGAGAAACTGTTACTGAGGTTGAACCAGAAACATATTGGACCTGACATGTTGTTCACAGACAGAAATGTAGAACCCGCTCAGTGTGAGTTTGTTCTGACCCGCAGGGGAAGCTGAAGGACCAAATCCAGAACCCGAGTGCCGTGGAACTGGTTCACTTCCTGTTCGCCCCACTGGGGATGGTGAGTCACAGTTTACCTGTCCAGACTGTGGTGGTTGGGATGAAACGTTCCACCTGCTGATAGGAGGATGAGGGTGGAGGTGTGGGACCCCGAGGGTGGAGGTGTGGGACCCCGAGGGTGGAGGTGTGGGACCCCGAGGGTGGAGGTGTGGGACCTGTGGGTGGAGATGTGGGACCCCTGGGTGGAGATGTGGGACCCCGTGGGTGGAGGTGTGGGACCCCGAGGGTGGAGATGTGGGACCCCGTGGGTGGAGATGTGGGACCCCGTGGGTGGAGATGTGGGACCCCGAGGGTGGAGATGTGGGACCCCGAGGGGGTAGATGTGGGACCCCGAGGGTGGAGATGTGGGACCCCGAGGGTGGAGATGTGGGATCCCGAGGGTGGAGATGTAGGACCCTGTGGGTGGAGATGTGGGACGAGATGTGGGACCCCGAGGGGGTAGATGTGGGACCCCGAGGGGGAGATGTGGGTGGAGATGTGGGACCCTGAGGGGGTAGATGTGGGACCCCGAGGGTGGAGGTGTGGGACCCCGAGGGTGGAGATGTGGGATCTGTGGGTGGAGATGTGGGACCCCGAGGGTGGAGATGTGGGACCCCGAGGGGGTAGATGTGGGACCCCGTGGGTGGAGATGTGGGATCCCGTGGGTGGAGATGTGGGATCCCGAGGGTGGAGATGTGGGACCCTGAGGGGGTAGATGTGGGACCCTGTGGGTGGAGATGTGGGACCCCGAGGGTGGAGATGTGGGACCCAGAGGGTGGAGATGTAGGACCCCGAGGGTGGAGATGTAGGACCCTGTGGGTGGAGATGTGGGACCCCGAGGGGGTAGATGTGGGACCCCGAGGGGGAGATGTGGGTGGAGATGTGGGACCCCGAGGGGGAGATGTGGGTGGAGATGTGGGACCCCGAGGGGGAGATGTGGGTGGAGATGTGGGACCCCGAGGGGGAGATGTGGGACCCCGAGGGTGGAGATGTGGGACCCCGAGGGGGTAGATGTGGGACCCCGAGGGGGTAGATGTGGGACCCCGAGTGTGGAGATGTGGGACCCTGAGGGTGGAGATGTGGGACCCCAAGGGTGGAGATGAGGTCACTTATTGTGATTTACACCTGAAGAGAAAAACACGAGAACGGTTGTGATTAGAGCCCAAACTGAGGCTTCAGAACACCTTCTCCTCCTCTTTCTGCTCAGGTGATTCAGGCGTCTGGTGGTGCGGACCTGGCTCGGAGCGTTGTGGTTCCACTGCTTACCAGAGATGCCATCGACTTCCTCCACGCCACGGGGACGGCGGAGGAGAGACACCTGTGGGTGACTCTCGGAGACGGATGGACCAAATGCAGGTGAGTGTAGCTGAGCAGGCCGTGTTCTGCTGGGTTCACTTTGTCATGTTCTGTTGTTTCCGTGAGGTTCTCTCCCTGTTTTAGTCCACAGCGTCTGCTAATGTTCTCATGTCAGGACGTTCTCTCATCACGTTATGTTCTCCTTATCTGCCGTCCCCTCGTGGCGTGCAGTTTCCACCATATCAACGTCAGGTTCTCATTCCCGTGTCCTTCAATCATCTTTTGTCGTGTGTCTCGTGTTCTGCTCGTTTCAAAATTGTTCTCATGATGTCATCATGTTCTCTTTGTCGGTGTCTCGGGGTTCTCATCGTGTTCTCGTTGTCGGTTTCTCTGGGTTCTCATCGTGTTCTCTTTGTCGGTTTCTCTGGGTTCTCATCGTGTTCTTGTCGTCTGTGTCTCTGGGTTCTCATCGTGTTCTCGTCGTCGGTTTCTCTAGGTTCTCATCGTGTTCTCGTCGTCGGTTTCTCTGGGTTCTCGTCGTCGGTTTCTCTAGGTTCTCATGTTCTCGTCGTCGGTTTCTCTGGGTTCTCATCGTGTTCTCGTCGTCGGTTTCTCTGGGTTCTCATCATGTTCTAGTCGTCGGTGTCTCTGGGTTCTCGTCGTCGGTGTCTCTGGGTTCTCATCGTGTTCTCGTTGTCGGTTTCTCTGGGTTCTCATCATGTTCTCGTCGTCGGTTTCTCTAGGTTCTCATCGTGTTCTCGTTGTCGGTTTCTCTAGGTTCTCATCATGTTCTCGTTGTCGGTTTCTCTGGGTTCTCATCGTGTTCTCGTCGTCGGTGTCTCGGGGTTCTCATCGTGTTCTTGTCGTCTGTGTCTCTGGGTTCTCATCGTGTTCTCGTCGTCGGTTTCTCTAGGTTCTCATCATGTTCTCTTTGTCGTGTCTCTGGGTTCTCATCATGTTCTCTTTGTCGGTTTCTCTGGGTTCTCATCGTGTTCTCGTTGTCGGTTTCTCTGGGTTCTCATCGTGTTCTCGTCGTCGGTTTCTCTGGGTTCTCATGTTCTCGTCGTCGGTTTCTCTGGGTTCTCATCGTGTTCTCGTCGTCGGTTTCTCTGGGTTCTCATCATGTTCTAGTCGTCGGTGTCTCTGGGTTCTCATCGTGTTCTCGTCGTCGGTGTCTCTGGGTTCTCATCGTGTTCTCGTTGTCGGTTTCTCTGGGTTCTCATCGTGTTCTCGTTGTCGGTTTCTCTGGGTTCTCATCGTGTTCTCGTTGTCGGTGTCTCTGGGTTCTCATCATGTTCTAGTTGTCGGTGTCTCTGGGTTCTCATCGTGTTCTCGTCGTCGGTGTCTCTGGGTTCTCATCGTGTTCTCGTCGTCGGTGTCTCTGGGTTCTCATCGTGTTCTCGTTGTCGGTTTCTCTGGGTTCTCATCGTGTTCTCGTTGTCGGGTTCTCTGGGTTCTCATCATGTTCTCTTTGTCGGTGTCTCGGGGTTCTCATCGTGTTCTCGTTGTCGGTTTCTCTGGGTTCTCATCGTGTTCTCTTTGTCGGTGTCTCTGGGTTCTCATCGTGTTCTCGTCGTCGGTTTCTCTAGGTTCTCATCGTGTTCTCGTCGTCGGTTTCTCTGGGTTCTCGTCGTCGGTTTCTCTAGGTTCTCATCGTGTTCTCGTTGTCGGTTTCTCTGGGTTCTCATCATGTTCTCGTCGTCGGTTTCTCTAGGTTCTCATCGTGTTCTCGTTGTCGGTTTCTCTAGGTTCTCATCATGTTCTCGTTGTCGGTTTCTCTGGGTTCTCATCGTGTTCTCGTCGTCGGTGTCTCGGGGTTCTCATCGTGTTCTTGTCGTCTGTGTCTCTGGGTTCTCATCGTGTTCTCGTCGTCGGTTTCTCTAGGTTCTCATCATGTTCTCTTTGTCGTGTCTCTGGGTTCTCATCATGTTCTCTTTGTCGGTTTCTCTGGGTTCTCATCGTGTTCTCGTTGTCGGTTTCTCTGGGTTCTCATCGTGTTCTCGTCGTCGGTTTCTCTGGGTTCTCATGTTCTCGTCGTCGGTTTCTCTGGGTTCTCATCGTGTTCTCGTCGTCGGTTTCTCTGGGTTCTCATCATGTTCTAGTCGTCGGTGTCTCTGGGTTCTCATCGTGTTCTCGTCGTCGGTGTCTCTGGGTTCTCATCGTGTTCTCGTTGTCGGTTTCTCTGGGTTCTCATCGTGTTCTCGTTGTCGGTTTCTCTGGGTTCTCATCGTGTTCTCGTTGTCGGTGTCTCTGGGTTCTCATCATGTTCTAGTTGTCGGTGTCTCTGGGTTCTCATCGTGTTCTCGTCGTCGGTGTCTCTGGGTTCTCATCGTGTTCTCGTCGTCGGTGTCTCTGGGTTCTCATCGTGTTCTCGTTGTCGGTTTCTCTGGGTTCTCATCGTGTTCTCGTTGTCGGGTTCTCTGGGTTCTCATCGTTTTCTCGTTGTCGGTTTCTCTGGGTTCTCATCATGTTCTCTTTGTCGTGTCTCTGGGTTCTCATCATGTTCTCTTTGTCGTGTCTCTGGGTTCTCATCATGTTCTCTTTGTCGGGTTCTCTGGGTTCTCATCATGTTCTCTTTGTCAGTTTCTCTGGGTTCTCATCATGTTCTCTTTGTCGGTTTCTCTGGGTTCTCATCATGTTCTCTTTGTCGGTTTCTCTGGGTTCTCATCATGTTCTAGTCGTCGGTGTCTCGGGGTTCTCATCATGTTCTCTTTTTCGGTTTCTCTGGGTTCTCATTGTGTTCTTGTTGTCGGTTTCTCTGGGTTCTCATCGTGTTCTAGTTGTCGGTGTCTCGGGGTTCTCATCATGTTCTCTTTGTCGGTTTCTCTGGGTTCTCATCATGTTCTAGTCGTCGGTGTCTCGGGGTTCTCATCATGTTCTCTTTTTCGGTTTCTCTGGGTTCTCATTGTGTTCTTGTTGTCGGTTTCTCTGGGTTCTCATCGTGTTCTAGTTGTCGGTTTCTCTGGGTTCTCATCGTGTTCTCGTCGTCGGTGTCTCTGGGTTCTCATCGTGTTCTCGTCGTCGGTGTCTCTGGGTTCTCATCATGTTCTCTTTGTCGGTTTCTCTGGGTTCTCATCATGTTCTAGTTGTCGGTGTCTCGGGGTTCTCATCATGTTCTCTTTGTCGGTTTCTCTGGGTTCTCATCATGTTCTCTTTGTCGGTTTCTCTGGGTTCTCATCATGTTCTCTTTGTCGGTTTCTCTGGGTTCTCATCGTGTTCTTGTCGTCGGTGTCTCTGGGTTCTCATCATGTTCTAGTTGTCGGTTTCTCTGGGTTCTCATCATGTTCTCTTTGTCGGTGTCTCGGGGTTCTCATCGTGTTCTCGTCGTCGGTGTCTCTGGGTTCTCATCGTGTTCTCGTCGTCGGTGTCTCTGGGTTCTCATCATGTTCTCTTTGTCGGTTTCTCTGGGTTCTCATCATGTTCTAGTTGTCGGTGTCTCTGGGTTCTCATCATGTTCTCTTTGTCGGTTTCTCTGGGTTCTCATCATGTTCTAGTCGTCGGTGTCTCGGTGTTCTCATCATGTTCTCTTTGTCGGTTTCTCTGGGTTCTCATCATGTTCTAGTCGTCGGTGTCTCGGTGTTCTCATCATGTTCTAGTTGTCGGTTTCTCTGGGTTCTCATCATGTTCTAGTCGTCGGTGTCTCTGGGTTCTCATCGTGTTCTCGTCGTCGGTGTCTCGGTGTTCTCATCATGTTCTCTTTGTCGGTTTCTCTGGGTTCTCATCATGTTCTAGTCGTCGGTGTCTCGGTGTTCTCATCATGTTCTAGTTGTCGGTTTCTCTGGGTTCTCATCATGTTCTAGTTGTCGGTTTCTCTGGGTTCTCATCATGTTCTCTTTGTCGGTTTCTCTGGGTTCTCATCATGTTCTAGTCGTCGGTGTCTCGGTGTTCTCATCATGTTCTCTTTGTCGGTTTCTCTGGGTTCTCATCATGTTCTAGTCGTCGGTGTCTCGGTGTTCTCATCATGTTCTAGTTGTCGGTTTCTCTGGGTTCTCATCATGTTCTAGTCGTCGGTGTCTCTGGGTTCTCATCGTGTTCTCTTTGTCGGTGTCTCTGGGTTCTCATCATGTTCTCTTTGTCGGTGTCTCTGGGTTCTCATCATGTTCTTGTCGTCGGTGTCTCTGGGTTCTCATCATGTTCTTGTCGTCGGTGTCTCTGGGTTCTCATTATGTTCTTGTCGTCGGTGTCTCTGGGTTCTCATCATGTTCTTGTCGTCGGTTTCTCTGGGTTCTAATCATGTTCTTGTCGTCAGTGTCTCGCGGTTCTCATCATGTTCTCTTTGTCAGTTTGTCTGGGTTCTCATCATGTTCTCTTTGTCGGGTTCTCTGTGTTCTTATCATGTTCTCTTTGTCGGTTTCTCTGGGTTCTCATCATGTTCTCTTTGTCGGTTTCTCTGGGTTCTCATCATGTTCTCTTTGTCGGTTTCTCTGGGTTCTCATCATGTTCTAGTCGTCGGTGTCTCGGGGTTCTCATCATGTTCTAGTTGTCGGTTTCTCTGGGTTCTCATCATGTTCTCTTTGTCGGTGTCTCGGGGTTGTCATCGTGTTCTCGTCGTCGGTGTCTCTGGGTTCTCATCGTGTTCTCGTCGTCGGTGTCTCTGGGTTCTCATCATGTTCTCTTTGTCGGTTTCTCTGGGTTCTCATCATGTTCTAGTTGTCGGTGTCTCTGGGTTCTCATCATGTTCTCTTTGTCGGTTTCTCTGGGTTCTCATCATGTTCTCTTTGTCGGTTTCTCTGGGTTCTCATCATGTTCTAGTCGTCGGTGTCTCGGTGTTCTCATCATGTTCTAGTTGTCGGTTTCTCTGGGTTCTCATCATGTTCTAGTTGTCGGTGTCTCGGGGTTCTCATCGTGTTCTAGTCGTCGGTGTCTCTGGGTTCTCATCGTGTTCTCTTTGTCGGTGTCTCTGGGTTCTCATCATGTTCTCTTTGTCGGTGTCTCTGGGTTCTCATCATGTTCATGTCGTCGGTGTCTCTGGGTTCTCATCATGTTCTTGTCGTCGGTGTCTCTGGGTTCTCATTATGTTCTTGTCGTCGGTGTCTCTGGGTTCTCATCATGTTCTTGTCGTCGGTGTCTCTGGGTTCTCATCATGTTCTTGTCGTAGGTGTCTCGCGGTTCTCATCATGTTCTCTTCGTCGGTTTCTCTGGGTTCTAATCATGTTCTCGTCGTCGGTTTCTCTGGGTTCTCATCATGTTCTCTTTGTCGGTTTCTCTGGGTTCTCATCGTGTTCTCATCGTCGGTTTCTCTGGGTTCTCATCATGTTCTCTTTGTCGGTTTCTCTGGGTTCTCATCATGTTCTAGTCGTCGGTGTCTCGGTGTTCTCATCATGTTCTCTTTGTCGGTTTCTCTGGGTTCTCATCGTGTTCTCATCGTCGGTTTCTCTGGGTTCTCATCATGTTCTCGTCGTCGGTTTCTCTGGGTTCTCATCATGTTCTAGTCGTCGGTGTCTCGCGGTTCTCATCATGTTCTCTTTGTCGGTTTCTCTGGGTTCTCATCGTGTTCTCATCGTCGGTTTCTCTGGGTTCTCATCATGTTCTCTTTGTCGGTTTCTCTGGGTTCTCATCATGTTCTTGTCGTCGGTGTCTCTGGGTTCTCATCATGTTCTTGTCGTCGGTGTCTCGCGGTTCTCATCATGTTCTCTTTGTCGGTTTCTCTGGGTTCTCATCGTGTTCTCATCGTCGGTTTCTCTGGGTTCTCATCATGTTCTCTTTGTCGGTTTCTCTGGGTTCTCATCATGTTCTTGTCGTCGGTGTCTCTGGGTTCTCATCATGTTCTTGTCGTCGGTGTCTCGCGGTTCTCATCATGTTCTCTTTGTCGGTTTCTCTGGGTTCTCATCGTGTTCTCGTTGTCGGTGTCTCTGGGTTCTCATCATGTTCTCTTTGTCGGTTTCTCTGGGTTCTCATCATGTTCTAGTTGTCGGTGTCTCAGGGTTCTCATCATGTTCTTGTCGTCGGTGTCTCTGGGTTCTCATCATGTTCTTGTCGTCGGTGTCTCTGGGTTCTCATCATGTTCTTGTCGTCGGTGTCTCGCGGTTCTCATCATGTTCTCTTCGTCGGTTTCTCTGGGTTCTAATCATGTTCTTGTCGTCGGTGTCTCTGGGTTCTCATCATGTTCTTGTCGTCGGTGTCTCTGGGTTCTCATTATGTTCTTGTCGTCGGTGTCTCTGGGTTCTCATCATGTTCTTGTCGTCGGTGTCTCTGGGTTCTCATCATGTTCTTGTCGTCGGTGTCTCTGGGTTCTCATCATGTTCTTGTCGTCGGTGTCTCGCGGTTCTCATCATGTTCTCTTTGTCGGTGTCTCTGGGTTCTCATCATGTTCTTGTCGTCGGTGTCTCTGGGTTCTCATTATGTTCTTGTCGTCGGTGTCTCTGGGTTCTCATCATGTTCTTGTCGTCGGTGTCTCTGGGTTCTCATCATGTTCTCTTTGTCGGTTTCTCTGGGTTCTCATCATGTTCTTGTCGTCGGTGTCTCTGGGTTCTCATCATGTTCTTGTCGTCGGTGTCTCGCGGTTCTCATCATGTTCTCTTTGTCGGTGTCTCTGGGTTCTCATCATGTTCTTGTCGTCGGTGTCTCTGGGTTCTCATCATGTTCTTGTCGTCGGTGTCTCTGGGTTCTCATTATGTTCTTGTCGTCGGTGTCTCTGGGTTCTCATCATGTTCTTGTCGTCGGTTTCTCTGGGTTCTCATCATGTTCTCTTTGTCGGTTTCTCTGGGTTCTCATCATGTTCTAGTTGTCGGTGTCTCAGGGTTCTCATCGTGTTCTCGTTGTCGGTTTCTCGGGGTTCTCATCGTGTTCTCGTTGTCGGTTTCTCTGGGTTCTCATCATGTTCTCGTCGTCTGTGTCTCGCGGTTCTCATCATGTTCTCTTTGTCGGTGTCTCTGGGTTCTCATCATGTTTTTGTCGTCGGTGTCTCTGGGTTCTCATCATGTTCTCTTTGTCGGTGTCTCTGGGTTCTCATCATGTTTTTGTCGTCGGTGTCTCTGGGTTCTCATCATGTTCTTGTCGTCGGTGTCTCGCGGTTCTCATCATGTTCTCTTTGTCGGTTTCTCTGGGTTCTCATCGTGTTCTCATTGTCGGTTTCTCTGGGTTCTCATCATGTTCTCTCTGTCCTCTCCAGGTTGGAGTGGCCGAAGGACCACTACTTTCCTCCCTGTGAGCTGCGGTTCCGTGACGGTTGGGAACCTCCGGTGTTACTGGACGTGACTCCGGGTCGAGAGCTGGATCTGATGCAGCTCGCCGAAAGCCTCGTCGGCGCCGACATCACGAGGCAAGACGACCTGCGGCTGCGACTGGCTCAGGAGGTGAGCGACCAGAACCAAACGCTGACTTACCGCCGCTGTTTACGCCGCTGTTAACTCCGCTGTTTACGCCGCTGTTTACGCCGCTGTTTACGCCGCTGTTTACGCCGCTGTTAACGCCGCTGTTTACGCCGCTGTTTACGCCGCTGTTAACTCCGCTGTTTACGCCGCTGTTTACGCCGCTGTTTACGCCGCTGTTTACGCCGCTGTTTACGCCGCTGTTAACTCCGCTGTTTACGCCGCTGTTTACGCCGCTGTTAACTCCGCTGTTTACGTCCCTGTTAACGCCCCTGTTTACGCCGCTGTTTACGCCGCTGTTTACGCCGCTGTTAACGCCCCTGTTAACGCCGCTGTTAACGCCGCTGTTTACGCCGCTGTTTACGCCCCTGTTTACGCCGCTGTTTACGCCGCTGTTTACGCCGCTGTTTACGCCGCTGTTTACGCCCCTGTTTACGCCGCTGTTTACGCCGCTGTTTACGCCCCTGTTAACGCCGCTGTTTACGCCGCTGTTTACGCCGCTGTTTACGCCCCTGTTGACGCCGCTGTTGACGCCGCTGTTTACGCCGCTGTTTACGCCCCTGTTGACGCCGCTGTTTACGCCGCTGTTTACGCCGCTGTTTACGCCCCTGTTTACGCCGCTGTTTACGCCGCTGTTTACGCCGCTGTTTACGCCGCTGTTTACGCCCCTGTTTACGCCGCTGTTTACGCCGCTGTTTACGCCCCTGTTAACGCCGCTGTTTACGCCGCTGTTTACGCCGCTGTTTACGCCCCTGTTGACGCCGCTGTTTACGCCGCTGTTTACGCCGCTGTTTACGCCCCTGTTGACGCCGCTGTTTACGCCGCTGTTTACGCCGCTGTTTACGCCGCTGTTTACGCCGCTGTTTACGCCCCTGTTAACGCCGCTGTTTACGCCGCTGTTTACGCCGCTGTTTACGCCCCTGTTGACGCCGCTGTTTACGCCCCTGTTTACGCCGCTGTTTACGCCGCTGTTAACGCCGCTGTTTACGCCGCTGTTTACGCCGCTGTTAACGCCCCTGTTAACTCCGCTGTTTACGCCGCTGTTTACGCCGCTGTTAACTCCGCTGTTTACGTCCCTGTTAACGCCCCTGTTTACGCCGCTGTTTACGCCGCTGTTTACGCCGCTGTTAACGCCCCTGTTAACGCCGCTGTTAACGCCGCTGTTTACGCCGCTGTTTACGCCCCTGTTTACGCCGCTGTTTACGCCGCTGTTTACGCCGCTGTTTACGCCGCTGTTTACGCCCCTGTTTACGCCGCTGTTTACGCCGCTGTTTACGCCCCTGTTAACGCCGCTGTTTACGCCGCTGTTTACGCCGCTGTTTACGCCCCTGTTGACGCCGCTGTTGACGCCGCTGTTAACGCCGCTGTTTACGCCGCTGTTTACGCCGCTGTTTACGCCGCTGTTTACGCCGCTGTTTACGCCGCTGTTTACGCCCCTGTTGACGCCGCTGTTGACGCCGCTGTTAACGCCCCTGTTTACGCCGCTGTTAACGCCGCTGTTTACGCCGCTGTTTACGCCGCTGTTAACGCCCCTGTTTACGCCGCTGTTAACGCCCCTGTTTACGCCGCTGTTAACGCCCCTGTTAACGCCCTGTTAACGCCCCTGTTAACGCCGCTGTTTACGCCGCTGTTAACGCCGCTGTTAACGCCGCTGTTTACGCCGCTGTTAACGCCGCTGTTTACGCCGCTGTTAACGCCGCTGTTTACGCCGCTGTTTACGCCGCTGTTAACGCCGCTGTTTACGCCCCTGTTAACGCCGCTGTTAACGCCGCTGTTAACGCCGCTGTTTACGCCGCTGTTTACGCCGCTGTTTACGCCCCTGTTTACGCCCCTGTTTACGCCCCTGTTAACGCCGCTGTTTACGCCGCTGTTAACGCCGCTGTTAACGCCGCTGTTTACGCCGCTGTTAACGCCGCTGTTTACGCCCTGTTAACGCCGCTGTTAACGCCCCTGTTTACGCCCCTGTTTACGCCCCTGTTAACGCCGCTGTTAACGCCGCTGTTTGCGCCGCTGTTAACGCCGCTGTTAACGCCGCTGTTTACGCCGCTGTTAACGCCGCTGTTTACGCCGCTGTTTACGCCGCTGTTTACGCCGCTGTTAACTCCGCTGTTTACGCCGCTGTTTACGCCGCTGTTAACTCCGCTGTTTACGTCCCTGTTAACGCCCCTGTTTACGCCGCTGTTTACGCCGCTGTTTACGCCGCTGTTAACGCCCCTGTTAACGCCGCTGTTAACGCCGCTGTTTACGCCGCTGTTTACGCCCCTGTTTACGCCGCTGTTTACGCCGCTGTTTACGCCGCTGTTTACGCCGCTGTTTACGCCCCTGTTTACGCCGCTGTTTACGCCGCTGTTTACGCCCCTGTTGACGCCGCTGTTGACGCCGCTGTTAACGCCGCTGTTTACGTCGCTGTTTACGCCGCTGTTTACGCCGCTGTTTACGCCCCTGTTGACGCCGCTGTTGACGCCGCTGTTAACGCCCCTGTTTACGCCGCTGTTAACGCCGCTGTTTACGCCGCTGTTTACGCCGCTGTTAACGCCCCTGTTTACGCCGCTGTTAACGCCCCTGTTTACGCCGCTGTTAACGCCCCTGTTAACGCCCTGTTAACGCCCCTGTTAACGCCGCTGTTTACGCCGCTGTTAACGCCGCTGTTAACGCCGCTGTTTACGCCGCTGTTAACGCCGCTGTTTACGCCGCTGTTTACGCCGCTGTTAACGCCGCTGTTTACGCCCCTGTTAACGCCGCTGTTAACGCCGCTGTTAACGCCGCTGTTTACGCCGCTGTTTACGCCGCTGTTAACGCCGCTGTTAACGCCCCTGTTAACGCCCCTGTTAACGCCGCTGTTAACGCCGCTGTTAACGCCGCTGTTTACGCCGCTGTTAACGCCGCTGTTAACGCCGCTGTTTACGCCGCTGTTAACGCCGCTGTTAACGCCGCTGTTTACGCCGCTGTTAACGCCGCTGTTAACGCCGCTGTTAACGCCGCTGTTAACGCCGCTGTTAACGCCGCTGTTTACGCCGCTGTTTACGCCGCTGTTTACGCCGCTGTTAACGCCGCTGTTTACGCCGCTGTTAACGCCGCTGTTTACGCCGCTGTTAACGCCGCTGTTTACGCCCCTGTTAACGCCCCTGTTAACGCCGCTGTTAACGCCGCTGTTAACGCCGCTGTTAACGCCGCTGTTTACGCCGCTGTTAACGCCGCTGTTTACGCCCCTGTTAACGCCGCTGTTTACGCCGCTGTTTACGCCGCTGTTTACGCCCCTGTTAACGCCGCTGTTTACGCCCCTGTTAACGCCGCTGTTTACGCCGCTGTTAACGCCGCTGTTTACGCCGCTGTTGACGCCGCTGTTAACGCCGTGTTGCTTGTGTCTCCGCAGCAGACGGCGGTCCAAAGGTTCCCTCCAGCTGACGGGTACGCCTTCTCCAACTCCTCCTACAAACGCTTGCAGATGCTGGATCAGGACACGGCCATGGCTGCTTTTAAACACGCCGTCAGCCGCCGTGTGGACCGGTAACTCCTGGGTCACATGACGCCCTGGAGAACTGATCCCATCGTGTTAATCGGTTCATCTTTGATTCATCAGAAAATTAATCTGATCATTGATTTTCAATCTTTACAATGAAAATCAATAAGTATGATTTTAGCAGTAATTAGTTACAGAAAATGATGATTATTTCCATCATTAATAGTTTAAAATAAATCCATTAAATAATAAATGAATTGAAGGTTGATCGTCACCATGGTGATGATGAGTTTATGATGAATATTAATGAAACATTTAAACTGATGAAGATTAAATAATATCCTTTTTTAAATTAAAAACAGAGACTCGTATATTAAATAATCACAAATAAACAAAAGTTTTGTGTTTTTATAAATATAATAAGTTTAGATATGAAATGTATAATAATCTATGAAAGATTGCGCTTCTTTATAATTACTTTTTATTCTAATTCTACATTTTATTTCCAAAACATTTCCTAATCTCAGTATTTCTAATTAAACCGAGTTTCTCTTCTGCTTCCTGTGGAAACTTCTTTCACTTCTTCTTCTTTGCTGCTGATTCGTTTCTTCTTCTGGGATTTTTCAGACTGATTTGCTGATTCAGCCCTTAAAATCTAACCTTTTTTCTCACCTCTGAGCCTGAAACTGGGCGATTTCCCTCTCGTTGAACTTTGGGACGTTTCTCCACGGCCGGAAATGTGTTCGCATCAAACAGAAGTTCACTTTCAAATAGTTTTATCTAGTTCTCTGTTGGACTTTGTGACTCATTTGAGTTTTATTTACCGTAAGTAGAACTGATTCACAGTGAAAGAGGTTTATCCAGTTGATTAAAGAACCTTTTAGAGGTCATTTGTGATGCTTGTTGGTCTGATTCTGAAGCTGAGGCGCCTGCTGCTCTCTGCTTTTTCTGTAATTATCATCTGCTTGTGTTGCAGAAGTTTTGATGCCGACAGCAGAGTTCACCAGAAACTTTTTGCCAAATCCGGATACGACTTTGTGGCGAGGAACCACTCGGAGCTGTCGGTCCTGAAAGACGAGGTGGTCGAGGTAAACGCCAGAATCCTCCGTTTGAAATGAGACAGAAGTGGAGAAAGAACAGACCTTCTGTCATAAAATGAAGAAATTCTGGTGGCCGGTGGTTCTGTTTATATCCTATGTCTTTGTTTAACTGAAGGAAACATCTGGATCATCCAGATGTTTAAAGCCCCGAGGCCCACAGAGGTCAGAAATGGGCCCAGACTGATGACAGAACCAGTCACATGACAAAGTTAACGGGTTCTGGTTCAGTTGTAACCGACCTCGGGTCAGATTTACTCACATTTTTAAACGTTCCTCTTTGTCTCCAAAGACCAAAAACCTCAGTTTAGTCTTTGTTTAACTGAAGGAAACATCTGGATCATCCAGATGTTTAAAGCCCAGAGGCCCAGACTGATGACAGAACCAGTCACATGACAAAGCTAACGGGTTCTGGTTCAGTTGTAACCGACCTCGGGTCAGATTTACTCACATTTTTAAACGTTCCTCTTTGTCTCCAAAGACCAAAAACCTCAGTTTAGTCTTTGTTTAACTGAAGGAAACATCTGGATCATCCAGATGTTTAAAGCCCAGAGGCCCAGACTGATGACAGAACCAGTCACATGACAAAGCTAACGGGTTCTGGTTCAGTTGTAACCGACCTCGGGTCAGATTTACTCACATTTTTAAACGTTCCTCTTTGTCTCCAAAGACCAAAAACCTCAGTTTAGTCTTTGTTTAACTGAAGGAAACATCTGGATCATCCAGATGTTTAAAGCCCAGAGGCCCAGACTGATGACAGAACCAGTCACATGACAAAGCTAACGGGTTCTGGTTCAGTTGTAACCGACCTCGGGTCAGATTTACTCACATTTTTAAACGTTCCTCTTTGTCTCCAAAGACCAAAAACCTCAGTTTAGTCTTTGTTTAACTGAAGGAAACATCTGGATCATCCAGATGTTTAAAGCCCAGAGGCCCAGACTGATGACAGAACCAGTCACATGACAAAGCTAACGGGTTCTGGTTCAGTTGTAACCGACCTCGGGTCAGATTTACTCACATTTTTAAACGTTCCTCTTTGTCTCCAAAGACCAAAAACCTCAGTTTAGTCTTTGTTTAACTGAAGGAAACATCTGGATCATCCAGATGTTTAAAGCCCCGAGGCCCAGACTGATGTTAGAACCAGTCACATGACAAAGCTAACGGGTTCTGGTTCAGTTGTAACCGACCTCGGGTCAGATTTACTCACATTTTTAAACGTTCCTCTTTGTCTCCAAAGACCAAAAACCTCAGTTTAGTCTTTGTTTAACTGAAGGAAACATCTGGATCATCCAGATGTTTAAAGCCTGAGGCCCAGACTGATGTCAGAACCAGTCACATGACAAAGCTAACGGGTTCTGGTTCAGTTGTAACCGACCTCGGGTCAGATTTACTCACATTTTTAAACGTTCCTCTTTGTCTCCAAAGACCAAAAACCTCAGTTTAGTCTTTGTTTAACTGAAGGAAACATCTGGATCATCCAGATGTTTAAAGCCCCGAGGCCCAGACTGATGACAGAACCAGTCACATGACAAAGCTAACGGGTTCTGGTTCAGTTGTAACCGACCTCGGGTCAGATTTACTCACATTTTTAAACGTTCCTCTTTGTCTCCAAAGACCAAAAACCTCAGTTTAGTCTTTGTTTAACTGAAGGAAACATCTGGATCATCCAGATGTTTAAAGCCTGAGGCCCACAGAGGTCAGAAATGGGCCCAGACTGATGTCAGAACCAGTCACATGACAAAGCTAACGGGTTCTGGTTCAGTTGTAACCGACCTCGGGTCAGATTTACTCACATTTTTAAACGTTCCTCTTTGTCTCCAAAGACCAAAAACCTCAGTTTAGTCTTTGTTTAACTGAAGGAAACATCTGGATCATCCAGATGTTTAAAGCCCCGAGGCCCACAGAGGTCAGAAATGGGCCCAGACTGATGACAGAACCAGTCACATGACAAAGCTAACGGGTTCTGGTTCAGTTGTAACCGACCTCGGGTCAGATTTACTCACATTTTTAAACGTTCCTCTTTGTCTCCAAAGACCAAAAACCTCAGTTTAGTCTTTGTTTAACTGAAGGAAACATCTGGATCATCCAGATGTTTAAAGCCTGAGGCCCACAGATGACAGAACCAGTCACATGACAAAGCTAACGGGTTCTGGTTCAGTTTTAACCGACCTCGGGTCAGATTTACTCACATTTTTAAACGTTCCTCTTTGTCTCCAAAGACCAAAAACCTCAGTTTAGTCTTTGTTTAACTGAAGGAAACATCTGGATCATCCAGATGTTTAAAGCCCCGAGGCCCACAGAGGTCAGAAATGGGCCCAGACTGATGTCAGAACCAGTCACATGACAAAGCTAACGGGTTCTGGTTCAGTTGTAACCGACCTCGGGTCAGATTTACTCACATTTTTAAACGTTCCTCTTTGTCTCCAAAGACCAAAAACCTCAGTTTAGTCTTTGTTTAACTGAAGGAAACATCTGGATCATCCAGATGTTTAAAGCCCCGAGGCCATATGGTGACGTAGAAGGTGGATGAAAAAGGGTTTTAAAGAAAGAACTTCCATATTTATCCAAGTATAGGCTGGTTTTCTCATGTCAAGTGATGATTTCAGCAAATTTTAGTTACTTTTATGGAAATGAGCAGGTTCCGTCTCTGATGCCCTGAGCTTTGTCTGTCAGGTTGTTGATGACAGGAAGCAGTGGTGGAAGGTTCGTAACGGCTGTGGGGCGACTGGCTATGTGCCAAGCAACATCCTGGAGATCACCAAAGCGTTGGACATGAACAGCCGAGGAGAACCCATCTACAGCCACACCATACAGGTAGCACAGACTGACCGCGGTTTGGCCCCTGATTCATCTTTCCGCTGCCGCCTCACCTTCATTCGTGTTTTATTTCTCATAATTAAAGCTCATGATGCCAAAGAAGGAGTTTGAGCTGTTTAAGGTAGGACGAGTCGGGCTGTGTGGTTCTTAGTTTGCAGGTTTCTGTCCAGTAGTTCCACCTCCTGTCGTTTGCTTTGCTGTGAACCTTTAAAGGAACAGTCCAACATTTTGGGGGCATATTGCTGTCATGTTGGTGCTAATGTGATGCCAATTTCAACTAAATTTGAAGCAAAAGGTCCAGATAAAGAAGGCAGCTGATCCCTGGCGGTGGATGTTTGAAGTCCTTTGTCCTGGTCTTGGGGGGCAGACTAAGACCACGATGGAGCTCAGCTGGGCTCAGCCTAAAGAATCAGTATGAACTGGGTGCCAGGCGACGGATTCTGGCTCTTGGGAAGTGGAATGATGGCCGAGAAAGTGTGTAAGGTGGAGCGGTACCAACTAGATATGGTTGATAACTCCTGGGGAGGGGTTGGATTCGCTGATTCTCCAGAGTTTCCCTGGGGGAGAGGTGTCCAGCATGTTTGGGGAACCTTACAAGCACCCGGCTTAGAGCCTTGGGGTTGGGGGTCTCCTCGGTGTGCCACAGGGTCGCAGTTTCAGCTCAGATTACCCGGCCTGGAGGGGGGATTCCTGGGGATTCCTTTACTCTTCTGGGGGACTTCAATGCCCATGTTGGCAATGATGGCGTGACCTGGAAGGGTGTTGGGGTACCATGGCTACCATTCCCTCCATCCAGGGGGAGGAGCTTCACCATCCAGGGGGAGGAGCTTCACCATCCAGGGGAGGAGCTCCACCTTCCAGGGGGAGGAGCTGAGGTGGTTCCTCTGGTTAGGATGCCTCCTGGGAGGTATAACCCGGCCTTCTTGGAGTCTCTGGGTGGTGTCCTGGAGGGGGGGATTCCTGGGGATTCCATTACTCTTCTGGGGGACTTCAATGCCCATGATAGCGTGACCTGGAAGGGTGTTGGGCTACCATGACTACCATTCCCTTCAGAGGGTGGCTGAGATGGAGGAGCCCCACCATCTCTGGTTAGGATGCCTCCTGGGAGGAGGCCCCGGGTCAGAACCAGGACTGGAGGAGTTCCCATCAGGCCTGGGATCGCCTCAGGATCCCCAGGAGGAGCTGGAGAGGGATATCTGGGTCTCAGATAAGCTTAAGATAATGGCTGGACATATAAAAACACTCCTGACAGGAATGATTAACTGAATGTGGGACTGTTCCTTTAAGAGCTTTTGAATGATAAACTACTAAACTGTAGAACGCAGTAGAACGCCTCCGATGATGGTCAGAGTGAATCTGTAGTTTGTACTGTAGTTATTACGGCATGTTGCTCCATCTCACCACCATCTTTGTTTCATTTTACATCAGCAGCAGTTACTGGGGGAGTTAAACGAGGTAAACAGACTCTGAAAAGAAACTTTGTTCATGTCTCAGTCTGTGTGGACAGAGATGCTTTTTCTGTTTGGTTCGTCTTTGCTCTGACATGATAAATCCTTTCCCACGTTGTCATCCCTTTAAAATGTGCTGCAAAACATGCAAAGGTTAGCATTTAAATACTTTCCTGCTCTATATTTAGATTCTGTGGCTTCCTGTTTTCCAGTTTTTCTCCTCACGGTCATTGGCTTTGTTTTTAATGAGCTCCTGTCTCTTTAAGTTTAGCCAAAGGGGGCATTTGGTGCATTTTATCAGCTTAAACTTTACTCGTTAGCATGCTAATGTGTGCACACTTAGCATTTCAGCTTTCCAACTTGAGGGAATAAACATTTTTATGAGATCCGGCACGTTGTCTGTCTGTTGTCAACTAACGGCTAACTAACAGCAGACGCTACGTTTGTTAGCATGCTACTTAGCATGTGTTCAGTAACACGTTTGCATCATTATCGTGAAGATTGAGTTTGAGGATATCAAAGGTTCTGATCAGCTTAAACCAACCAGCTCGGTATGAAAATGACTCATTAGCATGCTAATGTGTGCACAGTTAGCATTTCAGCTTTCCAACTTGAGGGAATAAACATTTTTATGAGATCCGGCACGTTGTCTGTCTCTTGTTAACTAAACGTCTAAAGTTTGGCAGTAAAAACAGCAGACGCTACATTTGTTAGCATGCTACTTAGCATGTGTTCAGTAACACGTTTGCATCATTATCGTGAAGATTGAGTTTGAGGATATTGTTCTATATCAAAGGTTCTGATCAGCTTAAACCAACCAGCTCGGTATGAAAATGACTCGTTAGCATGCTAACATTCAATTAACAAGAATAAACTCATTTTCACGGATGATGATGATGGAATATTTTTGTAGTATTTAGAGATGTGTTGCGCTTGTTTTATGACAAAGTAATTGAACTTACTGCATTTAACAGGCTATTAGCACAGCTAGAAGGTTGTTGTTTACATGGTGAAACACAATAAGTCCTGTTTAGTTTGTGATGGAGCTCCATCATTAGCATTATGCATTAGCATGCTAATGTGTGCACAGTTAGCATTTCAGCTTTCCAACTTGAGGGAATAAACATTTTTATGAGATCCGGCACGTTGTCTGTCTGTTGTTAACTAAATGGCTAAAGTTTGGCAGTAAAAACAGCAGACGCTACGTTTGTTAGCATGCTACTTAGCATGTGTTCAGTAACTTCTCGTGCTGCTTGACTTGTGACACGTTTGCATCATTATCGTGAAGATTGAGTTTGAGGATATCGAAGGTTCTGATCAGCTTAAACCAACCAGCTCGGTATGAAAATGACTCGTTAGCATGCTAATGTGTGCACAGTTAGCATTTCAGCTTTCCAACTTGAGGAAATAAACATTTTTATGAGATCCGGCACGTTGTCTGTCTCTTGTTAACTAAACGGCTAAAGTTTGGCAGTAGAAACAGCAGACGCTACGTTTGTTAGCATGCTACTTAGCATGTGTTCAGTAAGACATTTGCATCATTATCGTGAATATTGAGTTTGAGGATAACGAAGGTTCTGATCAGCTTAAACCAACCAGCTCGGTGTGAAAATGACTCGTTAGCATGCTAACATTCAATTAACAAGAATAAACTCATTTTCACGGATGATGGAATATTTTTGTAATATTTAGAGATGTGTTGTCTTTGTTTTATGACAAAGTAATTGAACTTACTGCTTAACAGGCTATTAGCACAGCTGGAAGGTTGTTGTTTGCATGGTGAAACACAATAAGTCCTGTTTGGTTTGTGATGGAGCTCCATCATTAGCATTATGCATTGGCATGCTAATGTGTGCACAGTTAGCATTTCAGCTTTCCAACTTGAGGGAATAAACATTTTTATGAGATCCGGCACGTTGTCTGTCTCTTGTTAACTAAACGGCTAAAGTTTGGCAGTAGAAACAGCAGACGCTACGTTTGTTAGCATGCTACTTAGCATGTGTTCAGTAACACATTTGCATCATTATCGTGAAGATTGAGTTTGAGGATATTGTTCTATATCTAAGGTTCTGATCAGCTTAAACCAACCAGCTCGGTATGAAAATGACTCGTTAGCATGCTAACATTCAATTAACAAGAATAAACTCATTTTCACGGATGATGATGGAATATTTTTATAGTATTTCGAGGTGTGTTGCGCTTGTTTTATGACATAAAGTAATTGAACTTACTGCATTTAACAGGCTATTAGCACAGCTGGAAGGTTGTTGTTTGCATGGTGAAACACAACAAGTCCTGTTTGGTTTGTGATGGAGCTTCATCATTAGCATTATGCATTAGCATGCTAATGTGTGCACAGTTAGCATGCATTAGCATGCATCAGTTTGATTTAACCTCCAGCAGACGTTCAGCTCTACTTGTGTCCTCCGACAGAAGCAGACCTCAAAGACAGACCCCCTCCCGGCTAAACCTGCAGCCGCTCCGGTGCCCCTTCCCCCCACTCCACCGCCTCCTGCCCCTGCCAGACTCCCCACGCCACCGCTGCCTCCTCCAATCCCAGAGCCCGCCAAGCCGGCCGCCGGCAGCAGCTCCATCAGCCGGCAGAACAGCAGCACGTCCAGCGACGCCGGCAGCGTCGTCACGAGGGAGCGAAGCAACCAGAATCCTGCAGCTGGAGGCCGTGAGTATTTAGGAAAATGACTTTTTAATGACTCGTTATTAGGCTTCCTTCACTTTCTCCCATATTAGGATGATGACATTTCTGTAAACGATGAGAAATAAAGCGAAGGTCATGAAGCTGTGATTTAGTTTGGTAATAAAATTGGAACATAAACGTTCAAAGTTATGGGAAAAGGCATTTCTCGCCATTCATTATTATGGGAAGAGACGTTCAATGTTATGGGAAAAGGCATTTCTCGCCATTTAATGTTATGGTAAGAGACGTTCAATGTTATGGGAAAAGGCATTTCTCGCCATTTAATATTATGGGAAGAGACGTTCAAAGTTATGGGAAAAGGCATTTCTCGCCATTCATTATTATGGGAAGAGACGTTCAATGTTATGGGAAAAAGCATTTCTCGCCATTTAATGTTATGGGAAGAGACGTTCAATGTTATGGGAAAAGACATTTCTCGCCATTTAATATTATGGGAAAAGGCATTTCTCGCCATTCATTATTATGGGAAGAGACGTTCAAAGTTATGGGAAAAGACATTTCTCGCCATTCATTATTATGGGAAGAGACGTTCAAAGTTATGGGAAAAGACATTTCTCGCCATTTAATATTATGGGAAAAGGCATTTCTCGCCATTCATTATTATGGGAAGAGATGTTCAAAGTTATGGGAAAAGGCATTTCTCGCCATTTAATATTATGGGAAGAGACGTTCAAAGTTATGGGAAAAGGCATTTCTCGCCATTTAATATTATGGGAAGAGACGTTCAATGTTATGGGAAAAAGCATTTCTCGCCATTTAATATTATGGGAAGAGACGTTCAAAGTTATGGGAAAAGGCATTTCTCGCCATTTAATATTATGGTTTGGTAATAAAGTTGGAACATAAACGTTTCTAAATGCTAAATTACAGCTTCTCTCTAATGTAGTTTTATTCTTTCTTTTAGTTTCCTCATTAAGATAAAACCTTTTTATCCATAAATGTAGAGATTTTTAACTCTTCCAGACTAAAAAGAACAAAAATCATCTGAAATATATTTGATATTTTAAGATCCTGAGTTTTTTTCCACGTGTTATGGGGCTGGTAGAGGCTCCTCGTCCTTCTCCGGTGAGGTTTCACTTCTCCGTCTGTTGCTCGTCTGCAGGCAGGAAGTCCAACATGGAGGAGGTTCAGGACGAGCTGGTGCACAGGCTGACTTTGGGTCGCAGCGCTCAGAAGAAGTTTCAGATTCCGTCTCGCAGCAGCAGCCTGCCGGGCATCAACATCAGCTACGACTCGTCTCCAGATGAAGTCAAAGCCTGGCTGGAGGCCAAAGGCTTCAGCCCAGTGTGAGTGTGTCGGTGTGTCAGAGTCCACCTTAAAACGTCTTCTTCACGCTAACGTGGCGCTTTGTGCGTGCAGCACCATCAGCAGCCTCGGCGTGCTGACCGGAGCTCAGCTGTTCTCCCTCAACAAGGAGGAGCTGAGGACGGTTTGTCCCGACGACGGAGCGCGAGTCTTCAGTCAGGTCAGCGTGCAGAAGGCGGCGCTGGAGGTGGGTGTCACATGACTGCTGAGATCACATGACTAAAGTGGAGTAAAATCTCATAAAACCAGCTGCAGGTTTCCAAATAACTCAGTTTTCAGACTGAGCCATAAAATTAGGATTAAATCTGTAAAACGATGAAGTCCTGACATGTTAACAAGCATCTGAAAAAGGTATATTTAAACAATAATAACTGTAATATTCAGTAGGTTCATTTTTAGAGCCGGAAAAGATGAAACTGGAAAAGCTGCAGTGACTCGGTTTGAATAAAATATTTAAGATTCAGGAAAAAATGTGTCAGAATTTCCAGGTTTTAGTTGGAAAACTTTCATAATCTGAGAAAGCAGCTGGAATATTTAAAAAAGAACCATAAAAAAGACCCAGTTTCATCAGCTTTAATGAGCTGAAAACACCTTCTGCTGCAGAAAAAGGTCCAAACATCTGAATCTTTAGTAAACGTGGGGATATGGGAAGAGACGTTCAAAGTTATGGGAAAAGGCATTTCTCGCCATTTAATATTATGGGAAGAGACGTTCAAAGTTATGGGAAAAGGCATTTCTCGCCATTTAATGTTATGGGAAGAGACGTTCAATGTTATGGGAAAAGGCATTTCTCGCCATTTAATGTTATGGGAAGAGACGTTCACTGTTATGGGAAAAGGCAATTCTGGCAATTCATTATTATGGGAAGAGACGTTCAATATTATGGGAAAAGGTGCATTTCTCGCCATTTAATATTATGGGAAGAGACGTTCAAAGTTATGGGAAAAGGCATTTCTCACCATTTAATATTATGGGAAGAGACGTTCAAAGTTATGGGAAAAGGCATTTCTCGCCATTTAATGTTATGGGAAGAGACGTTCAATGTTATGGGAAAAGGCATTTCTCGCCATTTAATGTTATGGGAAGAGACGTTCAAAGTTATGGGAAAAGGCATTTCTCGCCATTTAATATTATGGGAAGAGACGTTCAAAGTTATGGGAAAAGGCATTTCTCGCCATTTAATATTATGGGAAGAGACGTTCAAAGTTATGGGAAAAGGCATTTCTCGCCATTTAATGTTATGGGAAGAGACGTTCAATGTTATGGGAAAAGGCATTTCTCGCCATTTAATGTTATGGGAAGAGACGTTCACTGTTATGGGAAAAGGCAATTCTGGCAATTCATTATTATGGGAAGAGACGTTCAATATTATGGGAAAAGGTGCATTTCTCGCCATTTAATATTATGGGAAGAGACGTTCAAAGTTATGGGAAAAGGCATTTCTCACCATTTAATATTATGGGAAGAGACGTTCAAAGTTATGGGAAAAGGCATTTCTCGCCATTTAATGTTATGGGAAGAGACGTTCAATGTTATGGGAAAAGGCATTTCTCGCCATTTAATGTTATGGGAAGAGACGTTCACTGTTATGGGAAAAGGCAATTCTGGCAATTCATTATTATGGGAAGAGACGTTCAAAGGCATTTCTCACCATTTATTAATATGGGAAGAGACGTTGAAAAATGAAATTTTTACGTTTGAAAAATGTTGCAGCGTTGGAATGTTTTTACTCATGAGTTTTAGAGCCAGAAACATTCCTGATATTTAAAGGATGTTTTGTAATGTAATAAATGAGATAATCTGAGAACACGTTTTTAATTTTCCTTCCTGCTCAGCACATCTGTCAGTCATCATGGGAAATGCTGTTTGTTGGATGTTTCTGGATTTATTGGCTCTTTTTGTTGTTGTTTTCTGATGCGAGTCGAGACCGAGCTTCCAGCCCGCTGATTGGTTCATCAAACACGACCTGCGGCGAACAGAGACGAGCTCAAACAGGCGTTTTCAACCAGGACTCCAAGTCTAATCAATTATTATCTGATCAGGAGAGAGGATCAGATGTAGTTCCACATTTTATAGAAGAATTTGTCAAAATGTTTCCTGTGTGTGAAAAATCATTTGTCCACCAGGGGGCTCCAACGAGTTCAGACTCAGGTGATGAGGGAGGAGCTTATCTCTAAGTTAAGGGGTAAAGAATGAAGGCTTTTAGCCTTTTCTATTTGTTCAATGTTGAGTTAAAAACTTTTATCCCATCATAGATCAGTTTAATGAATAATTACAGCTGTGATCCTGGTCTGAGACGCTTAATGTCCTGGAGGTAAACGTGACCTCGGCCCTGTTTGCTGCAGAGTGTTGGTCCCTGGAAGCTGAAGGCCTCTTTTCTGTCTTTAAGCTTTCTATCCCCCAACTCTGCCAAGGTCTGGTGTGTGGTGTCTATTTCCCACCTGCAGGTTTTCTTCTGACCCTCCTTTGATCTTCTGATTGTGTTACCACATTCATTAAGGTATCGTTTCACATCACCGTGTTCACAGCCTCGTTCTGTTGGCCAGAGCTTATTTTAAAGTGACTCAGCAGATTTTATGTGGGGTGAGTCGGCTCCTCTGATTTAAAATTAGAAATATAGAAGAGCTCTTAAAGTAAAAGCAGCACGATTCGTGACTTTACTTTGACTTGAGCCTTTTGATGGGAAATAACTCCTAAAGCCAAAGATTAAAAACCCAGGCAGCGGTTCTACTCTTACATACGACTTTCACCTTGGACTCGACTTCGGTGACAAACAGGACGTGGGAATGACCGGACAGGACTCGTTGGTTTTGACTCGTCTGGACTTGTTTTTGGTTGCTGGCTTGTGGGCCAACAACCTACCAAGGAGGCAAAGTCACCTTCTTTTTTGATTTTTGGATCTCCGGATCTTTGGATCCCTAGATCTTTAGATCTTTGGATCTCTGGGTCTTTGGATCTTTGGATCTTTGGATCTCTGGATCTTTAGATCTCTGGGTCTTTGGATCTTTGGGTCTTTGGATCTCTGGATCTTTAGATCTCTGGGTCTTTGGGTCTTTGGGTCTTTGGGTCTTTGGATCTCTGGATCTCTGGATCTTTGGATCTCTGGGTCTTTGGATCTTAGGATCTTTGGATCTCTGGATCTTTAGATCTCTGGATCTTTAGATCTTTGGATCTCTGGGTCTTTGGATCTCTGGGCCTTTGGATCTCTGGGCCTTTGGATCTCTGGATCTCTGGATCTTTGGATCTCTGGGTCTTTGGATCTTAGGATCTTTGGATCTCTGGATCTTTGGATCTCTGGGTCTTTGGATCTTTGGATCTTTGGATCTTTGGATCTCTGGATCTTTAGATCTCTGGGTCTTTGGATCTTTGGGTCTTTGGATCTCTGGATCTTTAGATCTCTGGGTCTTTGGGTCTTTGGGTCTTTGGATCTCTGGATCTCTGGATCTTTGGATCTCTGGGTCTTTGGATCTTAGGATCTTTAGATCTCTGGATCTTTGGATCTTAGGATCTTTAGATCTTTGGATCTCTGGGTCTTTGGATCTCTGGGCCTTTGGATCTCTGGGTCTTTGGATCTTAGGATCTTTGGATCTCTGGATCTTTAGATCTTTGGATCTCTGGATCTTTGGATCTCTGGATCTTTGGATCTCTGGGTCTTTGGATCTTTGGATCTTTGGATCTTTAGATCTTTGGATCTCTGGATCTCTGGGTCTTTGGATCTTTGGGTCTTTGGATCTCTGGATCTTTAGATCTCTGGGTCTTTAGATCTCTGGGTCTTTGGATCTTTGGGTCTTTGGATCTCTGGATCTTTAGATCTCTGGGTCTTTGGATCTTTGGGTCTTTGGATCTCTGGATCTTTGGATCTTTGGGTCTTTGGATCTCTGGGCCTTTTGATCTCTGGGTCTTTGGATCTCTGGGTCTTTGGATCTCTGGATCTCTGGGTCTTTGGATCTCTGGATCTTTGGATCTCTGGGTCTTTGGATCTTAGGATCTTTGGATCTCTGGATCTTTAGATCTCTGGATCTTTAGATCTTTGGATCTCTGGGTCTTTGGATCTCTGGGTCTTTGGATCTCTGGATCTTTAGATCTCTGGATCTTTAGATCTTTGGATCTCTGGGTCTTTGGATCTCTGGGCCTTTGGATCTCTGGATCTCTGGATCTTTGGATCTCTGGGTCTTTGGATCTTAGGATCTTTGGATCTCTGGATCTCTGGATCTTTGGATCTCTGGGTCTTTGGATCTTTGGATCTTTGGATCTTTGGATCTCTGGATCTTTAGATCTCTGGGTCTTTGGATCTTTGGGTCTTTGGATCTCTGGATCTTTAGATCTCTGGGTCTTTGGGTCTTTGGGTCTTTGGATCTCTGGATCTCTGGATCTTTGGATCTCTGGGTCTTTGGATCTTAGGATCTTTAGATCTCTGGATCTTTAGATCTTTGGATCTCTGGGTCTTTGGATCTCTGGGCCTTTGGATCTCTGGGTCTTTGGATCTTAGGATCTTTGGATCTCTGGATCTTTAGATCTTTGGATCTCTGGATCTTTGGATCTCTGGATCTTTGGATCTCTGGGTCTTTGGATCTTTGGATCTTTGGATCTTTAGATCTTTGGATCTCTGGATCTCTGGGTCTTTGGATCTTTGGGTCTTTGGATCTCTGGATCTTTAGATCTCTGGGTCTTTGGATCTTTGGGTCTTTGGATCTCTGGATCTTTAGATCTCTGGGTCTTTGGATCTTTGGGTCTTTGGATCTCTGGATCTTTGGATCTTTGGGTCTTTGGATCTTTGGGTCTTTGGATCTCTGGATCTTTAGATCTCTGGGTCTTTGGATCTTTGGGTCTTTGGATCTCTGGGTCTTTGGATCTTAGGATCTTTGGATCTCTGGATCTTTAGATCTCTGGATCTTTAGATCTTTGGATCTCTGGGTCTTTGGATCTCTGGGTCTTTGGATCTCTGGGCCTTTGGATCTCTGGGTCTTTGGATCTTAGGATCTTTGGATCTCTGGATCTTTAGATCTCTGGATCTTTAGATCTTTGGATCTCTGGATCTTTGGATCTCTGGATCTTTGGATCTCTGGGTCTTTGGATCTTTGGATCTTTGGATCTCTGGATCTTTGGATCTCTGGATCTCTGGATCTTTGGATCTCTGGGTCTCTGGATCTTTGGATCTCTGGATCTTTGGATCTCTGGATCTTTGGGTCTTTGGATCTCTGGATCTTTGGATCTCTGGATCTTTGGATCTCTGGGTCTCTGGATCTTTGGATCTCTGGATCTTTGGGTCTTTGGATCTTTGGATCTTGTTGGTTCAGACTTGGGAACGACAGTGTTTCTGACCTAAGAGTTGGGTTCTTGACTTGAGAAAGTTGGTCCTGACTTGGACTGTTTCGTCATGAACGTTTTGCAATAATAATTATTATTCATAATTATTTTTTAATAAGTGCATGAAATCCTGTATCTGGCCATCAGAATGAGGCTCCATGTCTATCAGCATTTAAGGTAACGCCAGTATGTCCCGCTGTGGCTGTGCAGTAAGTCCGCCTTAAGCTCCCTAAGAACCAGCTCCAGAACTTCCCCTTTATCTGGAACCCCACCCCCCACCCCTGCACCCCCACCCACCTGTACAGGATGTAGATGTATTCACTGGCAGGAGTGAAATGTGAAGAGACAAACCTGATTCTGTCTGAATTAGCTTAGATCTCATGTCTTCTGTGGTGTAAGTTTAAGTAAAACCAACTTTAGAGAAATTCCCTGATTGTGAGGGTTTGTGCTGAAGATGGTAAGTATGGTTGGTTTGTATCTGGTCTGATTTCTGGATCAGGAGTTCACCTGAAAAGCTTTTTCACCTGCTGCTGGTTGCACAAAGATCAGATTCAGTCATAATTCAGACATTTTCGCTTCACATTCTCCTCCTGGTCTGGGTAAGAATGTCGAGCTCTGCAACTAAACTGGTGAAACTCGGATGTTTGTGCAGCCAGTGGTAAGAAGTCCTCCAGTTACCCAGCATGCCTCCTGACTCACCAGCTGACCCACGCTGTAGATAATCTCATCCACATGCTCCTTGCAGCTCGCAGCAGCCGTCACCGAAGGCTTCCTGAGGTTGGTTGAGGCCCCTGGCTGAGATTACATGGAGTTACCTTCAGTTGAAACACCATCTAACCGCAGCCAGTGCTGTCAGGCTCCGACTCAGGAGACTTTGCTGATAAAATCTTCTGGTTCAGTGTGTAAAGACGCAGCAGAGGCGCTCAGTAGATCTTTGTCTAACAGACGCTCAGTCGCTTCAGAAGCAGTGAGGAGGTCTGGGGAGACTCTCTGGGGGTGCCACGACTTATTGAGGCAGCCCAACAAATCTGTCAGAGGCTTGTAGGAGAACGCCTGGTAGGAAACTGTTTTAGAGACGGTGAGAGTGTGAAGGAGCAGCGCTCAGTCCACAAGTACCACAAACAATCTACAAAAAGTCGTAACTTTGCGACGCAGAAGTTCAGGAGACTGAAAGTCCAACATGGATGCAGCTCAGTTCGGCAAAAATTAAAAACCAACACGTTCTGGATTGATTTGCTTTTATTTAACAGTTAACGTCACGTTAACTCACTGCTCTGAAGTCGGAGTCGACTCAGCATGTCGAATGAAGCCATCGACGAGTTCTGAGGCCCAACAGAACAAACAAACGGCACCACTGCAGGTTATATGACTCAATACTGAGTGAATGAAGAGGAATTCTGCACTTTTAGTCAGTTACACCAAAGCAGTCAGTCATTGAACAGTTTAAACTGGTCTAAACTGGTTTAAGCTGGTGTAAACCGGTTTATTCTGGTGTAAACCGGTGTAAACTGGTGTAAAACAGTTTAAACTGGTCTAAGCTGGTGTAAACCAGTTTAAAATGGTATTCACCTACATTCAGTGAAGAGGAATTCTGCACTTTTAGTCAGTTACACCAAAGCAGTCAGTCATTGAACAGTTGCTGGTGTAAACCGGTTTAAACTGGTGTAAATTGGTTTTAACTGGTGTAAACTGGTTTTAACTGGTGTAAACCGGTGTAAACTTGTGTAAACTGGTCTAAACTGGTTTAAACCGGTGTAAACCGGTTTATACTGGTGTAAACCGGTGTAAACTTGTGTAAACTGGTGTAAACCGGTTTAAAATGGTATTCACCTACATTCAGTCGAGTCAGACAGGAGTATATAAATCAGTTGTTTCCCCCTGAGAGTCTCCTCAGATCAGATCTACATTTTGAGGTTGTATTTCTGCCTTCTAACCATCTCTCATCCCCTCTTTCTCTCTCTCTCCTTGTCTTCCTGGACTTCTCTGCTCCTCCAGAAGAGTTCAGGCTCTGAGCTCCAGGAGATCATGAGGAGGCGGCAGGAGAAACTGGCAGCCAGTACCTGTGATTCAGGGGTGGAGTCTTTTGATGAAGGCAGCACCCACTGAGCACCACGAGCCTTCGTCCCTTTACTCTTTATCTGTTCAAACTGCAGCCTGCTGTCTTCTCACGCTCTTGATCCTCAGGCGGCGGCGGACCGCGCAGAGTTCGTGGAGATCATGCGGCGCAGGCAGGAACTCCTCAGCTCGTCTCCGTAGAACAAACTCAAACTGACCGGCCGACTGACCTCCGGACGTCCTGTATGTTCGAACCACAGAATATTCTGCCATGTTTGCCTGAAGTTCACATGAACACTTTGGGGACTCGTTTGTTGGTAAAAAGTGGAGAAAAGCCGATTTATTTTCCAAAGCAAAGCCTCTCAGTATTAATGTTAGAACGGCTGGAAGCTCCTCAGCTTCACGTTGTGCCTCTCAGCTTCTATCCTGCGTCCAGTCACCATGTGGAGAATCTGTTCTCTGATCATCTGGATCAACGAATATTCATCCTGCTGCATCCCCTCCATTTTACTTTTCATAACAGTTACCTTAAATTTATCATATTCCTCCAGTACTTCATTTTATACAAACATTTTTCCTTCGGTTTCCAAACCAACAACAACCGCAGATTTATGCAAAGCTTTTTCTGAAGTTTGAATTTCACGGAGCTGATGCAATAAGGTGGGCGGAGCCACTGGATCAGACCACTGCAGCTGACCAATCAGAGCAGACCGGGTCATCTGGGGGGCGGGGCCTCGGCAGCTGCTGTTGCTACTCATTAATGTGTGAAGCAAATGGCTTTAACTGAAGGTAAATGAGGCAACATTTTTTTTTTTTTTACAAATGATTGTTTATTATGATTGTGACAAATTGATTTAAATTTTTCACAGTGACTGAATGTAGTAAAAATCCTTGAGAGGCACAAACTGAGGCTGATAGTTTATATAATAACCGACGAGTGAATATAGTATTGTAGAAAATGCACGAATAGACTGATAAAATATGTGTTTCAGAGTTCTGGGGCCAAGCGCTATATCATATTCATATAATATAACCTTATTTTAAGATGATCTGAAAAACTTTTTAAACTAATTGATAGAGCTGATGATGAAATGCACAAGAAGTTTCTGATGATTTATGATCAATATGTGCTGTAGAGGAGTGATCAATCTAACCGATAAGATGTTTTAAGGCTGCTTCATCGAAATCAAAGGTTGTTAAAGTGCTTCATCGACGTTTCCTTCAAGCTCCGCCCACCTCAACAGGTAACCGCACAGCCCGAGAAAAATGGTGTCGCGAATAACTTCCCATCGTATTGATGATCAGAGCAAAGCAGAAGGTGTTCCAGAGCCTTTGGTTCCAGGAACCATCGTCATCTTTGATTAACCTCGGAGGTGGCTGAGCTAAAAGCTGAATTCCCTGCCCTGTTTTCATCGGGTTCTTTCTTTTCTCGGTCGGATATAAGACACTCGCAGAGCTTCCCAACGAGCTCAAAGCCAAAGAAGCGTCGCATCAGTCTGATTCCAGGAGGCTCTTTTCGTGAGTCAGAACTTCACGGAGCGTTTCGTCCCTTTTATTACAACTAAAAAGCTGAAAAACATCATTTATGTGCTAGCTGAGACTCTTCTTCTACTTTGTCTTTTTCTGAGACAAAGTACAGATTTATACAGATGTTTTTTGGCATTTGAAACATCTGTGTCGTCAGTGTAAGCCTTCGGCCTCTGAGCTGAACCAAAGGAAGAAGTCAGAAAAGCCAGATGAAAGCACATCACGATCATCAGAGCTCTGCTCAGTGACGCTTCAGGACATAAATCTGTACTTTTTGCTTTAATGCAGGAAATCCTCCAAAGCCTTGAGTGATCCAACATCTGGAAACACGAATCTGAACGAGGACATGAGCAGCCACCTTTGTTTGCTCTATTTCTGACCACGTTCGTTCGTTCAGTTTCTCTGTTTCTGACCACGTTCGTTCGCTTTCTGTTTGTTTCTGACCACGTTCGTTCGCTCAGTTTCTGACCACGTTCGTTCGATCTGTTTCTGTTTCTGACCACGTTCGTTGGCTCAGTTTCAGTTTCTGACCACGTTCGTTCGCTCTTTCTGTTTCTGTTTCTGACCACGTTCGTTTGCTTTCTGTTTGTTTCTGACCACGTTGGTTCGCTCAGTTTCAGTTTCTGACCACGTTCGTTCGATCTGTTTCTGTTTCTGACCACGTTCGTTCGTTCAGTTTCTCTGTTTCTGACCACGTTCGTTCGATCTGTTTCTGTTTCTGACCACGTTCGTTCGATCTGTTTCTGTTTCTGACCACGTTCGTTGGCTCTTTCTGTTTCTGACCACGTTCGTTCGCTCTTTCTCTTTCTGTTTCTGACCACGTTCGTTCGTTCAGTTTCTGTTTCTGACCACGTTGGTTCGCTCAGTTTCAGTTTCTGACCACGTTCGTTCGTTCAGTTTCTGTTTCTGACCACGTTGGTTCGCTCAGTTTCTGTTTCTGACCACGTTGGTTCGCTCAGTTTCAGTTTCTGACCACGTTCGTTGGCTCTGTTTCTCTGTTTCTGACCACGTTCGTTGACTCTGTTTCTGTTTCTGACCACGTTCGTTCGCTCTTTCTGTTTCTGTTTCTGACCACGTTCGTTTGCTTTCTGTTTGTTTCTGACCACGTTCGTTCGCTCTGTTTCTATTTCTGACCACGTTGGTTCGCTCTGTTTCTGTTTCTTACCACGTTCGTTCGCTCAGTTTCTATTTCTGACCACGTTCGTTGGCTCAGTTTCTGTTTCTGACCACGTTCGTTCGCTCTTTCTGTTTGTTTCTGACCACGTTCGTTCGCTCAGTTTCTATTTCTGACCACGTTCGTTTGCTCTGTTTCTATTTCTGACCACGTTGGTTCGCTCAGTTTCAGTTTCTGACCACGTTCGTTCGCTCTGTTTCTATTTCTGACCACGTTCGTTGGCTCTTTCCGTTTCTGACCACGTTCGTTGGCTCAGTTTCAGTTTCTGACCACGTTCGTTCGTTCAGTTTCAGTTTCTGACCACGTTGGTTCGCTCTTTCTGTTTCTGTTTCTGACCACGTTCGTTCGTTCAGTTTCTGTTTCTGACCACGTTGGTTCGCTCAGTTTCAGTTTCTGACCACGTTCGTTCGTTCAGTTTCTGTTTCTGACCACGTTGGTTCGCTCAGTTTCAGTTTCTGACCACGTTCGTTGGCTCTGTTTCTCTGTTTCTGACCACGTTCGTTGACTCTGTTTCTGTTTCTGACCACGTTCGTTCGCTCTTTCTGTTTCTGTTTCTGACCACGTTCGTTTGCTTTCTGTTTGTTTCTGACCACGTTCGTTCGCTCTGTTTCTATTTCTGACCACGTTGGTTCGCTCTGTTTCTGTTTCTTACCACGTTCGTTCGCTCTGTTTCTGTTTCTTACCACGTTCGTTCGCTCAGTTTCTATTTCTGACCACGTTCGTTTGCTCTGTTTCTATTTCTGACCATGTTGGTTCGCTCAGTTTCAGTTTCTGACCACGTTCGTTCGCTCTGTTTCTATTTCTGACCACGTTCGTTGGCTCTTTCCGTTTCTGACCACGTTCGTTGGCTCTTTCTGTTTCTGACCACGTTCGTTGGCTCAGTTTCTATTTCTGACCACGTTCGTTGGCTCAGTTTCTGTTTCTGACCACGTTCGTTCGCTCTTTCTGTTTGTTTCTGACCACGTTCGTTCGCTCAGTTTCTATTTCTGACCACGTTGGTTCGCTCTGTTTCTGTTTCTTACCACGTTCGTTCGCTCAGTTTCTATTTCTGACCACGTTCGTTGGCTCAGTTTCTGTTTCTGACCACGTTCGTTCGCTCTTTCTGTTTGTTTCTGACCACGTTCGTTCGCTCAGTTTCTATTTCTGACCACGTTCGTTTGCTCTGTTTCTATTTCTGACCACGTTGGTTCGCTCAGTTTCAGTTTCTGACCACGTTCGTTCGCTCTGTTTCTATTTCTGACCACGTTCGTTGGCTCTTTCCGTTTCTGACCACGTTCGTTGGCTCAGTTTCAGTTTCTGACCACGTTCGTTCGTTCAGTTTCAGTTTCTGACCACGTTGGTTCGCTCTTTCTGTTTCTGTTTCTGACCACGTTCGTTCGTTCAGTTTCTGTTTCTGACCACGTTGGTTCGCTCAGTTTCAGTTTCTGACCACGTTCGTTCGTTCAGTTTCTGTTTCTGACCACGTTGGTTCGCTCAGTTTCAGTTTCTGACCACGTTCGTTGGCTCTGTTTCTCTGTTTCTGACCACGTTCGTTGACTCTGTTTCTGTTTCTGACCACGTTCGTTCGCTCTTTCTGTTTCTGTTTCTGACCACGTTCGTTTGCTTTCTGTTTGTTTCTGACCACGTTCGTTCGCTCTGTTTCTATTTCTGACCACGTTGGTTCGCTCTGTTTCTGTTTCTTACCACGTTCGTTCGCTCTGTTTCTGTTTCTTACCACGTTCGTTCGCTCAGTTTCTATTTCTGACCACGTTCGTTTGCTCTGTTTCTATTTCTGACCATGTTGGTTCGCTCAGTTTCAGTTTCTGACCACGTTCGTTCGCTCTGTTTCTATTTCTGACCACGTTCGTTGGCTCTTTCCGTTTCTGACCACGTTCGTTGGCTCTTTCTGTTTCTGACCACGTTCGTTGGCTCAGTTTCAGTTTCTGACCACGTTGGTTCGCTCTTTCTGTTTCTGTTTCTGACCACGTTCGTTCGTTCAGTTTCTGTTTCTGACCACGTTGGTTCGCTCAGTTTCAGTTTCTGACCACGTTCGTTCGTTCAGTTTCTGTTTCTGACCACGTTGGTTCGCTCAGTTTCTGTTTCTGACCACGTTCGTTCGCTCTGTTTCTATTTCTGACCACGTTGGTTCGCTCTGTTTCTGTTTCTTACCACGTTCGTTCGCTCTGTTTCTGTTTCTTACCACGTTCGTTCGCTCAGTTTCTATTTCTGACCACGTTCGTTTGCTCTGTTTCTATTTCTGACCATGTTGGTTCGCTCAGTTTCAGTTTCTGACCACGTTCGTTCGCTCTGTTTCTATTTCTGACCACGTTCGTTGGCTCTTTCCGTTTCTGACCACGTTCGTTGGCTCTTTCTGTTTCTGACCACGTTCGTTGGCTCAGTTTCAGTTTCTGACCACGTTCGTTCGCTCTTTCTGTTTCTGTTTCTGACCACGTTCGTTCGTTCAGTTTCTGTTTCTGACCACGTTGGTTCGCTCAGTTTCAGTTTCTGACCACGTTCGTTCGTTCAGTTTCTGTTTCTGACCACGTTGGTTCGCTCAGTTTCTGTTTCTGACCACGTTGGTTCGCTCAGTTTCTGTTTCTGACCACGTTGGTTCGCTCAGTTTCAGTTTCTGACCACGTTCGTTGGCTCTGTTTCTCTGTTTCTGACCACGTTCGTTGACTCTGTTTCTGTTTCTGACCACGTTCGTTCGCTCTTTCTGTTTCTGTTTCTGACCACGTTCGTTTGCTTTCTGTTTGTTTCTGACCACGTTCGTTCGCTCTGTTTCTATTTCTGACCACGTTGGTTCGCTCTGTTTCTGTTTCTTACCACGTTGGTTCGCTCTGTTTCTGTTTCTTACCACGTTCGTTCGCTCAGTTTCTATTTCTGACCACGTTCGTTGGCTCAGTTTCTGTTTCTGACCACGTTCGTTCGCTCTTTCTGTTTGTTTCTGACCACGTTCGTTCGTTCGTTTGCTTTCTGTTTGTTTCTGACCACGTTCGTTGGCTCAGTTTCCGTTTCTGACCACGTTGGTTCGCTCTGTTTCTGTTTCTTACCACGTTGGTTCGCTCTGTTTCTGTTTCTTACCACGTTCGTTCGCTCAGTTTCTATTTCTGACCACGTTCGTTGGCTCAGTTTCTGTTTCTGACCACGTTCGTTCGCTCTTTCTGTTTGTTTCTGACCACGTTCGTTCGTTCGTTTGCTTTCTGTTTGTTTCTGACCACGTTCGTTGGCTCAGTTTCCGTTTCTGACCACGTTGGTTCGCTCGGTTTCTCCATTTCTGACCACGTTCGTTCGCTTTCTGTTCAAGTTCGTTGGCTCTTTCTGTTTCTGACCACGTTCGTTGGCTCTGTTTCTATTTCTGACCACGTTCGTTCGCACCGGTCACCAACTCGCTTCCATCATTTAATTTTGGGGTTTTTCCAGCACCTTTGTCTGTCTTTGATCCCGAGCAGCCTGAACACACAGAAACGCTTCCATGTAGGATCAGATCAGGTTGGACTTATGCACTTATTGTTCTCGGGCCGTCTGCTGAGGTCGAGTTTAAAGGATGAAACGGTGGAAAAGATTTATTTGTTTGATCTGTAGCTCAAAGCCGTAATGAGACTCATGATTAAAGTAGTTTCAGTTTCTGATGCAGCAGATTAAAGAGTAATAAGAGATCTGACTTTGTACCTAAACAGGTGTAGAGGCCAATCAGGAAGAAATGTCACTACAGAATCTGTGTTTGTATGTGGATAGTTTTCATCGTGCCTTTTTCCATATAACTCTGCTCATTCTGCAATAAAAGATTTATAGAAATCATGTTCTGGTTAGTTTTTCTTTCGGAGCATCTCTGGCGTTCAGGTGAGTTTTCTTTGATAATAAAGTTACAGTTGGAGAAAAAGCTGTAATTATCTTTGGCATCATGAACACTTTCAGGCTTTAACAGGTTAAAGTTTAGCTTCTTTCATTCAGAACGTAACACACGAGGAGATAAATTAGAACAAATGAAAGCAGAAATGACTTAAAAACGAGTTAATAAAAACAACCTAATACTAAGATGAAGAAATAATTCATAAATCACAGCAGTGCAGTAACAGGACGTCGGACACATTGTGGTTGTGAGGAGATGGCGGCCTCCTGCCAGAAGGGGGCGGAGCCAATGGTGCATGTTGAGGTTCTTCCTGTTTCTGCTGATGGAAGATGGTGTGAATTCTGAAGAATTACCAAACTGTGATACAGGAAGTGACGCCATGGTACCGGTTCTCCTCAGCATCAGAGGAAATTCACATTTATGAATCACAGTTAGTGCGACTGGATGAAAATGATGGAGCGTCGCTATAAAAGCTGCAACTGCAAGGAATTGTGGGACAGAATGAGCTCCTTTCTCTCCTGAAGGACGGTCCGGTGTTTCCTAAAGGAGATCCTTAAGGAAGCGTCGGAGCTCCTTTCTCTCATGAAGGACGGTCCGGTGTTTCCTAAAGGAGATCCTTAAGGAAGCGTCGGAGCTCCTTTCTCTCAGGAAGGACGGTCCGGTGTTTCCTAAAGGAGATCCTTAAGGAAGCGTCGGAGCTCCTTTCTCTCAGGAAGGACGGTCCGGTGTTTCCTAAAGGAGATCCTTAAGGAAGCGTCGGAGCTCCTTTCTCTGAGGAAGGACGGTCCGGTGTTTCCTAAAGGAGATCCTTAAGGAAGCGTCGGAGCTCCTTTCTCTCCTGAAGGACGGTCCGGTGTTTCCTAAAGGAGATCCTTAAGGAAGCGTCGGAGCTCCTTTCTCTCCTGAAGGACGGTCCGGTGTTTCCTAAAGGAGATCCTTAAGGAAGCGTCGGAGCTCCTTTCTCTCATAAAGGTCCGGTGTTTCCTAAAGGAGATCCTTAAGGAAGCGTCGGAGCTCCTTTCTCTCAGGAAGGACGGTCCGGTGTTTCCTAAAGGAGATCCTTAAGGAAGTTTTGGAGCTCCTTTCCTTAGTATTTGGAGGATTCAGACAGCTCTGATCATGGCTGCTTCCAGCTCATTTTACTCAGTCAGGAAGGTTCTGAACACACCTGAAGGGTCTGACTGGACCCAATCTTTAGCTGTTTGTGAAGGAGACACTTAGTTGTGTTAAAGGGCAAAACTGAAGCCCAGGAGGAGAAATCTCACCCGAGACCCTTCATTTTAATTTGGATATTTTGCATGTGTTTGAGCATGTATTTAAATGTAGAAATCAGGGCTGATTTTAGGCCTTTTGCTAAACAAACACATAAAAATGTTTGGACAGCCGCCTTAACTGCAACATTTTATTTAGTTCAAACACACATTACAACTCTGTGACAATGATCGATCATACAAACTGTAAGTGACACAATGCACAAGAATGGCACCAATGACGTACAAGTTTGACTGGACACACACGAAGCAAGAGAAAGAAGCGTAAAAGTGTTCAGTGCTGAGCTTTCAGAAAGCTTTCCAGGATGTAGACGGATCCGGAGGATCCACTCAACACTTGAAACATCAAACCGTCGTAGTTTTAAGCTTCTGGCTCAGAATAATGATTCACAACAACTTCCAAAAACAAAATCTAAAGCAACATTTCCACAAGAATTACTTAGTAATGACGAGTAGAAACGCAGTAGTTAAGCAGTAGTAGTATGCATGTATAGTACAGATGTGAAATGTAACCTAGTTCAGATGGAGTGGCGACCGGACCTCAAAGCATCTGAGACAACAAACAAGACTTCAGGTGCTGGAACCACAAGGCCACGATGACCAATCGTTTCACAACTGTCCAAACGGCCTTTTTACACATTCATTGAGTATTTAAACATTTGTACAATTAGATGCACGGTGTCGCCAAAACACTGCCAGCACGATACTTTCTGTTCCCTCTGAAACGAGCACAAGATGCTGTTTTAAAACCAGGATTCAGGATGTGAAAAAGGACGAAATCTGCCTGTGATGTGATAAATCTGTGCTCTGACCAGCTCAAAATATGACAAAGAGCTTTAATTCTATCAGCTGGTAATAATTCATGATTCCCCTCAAACAGTTAACGGCAGATTTTAAGGGTAAAAAGTCTGATTCTAAACATATTCTGAGTTTATATAAAAATGTAAAAGCAGGAAATGAACAAAAACCCGTTAAAATCGTCTTAAAATGAACATGAAGGAGTTCAGCTCAGTTCAAAGGTTCGTGACCTCTGACCTCTGGGCTAACGAGTGTAAACCGAAGTGTTCCAGAACCAGTTTGACGACACCGTGCACATCCTGAATAAAGTGTAAAACTTTGGGTTCAGTGAGGTCGACCGCTCATCTGTTCAGTAAACATTCTCTACAGTCATCAATCACAAAGAGTGGATTTAAAAAACCTTTTTCAAGTCAGATATTCAGTAAAACAAACTGACGAAGAGGAGCTGATATGATGAAAGAAGCAGAGAACGGCTCACACCTGGGATCAGATGAGATGAGTCGGATCGTGTCGTCAAACAGCCAACGGAGCCCAAAGCAACCAGGAAGTAAACTTTTAGCTTCGTCTCATATGTGATAGGTTTCACTTTAAAGCCGGCACGGTGCTCAGAGTGATCCAAGAGGTTCTGATTCAGGGAAAACATTCATGAACCACACGTGTCGGCGCCACATTTACTGGGAGGAGGGGACTACTTTACTACGGTGGCTCTGAGAGCTCATAACAAACTCCCAAAAAGGCTTCTGGCTCTGCAGAAAATGCACCTGTGTGACATAATGTTTATTTTTGATGATGTGGGACAGACTTGGCGAGTCTTAAAGAGATATTCAGTTTCTTCTGAAGTCAGAGTTTGGAGAACCAGGGTTCTGATGGGGAGGTAACGGGTAAAACAACTCAAACCTCAGTCTAAAAGTGCTTCAAGCTAACATTTAAGGTGACCAGACGTCCCGTTTTCCAGGGACAGTCCCCGATTTTGACACTGAAAATGCGCGCAGACTGAAAATAACTCCAGTTATTACGGTAGACATTGAACGCATCGCCAGAGACGACGTCATATGACGTAAAGACGCAGCGGCGTCAACAACAACAATCTAGAGGCGGCGAAAAGGAAAGAAAAGGAGACCAGCGGCCGCCATAAAAGGTATGTTGTGTTTTAACTTTGTTATTTTGTGTGAACTGGCAGGTTTTTTTTGGCAGATTTTTCATTGAAAATGTCCATTTCAGAAACCTGGTCACCTTAATTCATTGGAGACTTTTACGCTGCACAGGGAGCTAACTACGGCGGCTGCTAGCTCCCGCGGTGCTGCGCGACGACAGGTACACGCTGTGGCACTCTGACCCAAGCTCAAACAGATGATTTCACTCTGATAGCTGCTGGGTTAGCTAGCTTAGCTAGCTTCTGGTACCAGGCTTCTTTCTCACTTGGCCTTGCCACAAACTCAGCTAGCACCGAGCTAGCTAGCAGCTCGGACTCGGGTCATGCTAGTCATGCTGGTCATCCTAGAGCGAGCAGCCCCCAGTTAGCTGAAAGTAAACACATTACCAGCCTGATGCTGCATACAACCTTTTAGAATTCAGCTACATTTCTGTCTATGCTTTCTCCTTCCTGTCGCAGGATATGTGATTAGCTGGAAATGCTGGTGCACTTTGGGTCACTTTCACTGTTTCTAACAAAGACTTTTATGTGACTGAACACAGTCGGCTGCTGTGGACAGATTATCATATCTAAGAACACAGAGTCTGAACAGATCAATCTTTAGATGATTTCTAACTGAGTTGCCTTTAAATCTCCTGACTGATGGACAACATGTTTGCTTTGAGTTGTTTTAGATCCGTCCGGCACAGATTTCTTCCCTGATTCTCCAAACTGAGCTCATTCTGACCGACGTTTCACTTTAGATCCCTTTAATCTCAAACTTATTCCCCTCATGGTGAGAGCTACAAAGGTGTGTGAATACCAGATTAAAGGGGAACTGTAGGTCCAGGAACCAGACTGTTGTTTTCAAAGCATAAAAACTCATTTGGGACTAAGTTTGTGGGGAGTTAATTACCTGGAATTGGCCTGGAACTAAAGATATGTTCTGGTGTGTTGCAGATCTGTGATATTTCGGTTCTATTTGGGCTCCTGAAGGGCTTGGACCGGCCCTGCAGATATGTTTGAGCTGTTTCCCAACAGCAGCAGCGTGAAGGGAAAGCGGTTGGGTTCAGTTCGGCTGCTTCAGATAAGCGTGTCGCCGTCAGATATGATCCGTTTCTCTGCTGGATTGTTGCAGCTGATCTAAAGTTGACCTTCGGGTTCTTCGGCTGCCATCGCAGCGCAGGATGAGCGTCGTCCGTTAGTCCTTCACAGTCAGAAGCAGCAGGAACTCTTCCCTTCTTCTTGTTCAGCAGCTCCGAGGCCTCAGTGCAAATACAAACTACAGCTTTACAACCAAAGTCTAAACCGGCCCCGAACACGCCGAGGCGCCAGGCACCAGGCGCCCTCCACCGGCAAACGTTCAGAGGCCTGATCCCATTTAAAAAGTTCACGTGCCGTTTGAACTCTGGAAGGTGTTGAAAATTTGAGAGAAACGTTGAATTCTGTCCCGGTTTGGAGGGGGTTCCTTAGGGTTTGTTGACCGGGTCGGTCCTGGCAGGTCATGCTACATCCAGTGTTCAGTACGTATGGCAGTGTGGAACAAAACGCCAGGACAGCTGCACCCTGCGGAGCGATGCAAGCGGAGGAAGAGGCCGGTGTGCTTGCTGGTTTTTCAGCGACTCCTGAGATTAAAAAACATAAATAAAATGACAAACTGCTGACTCAGTCCCACCAACTTGCGTCTGGACGGTGCGATCACTGGACAGAGCGGGTTCCCGCTCCTCTGAGCCCACGTTGGCGTGAATCAGTCCGGTTCAGGGTTGTGGTTGAACATGTTGGGCAGTCAGTAAAGGCTCCTTAAGGCAAAACTCCATCCCATGCTTTAACACCAATTCAAATAAAAGACTGGATAATAGTGCCCTCTCTTGTTGAGACTTTCTGCGGTTGGTTTGGATACTGAAGATGAAGCGGGTCTTCTGCACAGAATGGATGCCTGAAGCACAGGAGGTTGGGCGTGGTCACAGCCTGCAAGACAACGACAAGGGTTCAGAGATCAACCCGAGTCAGTGGGAGGTTTCAGGATCTGAACCGGCTGTAATTCAGGAGGAAAACGCTCCTGACCTGACGTGGCGTCTCATTATGTCTTGCTGGCGTTCTCGTAGATGACGTCTGAGGTGATGGTCTGCTGCTTCTTCTTCTGCCACATTAACAGGACGCACTGATGGATGAAGACGTACTGCTCCTGCACACAACATCAAACAGAAAGCTTTTAACAATGTTTTTATCATTATATTGCGAGATTCTGGTTTTAATGCAAATTCTAAATTCAAACCTTGAACTTAAAAGCTTCCAAATTCAGTAATAATCCCTCCTTCCTGTTCCTGGGAGCATAAATCAGGGTAAAACTCTCCAAAAACACAACCCTGGGATTTATTTAGTTCCCTTTGTGTGAAAGTTCCTCATCTAACTTCATTTCTTAAGTACGTCACTCCTTAAGTTGGCTCCGCCTCCTCTGCTAAGCCCCGCCTCCTCTGCTAAGCCCCGCCCACTCACATCCACCCTGCTGGGCGGATGAAGCCAGCTTCTGGTGGAAATGTTCTGCTGTCAGCTGCACTGAGGAGCATGCATCTTCCATCCAGCAGCAGCCTCAGAGGATATAAGAGCCCAGTGGATAAACTATATCTGAGGCTAATGTTCCAGCAGAGTTAGCTAAAGACTGTGAATGTGCAGCAAACACTTTTCATCCCACTGTTTTAACAACTTGGTCCAGTTCAACGCTGGACTGAAGGAACTGAGCCACAAAGAGGATCAGTTCCAACTCTCAGAGCCTGAACTTCAGAGCAGGGAAATGGAAGCATCTGAGAAATAACTCCTCATGGTTTATTTACTGATTTATTTCTTCCTTTAGCAGCAGCTAACGCTAACAGCTTAGCTAATGAAATAACTCCTCATGGTTTATTTATTGATTTATTTCCTCCTTTAGCAGCAGCTAACGCTAACAGCTTAGCTAATGAAATAACTCCTCATGGTTTATTTACTGATTTATTTCTTCCTTTAGCTGCAGCTAACGCTAACAGCTTAGCTAATGAAATAACTCCTCATGGTTTATTTACTGATTTATTTCTTCCTTTAGCAGCTGCTAACGCTAACAGCTTAGCTAATGAAATAACTCCTCATGGTTTATTTACCGATTTATTTCTTCCTTTAGCAGCAGCTAACGCTAACAGCATAGCTAATGAAATAACTCCTCATGGTTTATTTACTGATTTATTTCTTCCTTTAGCAGCAGCTAATGCTAACAGCTTAGCTAATGAAATAACTCCTCATGGTTTATTTACTGATTTATTTCTTCCTTTAGCAGAAGCTAACGCTAACAGCTTAGCTAATGAAATAACTCCTCATGGTTTATTTACTGATTTATTTCTTCCTTTAGCAGCAGCTAACGCTAACAGCTTAGCTAATGAAATAACTCCTCATGCTTTATTTACTGATTTATTTCTTCCTTTAGAAGCAGCTAACGCTAACAGCTTAGCTAATGAAGTATCTCCTCATGGTTTATTTACTGATTTATTTCTTCCTTTAGCAGCAGCTAACGCTAACAGCTTAGCTAATGAAATAACTCCTCATGGTTTATTTACGGATTTATTTCTTCCTTTAGCAGCAGCTAACGCTAACAGCTAACGCTAACAGCTTAGCTAATGAAATAACTCCTCATGGTTTATTTACTTCTTTATTTCTTCCTTTAGCAGCAGCTAACGCTAACAGCTTAGCTAATGAAATAACTCCTCATGCTTTATTTACTGATTTATTTCTTCCTTTAGCAGCAGCTAACGCTAACAGCTAACGCTAACAGCTAACGCTAACAGCTTAGCTAATAAAATAACTCCTCATGGTTTATTTACTGATTTATTTCTTCCTTTAGCAGCAGCTAACGCTAACAGCTAACGCTAACAGCTTAGCTAATGAAATAACTCCTCATGGTTTATTTACTGATTTATTTCCTCCTTTAGCAGCAGCTAACGCTAACAGCTTAGCTAATAAAATATCTCCTCATGGTTTATTTACTGATTTATTTCTTCCTTTAGCAGAAGCTAACGCTAACAGCTTAGCTAATGAAATAACTCCTCATGGTTTATTTACCGATTTATTTCTTCCTTTAGCAGCAGCTAACGCTAACAGCTAACGCTAACAGCTAACGCTAACGTTCTGTAACTCAGACAACCTGCAGCTGTGTTTAAGGTGTGTTTCCAACACAACACCGGTCCTCTCCTCACTCTCGGTGTGCTAACGTTACATTATCGGCATGTTTCTGATACAGATGGAGGTCTCCAGGTATAATTGGTGTTAAAACAGGGCTGAGATGGAGAGCTGCTGAGCTTAAAGCAGCAGTATTTAGACCAAAGTCTGTCTCAAACGTCTCAATAAGACCTCAGAAAGTTGTTTCAAAAGGTCATATCCCCTTTAAATATAAATACATTATTACTTGGTTTGATTTTCTTCATATTTTTATTCTGATCGTTTGCACAATAATTGATTTTGTTATTCTACTCTTAAACAGACCTGATTTTATTCACAAACTGACTTTCTTATTACGTGTTCTGATCACTTTGAGCCATAAAATGGTTTATTTTGTGATTTTATTCATGATTGATTAACAAGCTGAATGTAAAAAGTTTGTCTGACCCAATGATGCTCGATTACTTCAACAGTTTTACAGCAAACTGGGTAAAAATGTGTATTTTAAACACTTTAATGATCCAAGGCTGAAAGTGAGAGAGTTCTGGAGAGCTTCCAGAACCAGGAGCGACCCGGCGAAGGCGTTTGTGTTGCCAGCTCTGACCTCGGTCTGCACCATGGACACTCGGTGGGATCTCATCTCGGACACCATGCCCAGGATGTCGATGAACTCGTGCTCTCTGATGTGCTGCATGAGGCGATCCAGAGCGATGAAGGTCCCGGTTCTGCCGACCCCGGCACTGAAACAGGAAGCTTCTGTTAACCACACAAGTCACCCGGAGTTTGACCTGTTTTTATAGAGAATTAACACATCTATTGATTGTTTTCTGTAGCAACAGAGCCTCGGGAGGCCCCTCCCTCTTCTGAAGCCTGCTCTGATTGGTCAGCTCCTGTGGCCTGATTAGGCCCCGCCCACCAATATGTATCAACTGGCATTTTAAATTCCAGGAGGCATTTCATTGGATGGAAAGTTGTTTTGCCCCGACTGAGTCATGACGACAGCAGCTTGTTCCTTCAGGGGCGTAACTTCACAAACTGCTCGTCACATCCAGGTGATAAACGCGTATAATTGATTAAAAACAAGTATGTTCTTGGTCTAAAAGGATTTTTTTGTTGTAAATGTGATGAATGTGAAGCATGAGATCACACAAAGACACCATTTAAAGGGTCTTTAAGTAGAGAACATGGCGGTGATGAGGGCTGAAAGCATCGTTCTGGTTGTAAACTGACGCGTTTAGTCAACTAATATCTGACTCTGCGCCACAGAGCAGACCGAAAGAAGCTATTCTTATCATTTTATCCATCAGAAACACAAAGAGGACGTTTAAAGTGTCTGATCTTCACCCAGAGATCCGACACATTTCTGAGCCTGGACTCCAGCTGTCTCTGATCCATTTGGCTCCGTCTCGTCATCATTTCAGACGCCTTTTACCTCGTTATGATGACATCACATATCACCATCAGAAGGAGCAACATAAAGCACATCTCGTGACATCACTGATGAGCTGTAAAACATGGCGGCACCACGAAGATCCGTTTAAGGAGTGAGCCACAGTCAGTCTGACTGGATGAAAAGATCTAATTATCTCTTTTCCTTTCATCCAGAGCTCAGAGATCACTCACAGACTCAGGGAGGAACCTCCAGAGAATAAAAAGATGCCATCTTTTTGGGTCTGAACAAAGGCTCAGCAGCAGTGACCCCTACTGGCAGAAACGGTGAACTGCAGCTGGATTAATACCACTGAAACTGCCATAATCAGAAATAAATGAGTTTCTATGGTAATAAATGCTGCTGGGATTCATTTAGAAAAAGAAAACTTCTGTAAAACTTATAATATAAAACATAAAATCTTTCTACTTTTATTTTAAACTTGAATACTGAACCTGGTGAAATCAGACTACAGGAAAGAAAGAAATACACATTCAATTAAATGTCCAAAGAAAGGAAATGAAAATGTGTGCAAATGAAAAAATAAATGAACACAAACTTAAATCAATGCAGTTTTTCTTCTCCACTTTATACCATTATTTTTCCATAAATTCCTTTCTGGAATGACTTTTAGAAGCATCAATGAAACCTGTGGCAGTTTCAGTCCTCCATACCAAACCAAATACCAAACTTTCCAGGCGTTTCCAAGGCGACGCCATGCTTTACTGACCTGCAGTGGACGATGACGGGGTCTTTGGTCCTGTTGGCCTGCTGACGGACGATGTGGACGAACTGAAGGATGCTCTCGATGGCGTTGACCGTGGGGACGCCGTGATCCGGCCAGGAGGTGTAGTTCAGATGGAAGACGTCCTGAGTCTCGTCGGCCTGCGACAACGACAACGATTCGTGTTAAATGAGCCTTCTCCTCGGTCCAGGAGGTGTCCTGCAGGTGAGGAAACTCACGTATCCGAGTCTGAACTTCCGGATGATCCACTCTGGAGACTCGCTCTCAGACAGCATCTCCACGCTGATCTCGCCGTACATCACAGGCTCGTCTGTAAACGGCCAGTAGTGATCGCACTTCACCTGAGAGGAGGAGGAGATCGGCGTGACTGACCAGCAGGTGGCGCTGCAGAGCACCACAGTTTCACTGGGTTTCCACAGTGTCAGATACTTCTGGAGTCTCTAGTTTCTGCTCCTTCCACATCTGAATTACCTCGAATGCGACTCGTCGTTTGACCTGATAATTTACATTTAGTCACAGCTGGACAAACACTGCAGAGTTTCACTGTTGCTACAGCAATTAAAGCCACACTTGGGAAGTTTGTGAACCTTAAAACTGTGTTTCTGACTCGTTTTGCGATACTTCTGGAGTCTCTAGTAGACTCTGCTCCTTCCACATCTGAATTACCTCGTCGTTTGACCTGATAATTTGCAGTGTTTGTCCAGCTGTGACTAAATGTAGAGTTTCACTGTTGCTACAGCAATTAAAGCCACGCTTGGGAAGTTTGTGAACCTTAAAACTGTGTTTCTGACACGTTTTGCGATACTTCTGGAGTCTCTAGTAGACTCTGCTCCTTCCACATCTGAATTACCTCGAATGCGACTCGTCGTTTGACCTGATAATTTACATTTAGTCACAGCTGGACAAACACTGCAGAGTTTCACTGTTGCTACACCAATTAAAGCCACACTTGGGAAGTTTGTGAACCTTAAAACTGTGTTTCCGACTCGTTTTGTGATACTTCTCGAGTCTCTAGTAGACTCTGCTCCTTCCACATCTGAATTACCTCGTCGTTTGACCTGATAATTTGCAGTGTTTGTCCAGCTGTGACTAAATGCAGAGTTTCACTGTTGCTACAGCAATTAAAGCCACACTTGGGAAGTTTGTGAACCTTAAAACTGTGTTTCTGACTCGTTTTACGATACTTCTGGAGTCTCTAGTAGACTCTGCTCCTTCCACATCTGAATTACCTCGAATGCGACTCGTCGTTTGACCTGATAATTTACATTTAGTCACAGCTGGACAAACACTGCAGAGTTTCACTGTTGCTACAGCAATTAAAGCCACACTTGGGAAGTTTGTGAACCTTAAAACTGTGTTTCTGACTCGTTTTGCGATACTTCTGGAGTCTCTAGTAGACTCTGCTCCTTCCACATCTGAATTACCTCGTCATTTGACCTGATAATTTGCCATAGTTTGTCCAGCTGTGACTAAATGCAGAGTTTCACTGTTGCTACAGCAATTAAAGCCACACTTGGGAAGTTTGTGAACCTTAAAACTGTGTTTCTGACTCGTTTTGCGATACTTCTGGAGTCTCTAGTAGACTCTGCTCCTTCCACATCTGAATTACCTCGAATGCGACTCGTCGTTTGACCTGATAATTTACATTTAGTCACAGCTGGACAAACACTGCAGAGTTTCACTGTTGCTACAGCAATTAAAGCCACACTTGGGAAGTTTGTGAACCTTAAAACTGTGTTTCTGACTCGTTTTGCGATACTTCTGGAGTCTCTAGTAGACTCTGCTCCTTCCACATCTGAATTACCTCGTCATTTGACCTGATAATTTGCCATAGTTTGTCCAGCTGTGACTAAATGCAGAGTTTCACTGTTGCTACAGCAATTAAAGCCACACTTGGGAAGTTTGTGAACCTTAAAACTGTGTTTCTGACTCGTTTTGCGATACTTCTGGAGTCTCTAGTAGACTCTGCTCCTTCCACATCTGAATTACCTCGAATGCGACTCGTCGTTTGACCTGATAATTTACATTTAGTCACAGCTGGACAAACACTGCAGAGTTTCACTGTTGCTACAGCAATTAAAGCCACACTTGGGAAGTTTGTGAACCTTAAAACTGTGTTTCTGACTCGTTTTGCGATACTTCTGGAGTCTCTAGTAGACTCTGCTCCTTCCACATCTGAATTACCTCGTCGTTTGACCTGATAGTTTGCAGTGTTTGTCCAGCTGTGACTAAATGTAGAGTTTCACTGTTGCTACACCAATTAAAGCCACACTTGGGAAGTTTGTGAACCTTAAAACTGTGTTTCTGACACGTTTTGCGATACTTCTGGAGTCTCTAGTAGACTCTGCTCCTTCCACATCTGAATTACCTCGAATGCGACTCGTCGTTTGACCTGATAATTTACATTTAGTCACAGCTGGACAAACACTGCAGAGTTTCACTGTTGCTACAGCAATTAAAGCCACACTTGGGAAGTTTGTGAACCTTAAAACTGTGTTTCTGACTCATTTTATGATACTTCTGGAGTCTCTAGTAGACTCTGCTCCTTCCACATCTGAATTACCTCGAATGCGACTCGTCGTTTGACCTGATAATTTACATTTAGTCACAGCTGGACAAACACTGCAGAGTTTCACTGTTGCTACAGCAATTAAAGCCACACTTGGGAAGTTTGTGAACCTTAAAACTGTGTTTCTGACTCGTTTTGCGATACTTCTGGAGTCTCTAGTAGACTCTGCTCCTTCCACATCTGAATTACCTCGTCATTTGACCTGATAATTTGCCATAGTTTGTCCAGCTGTGACTAAATGCAGAGTTTCACTGTTGCTACAGCAATTAAAGCCACACTTGGGAAGTTTGTGAACCTTAAAACTGTGTTTCTGACTCGTTTTGCGATACTTCTGGAGTCTCTAGTAGACTCTGCTCCTTCCACATCTGAATTACCTCGAATGCGACTCGTCGTTTGACCTGATAATTTACATTTAGTCACAGCTGGACAAACACTGCAGAGTTTCACTGTTGCTACAGCAATTAAAGCCACACTTGGGAAGTTTGTGAACCTTAAAACTGTGTTTCTGACTCGTTTTGCGATACTTCTGGAGTCTCTAGTAGACTCTGCTCCTTCCACATCTGAATTACCTCGTCGTTTGACCTGATAATTTGCAGTGTTTGTCCAGCTGTGACTAAATGCAGAGTTTCACTGTTGCTACAGCAATTAAAGCCACATGTGGGAAGTTTGTGAACCTTAAAACTGTGTTTCTGACTCGTTTTGCGATACTTCTCGAGTCTCTAGTGGACTCTCCTCCTTCCACATCTGAATTACCTCGAATGCGACTCGTCGTTTGACCTGATAATTTACATTTAGTCACAGCTGGACAAACACTGCAGAGTTTCACTGTTGCTACAGCAATTAAAGCCACACTTGGGAAGTTTGTGAACCTTAAAACTGTGTTTCTGACTCGTTTTGCGATACTTCTCGAGTCTCTAGTAGACTCTGCTCCTTCCACATCTGAATTACCTCGTCGTTTGACCTGATAGTTTGCAGTGTTTGTCCAGCTGTGACTAAATGTAGAGTTTCACTGTTGCTACACCAATTAAAGCCACACTTGGGAAGTTTGTGAACCTTAAAACTGTGTTTCTGACACGTTTTGCGATACTTCTGGAGTCTCTAGTAGACTCTGCTCCTTCCACATCTGAATTACCTCGAATGCGACTCGTCGTTTGACCTGATAATTTACATTTAGTCACAGCTGGACAAACACTGCAGAGTTTCACTGTTGCTACAGCAATTAAAGCCACACTTGGGAAGTTTGTGAACCTTAAAACTGTGTTTCTGACTCATTTTATGATACTTCTGGAGTCTCTAGTAGACTCTGCTCCTTCCACATCTGAATTACCTCGAATGCGACTCGTCGTTTGACCTGATAATTTACATTTAGTCACAGCTGGACAAACACTGCAGAGTTTCACTGTTGCTACAGCAATTAAAGCCACACTTGGGAAGTTTGTGAACCTTAAAACTGTGTTTCTGACCCTTTTTTAGTACGTTGACCTCCTGAAACTGACCTGGAGCGCCCCGACGGCTGAGATACCGCCGTTTTACGGGCGCTTGACCTCTTTGTGGGTTGTTAATGGCGTCTTCACCATGACAACCGATTCAGTGTACGGCTGTGCAGATGTACAGATGTTTTATTACATCCACAGCTGTAGGGGGAGCTCTCGTGCTCTTAAACATCTTATCTGAGCTTTTTCACCATCTCTGCTGGTCATAATTTTGACAAACTTCCCTAAATATTTCTTCACTTGTACTGTGATTGGCTACTGCTGGAGCAGACATCCAATCACAAAGCAGATCTGTTAAAGCTCTGCTGCACACTTTGGGACGAGCGGCTGGCGCTCCCTCACCCGCCGCCGCTCGTTGCACTGAGTCAGCATGACGACGATGGGCGACTTCTGCTGCAGCACCATCTTCCAGAAATCGTTTCGGGTCTCGGGCAGCGGACCCTGAGTGGCGATGTACTCCCTGGAGTGTTTGTAGCCCTGAATAAAAAGAATAAAGACAGTTAAAAGTCAAATCTGGCTCAGGGTTAACCCTAACCCGGTGCTGTTGGACTCACAGGTATGTAGTTGGCGTTGATGTAGTCGGCACCTTCATCGTTGTGCATGGAGATCAGCTTGACCCGACTGAAGTCGTCTGAGTGGAGGTTAAAGCACGTTGGTCAGAAGGTAAACTGCAGCTGATCGTCACATTAAAGAGAAAACAGGAAGCATTTCAGGGTGAAACGGGGTGAAAGTGACTCACAGGGCAGGATGTTGGTGTATCGGTTCTTGGGCCTGTTGACCGGCAGGTCTGCAGCATCGTGGGACAGGTCCACCCCAACGCTCTTCAGCTCCTGAAAGACATTCAGCCTTCAGGTCACACAGGTGGAAACATGTTCATTTAGTTTTAGGAGCAGCTCGTGAAGTACAGAACAACCGCCTGTTGGGGCTCCTGGAGACCTGACGCCGACCTGCTGGTGGTTTTGTGGAACCTCGGAGTGATTCAGTAAAGGTTTTCATGTCTTTGTGTTCGTCCATCAGCGCTGGACCTGGAGCAGCTGGCAGAGATAGGTGAGTTCACCTGGAAACTGTCTCAGCTTCCTCATTCCTTCCTGCAGGTGATTTACAGCAGAGACCTCATGTTGAAGGAAAACTACTGTTTTCTGCAGGTGTTTTATGTTGAACAGCGATCCAGACAGAATCTCTGACATATTTATCCATAAAACCAGGAAGCAGCTGCAGAGATTCACTGAAACATGTTCAAACATGAACATAAACCCAGAATCTGAGGCAGAACCAGAGTTTTTTATTCATTATTCTGTATATGTCTGCACAAATATCACGACGAGAGCAAAAAAACAAACAGTGGCGTCCCTCAAGGCTCGATCCTGGGGTCCCTGCTTTTTAAAATTTACATGCTGCCACTTCACAGAACAGTTCAACGAAGCTAAAGTTAAGTTAAATGAAGTCCTGATCAGCCATCATTTCTGCTACATTTTATATAAAACCAGGAAGCAGCTGCAGAGATTCACTGAAACATGTTCAAACATGAACATAAACCCAGAATCTGAGGCAGAAACAGAGTTTTTTCTCAGTTCTCAGCAGCTTTAAAGTGAATCTCTGGTCTGAGCTCCTTTATTCTCCAACACAGCCTGAACCCTCGGAGACAAGCTTTCTGTCATTTCTTTAAGGAGTCTTCAGGAATAGTTCTCCAGGCTTCTTGAAGGACATCCCAAAGCTCTTCTTTGGATGTGGGCTGCCTTTTGTTCCGTTCTCTGTCAGATGATCCCACACTGCTTCAATAATGTTGAGGTCCGGGCTCTGGGGAGGATTCATCCCTCCATAAGACCTGTTGCCACTGATTTTCAGTCCACTTCTTGTGTCATTTGGCACAGCTCAGCCTTTTCTCCCTGTTTCCCTTCCTTAAGAACGGCTTCTTGACAGCCACCCTTCCATGGAGACCATTTCTGATGAGGCTTGGGCCAACAGTAGATGGATCAGCTGAAGGTCCAGATGCATCTCTCAGGTCCTGTCAGGTCACAGCTGGATTTTTTCCTCTTTCTTAAGGACATCACTTTCAGATCCTGTTCATCTGCTGGAGATAGTTTTTATCTTTGCTGTTTTTCATAGATGCAGCTAAAGAAATGGGAACAAATGATGTGTCTTTGTGACAGGCTGCTGGTAACAAAGTGCCTAAAGATCCAGTTTAAAATGGCTTCTTTGCTAAGTTGTCTGTTCTGTGTCGACACAACACTGGTTCATCCCTTGAGTTAGGAGCCTTTTTTCTGCCTGAATGGGTCAAAGGTCAGAGTTAAGCGGCTGAACAAAGAAAAAACACATTCCTCTTGGCGAAGAACCAGTTTTAAATTGCATCTTTAAGTACTTTGAAATGCCTTCAGAAAGCCAGATGCATCTCTCAGGTCTTGTCAGGTCTTTGCTCAGTTAGAAACACTGCAGTGGGACTACTTCTAATTATTTACTCTCAGTGGTGCGAACACAACCCAAGAAGAAGAAACCCATAAAGTAAAGCTGGTAAGAATCAGAAGGTTTCCGGACACAGAAACTAAAAAGATTAAAGCAGCCTTCAGGGGATTCTCTGTCACATGATGGCTGGACTGAGGGTCTCCGGGGGGGCGAGGTCGTTCTGTTTCAACAGGAAGAGGATAATCGGACCTACCTCGAACTGCAGAGAGAACTTGTAGGCAGAGTCTTTGCTCATATCTTTGAAGAAGGCGTCGAAGTCGTCCAGCTGCACGGGGCTGAAAGCAGAAAAACAGCCGTCAACACCTTCTTCTTCACGGCTTTTAACCTCCGACAGTCATGAGAAGAAACAGAACCTCCAACACTTGCACTGAACTTCTCCTCCCAACAGAACCAACCTTTACTTTCTATACTTTCTTTATTCCCTTAAAACACCTTAAACTAACGTACGAGCCTGAATAAAAGTAAAGCTACTCGTGCAGAAAGATCCATTTTACAGTCTGAGCAGTGAACCTGCCGGTTAGAGCTGGAGCTCCTGCAGTAAGTAAGTGAATACAGCTGTGGGGTTAGTTTCATGTAACTCTGCTGGATTAGTGATGGCAGCGCACGCACACACACGTGCACGCACACACGTGCACACACACACACACACACACACCCTGAGTCGTGTTACCTTGTTAGCTTCCGTTTCTTTAAAGCTGTCTTGCTCCTATAAAATAAAACATGTGAAGTCCTCATGATGACCTCTGACCTTCAGCAACATCATCATCGTCACATTCAGCTCTGACCGATGAAGGGTTCTGACTGTCAGTGCAGCAGCAGTGGCGCCCCCTGCTGTCCGTTTAGCACAACTACAGCTTCCACCTTTATCCTCAAATCACCCTCTACAGATTCTGGTAGATTCTTTAGTTTAATCACGGCTGAGAGCGACTTCCTCAGAACTAATTAAAAGAAAGTACACCCTCTACAGATTCTGAAGTTTTACATAATGAACATCATCTGCTCAGAAAATCAAACCTCACAGGACATGTTAGCATTATTGTTCATTATTTACTGAACAAAACGCAGAAGCAGGCTGTGAGAAACTAAGTGAACCCTCGCTGCTTCCACGGGAATTAAGAGGGGAAGTGAAAAGGGACAAACTTTCTTCTTCATGACGGTAAAATCAGGAGGAAACAGCTGCTGCAGAGACGAGTGGAAACTAAAACGGGGGGGTCTGATTGGTTCAAAATGTTTAAACATGAGGAAATATTCTAAAAATCCTTCTCATGAGGAACATAAAACCTTATTCTAAGTAAGCAGGATTTCAGAAGTCTGTGGCTCAATTGAACTTCCTTTTCCACACAAACTGGAGTTTTCTTTTAGTGAATCGGGTTCCATCTCAGATCTGGAACTGAGGCCTTTAAATTAGATTATTCATATGTCAAATACTACATCAATACATCAAATTTAGCAAAAGATTTAAACAAAAAGATGAGGGGAAACCCATTAAATCGTGGAAAATTAAATTTTCTTTAACACCAGCAGCCACAGACTTCCAGAGAGGAACCCAAACATCGGTCCGACCCGGCAGAACAACAGACGTCATGCTCAGAACTGTGTCCCGCTTCATTCACATCGGTCATGCAGCTGTTTGACCATCTCAGATATTCACCTTTAACTCATGCATTTACACTGAAATTAGCCAAATTTTCTCCAGAAGCACTCGTGATGTTCTGACTCAGAACATCCAGTGGGAGGAAATGTGGAGGCGCTACAACACATTCAGCTACTCCATCTGTACGCAACAACGTGCACTGGAACAAAGTGACGGCATGCAGCACAGCGGGGTTAGCATCATGCTACGGGACATCCAACAGGTTAGTAGTTCCACCACAGACACAGCACGACAGGACAAAGTTCAACATGTCACTTCCTTTTAACTGTTAAAGACCAGTCTGGTGTTTTTCTTGTCAATGTGATCGAAAAATCAGGGGCCCCACAGTGGCTCCCTGTGGAACTCCAGCCTCATGTCTCTGTGGATAAAGCTAAAGCACCTTATAGTTTCCACTGTTTTTCTTTTCAAAGACTTTTTGTGTTTAGGAATCTTAAAAAATCTGCTAAAGTAAACACGAACTAACTAACCACGTAAGTAACTAAGTAACTATTTGAGTTTGAATGTTAGAAATGAAAGAAGAACAGTTTTGTTTTCTAAATATTAGGCTTTTTTTAAGTCCTGATCCAGCCTAATTTCTTCATGTAAGTGTCCTGATCAACAGTTCTCCAGCTCCAGTTTTTCTTTGGACATTTTCTACTTTTTCCCTCATCTTCAGTCCTTGTTCCTGAGTATTTTCAGTGTTTTTTCTTCATTCAGCCACTTAACTCTGACCTTTGACCCATTCAGGCAGAAAAAAGGCTCCTAACTCAAGGGATGAACCAGTGTTGTGTCGACACAGAACAGACAACTTAGCAAAGAAGCCATTTTAAACTGGATCTTTAGGCTCTTTGTTACCAGCAGCCTGTCACAAAGACACATCATTTGTTCCCATTTCTTTAGCTGCATCTATGAAAAACAGCAAAGAAAACACAGTTTGACAGATTTCTGTAACCTTTAAAGTGTCCTGATCAACAGTTCTGCAGCTTTCTGAAGCTCTTTAAGAGTTTTTCTTTGATATTTTCTGCTTTTCCCCCCCATCTTCAGTCCTTGTTCCTGAGCATTTTCAGAGGAATGTGTTTTTCTTTGTTCAGCCACTTATCTCTGACCTTTGACCCATTCAGGCAGAAAAAAGGCTCCTAACTCAAGGGATGAACCAGTGTTGTGTCGACACAGAACAGACAACTTAGCAAAGAAGCCATTTTAAACTGGATCTTTAGGCTCTTTGTTACCAGCAGCCTGTCACAAAGACACATCATTTGTTGCCATTTCTTTAGCTGCATCTATGAAAAACAGCAAAGATAAAAACTATCTACAGCAGATGAACAGGATCTGAAAGTGATGTCCTTAAGAAAGAGGAAAAAATCCAGCTGTGACCTGACAGGACCTGAGAGATGCATCTGGACCTTCAGCTGATCCATCTACTGTTGGCCCAAGCCTCATCAGAAATGGGCTCCATGGAAGGGTGGCTGTCAAGAAGCCGTTCTTAAGGAAGGGAAACAGGGAGAAAAGGCTGAGCTGTGCCAAATGACACAAGAAGTGGACTGAAAATCAGTGGCAACAGGTCTTATGGAGGGATGAATCCTCCCCAGAGCCCGGACCTCAACATTATTGAAGCAGTGTGGGATCATCTGACAGAGAACGGAACAAAAGGCAGCCCACATCCAAAGAAGAGCTTTGGGATGTCCTTCAAGAAGCCTGGAGAACTATTCCTGAAGACTCCTTAAAGAAATGACAGAAAGCTGGTCTCAGAGGGTTCAGGCTGTGTTGGAGAATAAAGGAGCTCAGACCAGAGATTCACTTTAAAGCTGCTGAGAACTGATAAAAAACTCTGTTTCTGCCTCAGATTCTGGGTTTATGTTCAGGTTTGAACATGTTTCAGTGAATCTCTGCAGCTGCTTCCTGGTTTTACAGGAAATATGTAGAGAAATTAAGCTGATCAGGACTTCATTTAACTTAACTTTAACTTCGTTGAACTGTTCTGTGAAGTGGCAGCATGTAAATTAAAAAAAGCAGGGGCCCCAGGATCGAGCCTTGAGGGACGCCACTGTGATATTTGTGCAGACATATACAGAATAACACCAGACTTGTCTGTTAGTTGTGGATCAGAGGAGGGTAAAACTTTGTCTCTGATCAGTACTGTGGGCTGTGGCTCTGACTGGACATGCCCCTGAAGTGCAGCAGGTGCTTACTTACCACAGATTAATATAAAAAGCCAAAAGATAGTCAGTCCAAAGGCAGGATGGCAGTAGGGTAAGGAAGGCAAAGAGGCTTCTTCGCCTGAAGGGTTCAAATAAACACAAAAATAAAAAACACAAACAAACAAGAGAAAATAAAGAAAACGGACACCAGGGGGCGACAGGTTGGGACAGAACATGGTGCTCCATTAGTAAAGAGCTTCACATTAGTGCTGAACACAGAGTTAATGCATCATGCAGCCGCTCAGAGAGGCCGTTGTCCCCGCTGGACAACAGCAGCCTGTCTGCCGCCGCTCCTCAATGGCCGCTCTGTCTCAACTCAACAGGGTCCGTGACATCACCGCGTCCTCCCAGCCCACAATGCATCACTCATCACCATGAGTCAAAGACAGCTTGTCTCCCTGTGCTGACGCCACCTTCACAGAGCTGATGACCTCACTGATGCCGAAGGCGGGAACGGTTGTTTAACCACACCGAGCGAGTTCATCAGATTCATATGTTCGGCTCTCTATTGTCTTACTGACGGCTTCCTGCTTGGACCTCCGGCGCCGTGGCCCCTTAAACGTTGAGTTTACATTAAAATAACAGTTCTTGTGAGCGTTTATGGGGGTAAAAAAAACCTCCAGCTCCTAAACCTCCAGCTCCTAATCCTCCAGCTCCTAAACCTCCAGCTCCTAAACCTCCAGCTCCTAAACCTCCAGCTCCTAAACCTCCAGCTCCTAAACCTCCAGCTCCTAAACCTCCAGTTCCTAAACCTCCAGCTCCTAAACCTCCAGCTCCTAAACCTCCAGCTCCTAATCCTCCAGCTCCTAAACCTCCAGCTCCTAAACCTCCAGCTCCTAAAGCTCCAGCTCCTAAACCTCCAGCTCCTAAACCTCCAGCTTTTAAACCTCCAGCTCCTAAACCTCCAGCTCCTAAACCTCCAGCTCCTAAACCTCCAGCTCCTAAAGCTCCAGCTCCTAAACCTCCAGCTCCTAAACGGCCAGCTCCTAAACCTCCAGCTCCTAAAGCTCCAGCTCCTAAACCTCCAGCTCCTAAACCTCCAGCTCCTAAACCTCCAGCTCCTAAACCTCCAGCTCCTAAACCTCCAGCTCCTAATCCTCCAGCTCCTAAACCTCCAGCTCCTAAACCTCCAGCTCCTAAAGCTCCAGCTCCTAAACCTCCAGCTCCTAAACCTCCAGCTCCTAATCCTCCAGCTCCTAAACCTCCAGCTCATAAACCTCCAGCTCATAAACCTCCAGCTCCTAAACCTCCAGCTCATAAACCTCCAGCTCCTAAAGCTCCAGCTCCTAAACCTCCAGCTCCTAAACCTCCAGCTCCTAAACCTCCAGCTCCTAAACCTCCAGCTCATAACCCTCCAGCTCATAAACCTCCAGCTCCTAAACCTCCAGCTCCTAAAGCTCCAGCTCCTAAACCTCCAGCTCCTAAACCTCCAGCTCCTAAAGCTCCAGCTCCTAAAGCTCCAGCTCCTAAACCTCCAGCTCCTAAACCTCCAGCTCCTAAACCTCCAGCTCCTAAAGCTCCAGCTCCTAAACCTCCAGCTCCTAAACCTCCAGCTCCTAAACCTCCAGCTCCTAAAGCTCCAGCTCCTAAACCTCCAGCTCCTAAACCTCCAGCTCCTAAAGCTCCAGCTCCTAAACCTCCAGCTCCTAAAGCTCCAGCTCCTAAACCTCCAGCTCCTAAACCTCCAGCTCATAAACCTCCAGCTCCTAAACCTCCAGCTCCTAATCCTCCAGCTCATAAACCTCCAGCTCATAAACCTCCAGCTCCTAAACCTCCAGCTCCTAAACCTCCAGCTCCTAATCCTCCAGCTCCTAAACCTCCAGCTCCTAAACCTCCAGCTCCTAAACCTCCAGCTCCTAAACCTCCAGCTCCTAAACCTCCAGCTCCTAATCCTCCAGCTCCTAAACCTCCAGCTCCTAAACCTCCAGCTCCTAAAGCTCCAGCTCCTAAACCTCCAGCTCCTAAACCTCCAGCTTTTAAACCTCCAGCTCCTAAACCTCCAGCTCCTAAACCTCCAGCTCCTAAAGCTCCAGCTCCTAAAGCTCCAGCTCCTAAACCTCCAGCTCCTAAAGCTCCAGCTCCTAAACCTCCAGCTCCTAAACCTCCAGCTCCTAAAGCTCCAGCTCCTAAACCTCCAGCTCCTAAACCTCCAGCTCCTAAACCTCCAGCTCCTAAACCTCCAGCTCCAGCTCCTAAACCTCCAGCTCCTAAACCTCCAGCTCCTAAACCTCCAGCTTTTAAACCTCCAGCTCCTAAACCTCCAGCTCCTAAACCTCCAGCTCCTAAACCTCCAGCTCCTAAACCTCCAGCTCCTAAACCTCCAGCTCCTAAACCTCCAGCTCCTAAACCTCCAGCTCCTAAAGCTCCAGCTCCTAAACCTCCAGCTCCTAAACCTCCAGCTCCTAAACCTCCAGCTCCTAAACCTCCAGCTCCAGCTCCTAAACCTCCAGCTCCTAAACCTCCAGTTCCTAAACCTCCAGCTCCTAAACCTCCAGCTCCTAAACCTCCAGCTCCTAAACCTCCAGCTCCTAAACCTCCAGCTCCTAAACCTCCAGCTCCTAAACCTCCAGCTCCTCCAGCTCCTAATCCTCCAGCTCCTAAAGCTCCAGCTCCTAAAGCTCCAGCTCCTAAACCTCCAGCTCCTAAACCTCCAGCTCCTAAACCTCCAGCTCCTAAACCTCCAGCTCCTAATCCTCCAGCTCCTAAACCTCCAGCTCCTAAACCTCCAGCTCCTAAAGCTCCAGCTCCTAAACCTCCAGCTCCTAAACCTCCAGCTTTTAAACCTCCAGCTCCTAAACCTCCAGCTCCTAAACCTCCAGCTCCTAAACCTCCAGCTCCTAAAGCTCCAGCTCCTAAACCTCCAGCTCCTAAACCTCCAGCTCCTAAAGCTCCAGCTCCTAAACCTCCAGCTCCTAAACCTCCAGCTCCTAAACCTCCAGCTCCTAAACCTCCAGCTCCAGCTCCTAAACCTCCAGCTCCTAAACCTCCAGTTCCTAAACCTCCAGCTCCTAAACCTCCAGCTCCTAAACCTCCAGCTCCTAAACCTCCAGCTCCTAAACCTCCAGCTCCTAAAGCTCCAGCTCCTAAACCTCCAGCTCCTAAACCTCCAGCTCCTAAACCTCCAGCTCCTCCAGCTCCTAATCCTCCAGCTCCTAAAGCTCCAGCTCCTAAAGCTCCAGCTCCTAAACCTCCAGCTCCTAAACCTCCAGCTCCTAAACCTCCAGCTCCTAAACCTCCAGCTCCTAAACCTCCAGCTCCTCCAGCTCCTAAACCTCCAGTTCCTAAACCTCCAGCTCCTAAACCTCCAGCTCCTAAACCTCCAGCTCCTAAACCTCCAGCTCCTAAACCTCCAGCTCCTAAACCTCCAGCTCCTAATCCTCCAGCTCCTAAACCTCCAGCTCCTAATCCTCCAGCTCCTAAACCTCCAGCTCATAAACCTCCAGCTCCTAAACCTCCAGCTCCTAAACCTCCAGCTCATAAACCTCCAGCTCCTAAACCTCCAGCTCCTAAAGCTCCAGCTCCTAAAGCTCCAGCTCCTAAACCTCCAGCTCCTAAAGCTCCAGCTCCTAAACCTCCAGTTCCTAAACCTCCAGCTCCTAAACCTCCAGCTCCTAAACCTCCAGCTCCTAAACCTCCAGCTCCTCCAGCTCCTAAACCTCCAGCTCCTAAACCTCCAGCTCCTAAAGCTCCAGCTCCTAAACCTCCAGCTCCTAAACGGCCACAGAAATGAACATGATTACAGCCTGGAGCACAAGCTTCTGGGTCCAAACTCTGAACTTCAGAGGGATTCAGGACTGATCTGAGAGCAGAAAAAGATTAAAAACTGACCCTGTGAGTGGGTGGAACCAACAGAACTGAGACATCACTTCTGCACAGGTGAATTTTCCAGGTTTTCCATCTTAAGTTCACTGCATCTTATGTTTCTGTAACCATTTCCTGTAAAGATCGTGTGCTCATGTGATGTTTAAATAAAGATTTACTGATTGTCTGGAACACATCTAAGACCTAATCAGCCCGTTAAACGTAAATAACTCGTGTGCAGGCGACCCTGAACCGGATTGGGCGGATGGACGGTCACTATGACGATGCCCCACAGCCCAAACAGAGGGGCTCCCTTCTTTTTTTACTTTCCCCTGAGAGCTGTGAAATATCTGGGCCTAAAAGAATGGTCTGAACATTGGTTTTCCACGCCTTCAGCCTCCAACCGAACCACGGCTCCAGAGGTGGAGCTCCTTGGCGGCGCCAACATGCACAGTCAAAGCAGAAACAGTAAGAAGACTGATGGAGATGTGCGTTTAGTGATGGGGGGTCAAATATGACAGCAGATGGAAGCCCAGGTTCTGCCTCAACTGACCGTCTTTCAGCTGTTATATTAATCAGAAATCTGCGGGTCGGAACATGCACGACGGAACCGGGTCCTTCAGCCACGCCGCCGCCTCTTCTGTCAAAGCCTCTCACCTTGAAAGGTTAACGACGGCCAATTTCTGTTTGATCAAATCTGAAACGACTGACTCCAAAAGCAACACTCTGGTTCTTCCTCTTCATCAAACTTCCTCCCTGAGCTGAGCTCACCATCATCAAGTCCTGATCTGCCTCGCCAGCCGCCGCCTGCTAATCTGCCTCTGATTGGGTGTTTTTGCCGTGAAACGGCTGCCGGGCGCCGCCGCCAGTAACTGCGATGTGAGGATGAGCGAACAGAGAGGAAGAGGAGCTGCTTACCAGTTGTAGGGAAGCTTCCCGTCTCTTTCAAACGAGGCGAAGTTGACGAAAGTCTCGGCGCCACACTCTCTGAAACACAGCAGAACGTGTGGTGAGAACAGTTTGGGGAAGTCAGAGAGAGGTTTGATGACTTCTCAGGAGAAACAGGAAGTGAGCTCAAAGGACCGGTGCGCCAGACGTGACACAACATGTGTTCACAAACCCAAGAAGAAGAAAAAAGGAGAGAAAAAGAATAAGAAAAATCTTCAAAAAAAAAAATTTAAACCCAAGAAAATCAAATTCAACAAAAACATAAAAAAAAACCAGTTAAAGTCTAAGAAAATAAGAAATATTTTCTAAAAAAAACTAAGAAATTTAAAAATTCTAACAAAATATTTCAATAAAACTTTGGAAAATCAGAATTTTTTTTTACAAAAAAAAAAAATGTTAAAAATCCAAATAAACAGTTAAAAGATCAAAAACCCTAACCCTTTAATACCCTTAACACCTGGAATACCCTTAACACCTGGAATACCCTTAACACCTGGAATACCCTTAACACCTGGAATACCTGTAACAACTGTAACAAACAGAAGAAGAATAAGAAAAATCTTCAAAAAAAAATAATTTAAACCCAAGAAAATCAAATTCAACAAAAACATAAAAAAAAAACAGTTAAAGTCTAAGAAAATAAGAAATATTTTCTAAAAATAAAAATTTAAAATTCTAACAAAATATTTCAATAAAACTTTAGAAAATCGGAACATTTTTCTACAAAAACAAAATTTTTAAAAAAAAATCCAAATAAACAGTTAAAAAAGACCAAAACCTCTAATATAAATAAAGTTATCAACATTAAAACTTTTGAGATGTTTTAATCACAAAATAAAAATGGAAGAAAAGTAAGATCATCACAGCAAGCTGAGGAAACAGCAGAATTACTAATAACTTACTTTATGACTAAAGGAGAAAAAATCACCCAGGTGATCAAAGTCTTTCTATTTCAGTCTGATTTAATCATTTAAAGATGTTTAAAAAGCAGCCGAGACGCTCCAACATCCTAACTGAAACACACTGGCAGCTGCTGAGTTTGGTTTGACCCTTCAGGGCTTCTGTAGGAGGGAACCCTTAACACCTTTAACACCTTTAGCACATTTAACACCTGTAACACCTGGAATACCCTTAACACCTGGAATACCCTTAACCCCTGGAACACCTGTAACACCTTTAATACCCTTAACACCTGGAATACCCTTAACACCTGGAACACCTTTAATACCCTTAATACCTGGAACACCTGGAACAACTGTAACAAATTTAATACCCTTAACACCTGGAATACCCTTAACACCTGGAATACCCTTAACACCTGGAATACCCTTAACACCTGGAATACCTTTAACACCTGGAATACCCTTAACACCTGGAATACCCTTAACACCTGGAATACCTGTAACAACTGTAACAAATTTAATACCCTTAACACCTGGAATACCCTTAACACCTGGAACAAATTTAATACCCTTAACACCTGGAACACCTGGAACAACTGTAACAAATTTAATACCCTTAACACCTGGAATACCCTTAACACCTGGAATACCTGGAATACCTGTAACAAATTTAATACCCTTAACACCTGGAATACCCTTAACACCTGGAATACCTGGAATACCTGTAACAACTGTAACAAATTTAATACCCTTAACACCTGGAACACCTGGAACAACTGTAACAAATTTAATACCCTTAACACCTGGAATACCCTTAACACCTGGAATACCTGGAATACCTGTAACAACTGTAACAAATTTAATACCCTTAACACCTGGAATACCCTTAACACCTGGAATACCTGGAATACCTGTAACACCTGTAACAAATTTAATACCCTTAACACCTGGAACACCTGGAACAACTGTAACAAATTTAATACCCTTAACACCTGGAATACCCTTAACACCTGGAACACCTGGAACAACTGTAACACATTTAATACCCTTAACACCTGGAATACCCTTAACACCTGGAATACCTGGAATACCTGTAACAACTGTACCAAATTTAATACCCTTAACACCTGGAATACCCTTAACACCTGGAACAAATTTAATACCCTTAACACCTGGAATACCCTTAACACCTGGAATACCCTTAACACCTGGAACACCCTTAACACCTGGAATAAATGTAACAACTGTAACAAATTTAATACCCTTAACACCTGGAACACCTGGAACAACTGTAACAAATTTAATACCCTTAACACCTGGAATACCCTTAACACCTGGAATACCTGGAATACCTGTAACAACTGTAACAAATTTAATACCCTTAACACCTGGAATACCCTTAACACCTGGAACAAATTTAATACCCTTAACACCTGGAATACCCTTAACACCTGGAATACCCTTAACACCTGGAACACCCTTAACACCTGGAATACCCTTAACACCTGGAATACCCTTAACACCTGGAATACCCTTAACACCTGGAATAAATGTAACAACTGTAACAAATTTAATACCCTTAACACCTGGAATACCTGTAACAACTGTAACAAATTTAATACCCTTAACACCTGGAACACCTGGAACAACTGTAACAAATTTAATACCCTTAACACCTGGAATACCCTTAACACCTGGAATACCCTTAACACCTGGAATACCCTTAACACCTGGAACACCCTTAACACCTGGAATACCTGTAACAACTGTAACAAATTTAATACCCTTAACACCTGGAACACCTGGAACAACTGTAACAAATTTAATACCCTTAACACCTGGAATACCCTTAACACCTGGAACACCTGGAATAACTGTAACAAATTTAATACCCTTAACACCTGGAATACCCTTAACACCTGGAATACCCTTAACACCTGGAACACCTGGAACAACTGTAACAAATTTAATACCCTTAACACCTGGAATACCCTTAACACCTGGAACAAATTTAATACCCTTAACACCTGGAATACCCTTAATACCTGGAATACCTGGAATAACTGTAACAAATTTAATACCCTTAACACCTGGAATACCCTTAACACCTGGAATACCCTTAACACCTGGAACACCTGGAACACCTGGAACAAATTTAATACCCTTAACACCTGGAATACCCTTAACACCTGGAACAAATTTAATACCCTTAACACCTGGAATACCCTTAATACCTGGAATACCTGGAATACCTGTAACAACTGTAACAAATTTAATACCCTTAACACCTGGAATACCCTTAACACCTGGAATACCCTTAACACCTGGAACACCTGGAATAACTGTAACAAATTTAATACCCTTAACACCTGGAATACCCTTAACACCTGGAATACCCTTAACACCTGGAACACCTGGAACACCTGGAACAAATTTAATACCCTTAACACCTGGAATACCCTTAACACCTGGAACAAATTTAATACCCTTAACACCTGGAATACCCTTAATACCTGGAATACCTGGAATACCTGTAACAACTGTAACAAATTTAATACCCTTAACACCTGGAATACCCTTAACACCTGGAATACCCTTAACACCTGGAATACCCTTAACACCTGGAACACCTGGCATACCTGTAACCCCTGACTCTACAGGTGTGTTACCTGCTCAGCTGCAGGTGCTTCTTACGCAGAACCAGCAGGAACAGAAGCAGCAGGCTGATGAGCAGGATGCTGAGGACGGCGAGCGCCGAGATGGCGGCGACGCTCGGGTTCATCTCCTTAGCTGCAGACGCACAAACAGACAGGTTACCATCGAGTCCGTTTTCAGGTCGTCCACATTCACCTGCTGTCCATCAGGTTTGTCTATTTATTTGAACACGAATCACTTCCTGCAGCACTTTCACAATAAAAGCCTCCTGCCGGCTTTTATTGTGAAAGTCCTGCAGGAAGTCAACATAAATTTAAATAAAAAATGGTCTTTATTGAGGAAACAATGAGCCGATTCTGTTGAAACGTGTTAATTTCTCATAAAAACATCTTTTAACACCCTGTTATCAGACTTCCTGTGCAGTTAAACTGAGGCGTGATGTCATAACCACGCCGACCCGCTCCCACCTACCGACGGTGCTGACGGCGATGTGCGCCGGCCGGCTGGGCGTGCTGTAGCTGAAGCTGGTGACGGTGCAGTTGTAGCTGGACGATGGTGTCAAACCAGAAACCGTGAGGACGTGGGAGGTGGCGGTGAGCGGCTCGCGGGCCTGAAGGAGGAGAAGTTGAAGCTTTAGCTTCTGAGCCACTGTTTCCTGCTTCTGTCACAGTAACAAAGTCTCTGAGAGGCTCACTTTAGACCCACAGAGGCGGGTTCTGGTGTCCTCTGACAGCCAAAGGACACATAACTCTGCTCTGAGCTTCCTTCATTGGCTTCCAGTCTGTTTTCAGATTGATTTTTAAGGTTTTATTGCTCACTTTAAGGTTTTAAATGGACCGGCTCACAGAAGCTTCACAGTTAATAAATCACCGCCAGACGTTTGTCTGCCAGTTAAAGCTGAGCTACATCTCCCATCTGATCTCACTTTCATCTCAGGTTTAAATGAAATAATCTGCAGCCTGCTGGGACCAAAGCTTCAGGACTGAATCATTTCCACAATCCTTCATCTCTCTGAGTGGAAAACCTTCTTCAGACGCCCTAAAAACTAAGTTTCTGCTCTGAAATTGCTTCCTTTCGCCCGTCTCTTGTGTGCAAAGCTCTCAGGAAACAGCTGGATGACAGCAGTGACAGATGTGGCTTTACCTTCAGCTCCTTGCCGGCTTTGCAGGGTCTGCAGACGACCTGGTAGTAGTCGACCACTCCGTCCTCGGTCCACAGCAGAGTCACTGATGAGTGTGTGGCGTTGACGGCGAACAGCGCCCGGGGAGGAGCCGGCTCTGCAGGAATGAAAGTTGAGCTTAAAGGAGAAGAAAAGCTGCGAGCTAAAAACAGCCAACTTCCGCTAACAGAAGACTTTAAGGCGCTCAGAAGGGGAAGTCTGAGTCTGGAGTTTCTTTTTCACTTTCAGGGTGAAAACAGAGCAAAGAGTGCGAGAGAAGACCTGGAGGTGTGTGTCACCTGTCAGGAGGAAGTGCCTCACGCAGCGCCAGCCGCCATCAGAAAACACACAAAAGGACGTTTGCCATCAGTTTCATTTCCTCTGAAAAATCCCTGAAAACAGGATCCTGAGAGCTGCTCAACACAGAGTCTGACAGGTTTACGGCTGATTTAAGGAGGCAAAGTTTTATGGTTCTGTGGGTACGGAAGCCCGGAAGGCAAAGAATAAGGAAATAAATACTCTGCCCACCAGTTTCTGAGGTGAGTCTGCTCTTAAAGACACGAGCAAAAGATTTTAAACTTTACATTGATATATAGCTTTTAAATGTTAAAAGTTATTTTTTACCCTTCAGGTTTATTTATTATTTATTATTCCTCCTGTTTCAGGGATAATTAGGAACTCCTACCTCGGAAAGATTTATTATTTATTTTTATTTATTTATATATTTATTTATTAGAACGCCTTTATTTATTTATTTATTAGAACACCTTTATTTATTTATATATTTATTTATTAGAACGCCTTTATTTATTTATATATTTATTTATTTGAACACCTTTATTTATTTATTTATCTGAACACCTTTATTTATTTATTAATTTATTTATTAGAACACCTTTATTTATTCATTTATTTATTTGAACACCTTTATTTATTTATTTATCTGAACACCTTTATTTATTTATTAATTTATTTATTAGAACACCTTTATTTATTTATTCATTTATTTATTTATTAGAACACCTTTATTTATTTATACATTTATTTATTTGAACACCTTTATTTATTTATTAGAACACCTTTATTTATTAATTTATTTATTAGAACACCTTTATTTATTTATACATTTATTTATTTGAACACCTTTATTTATTTATTTATTAGAACACCTTTATTTATTTATTAGAACACCTTTATTTATTTATTTATTTAAGCACCTTTATTTATTTATTTATTAGAACACCTTTATTTATTCATTTATTTATTAGAACTTCTTTATTTATTTATTAATTAATTTGTTTATTAGAACGCCTTTATTTATTTATTTATTTATTTATTTGAACACCTTTATTTATTCATTTATTAGAACACCTGTATTTTTATCTGTATTAAAACCATAAAAATAATGAAAAATATATAATTTTCTCGCCTGCCTCTCAAGATCCATTAAAACCCTCCAAATTTGGGGATGAAAATCAATGGACGCCTATCAGAGATCATTGATGTGGAAGCAGGTGTCCGCCTTGGGATGATGAGGCAGTTAAAGCCTGCAGACGATGTACTGCTGATGGTGACCGTTACTCTGGATATGAGCTGAATGTCCTGAAAACAACACTACTTTCCACAGAGTGACAGATTAAATAGATCTAAATGGAAGCCATGAACCAAGAGATGTTTCCAAAGCAGATATTTAGGATCTGCCCAGTTATTAAAAAGTGAATGAAAGGTTGGTGCTGACCCAGCTTGATGATGTTGGGCGTGGACATGTTCCTGCTGCGCTCGGTGCACGCCGTCACCGTCAGGTTGTAGATGTCTCCGGGAGGCAGAGGGAGGCTGGCCCGCATCACGTTACGAGTCACCTGGGCACAGAGTTCGAGGATCTCGTTATCTGATCTCAAACGTCCCTGAAATGTTCCAGCTTCACTTCTGTAACGGCTCTATAAGTGTTTTTTACCTGCTAGCATGAGATATAAGGAAGGATTGACAGATTCATGCTCACTAAACAGAGGCCAGGACTGTCCATTACCTGCTCAGCAGCCATTGGTGTAAAAGATGGCCCCGCCCCCTACTACTGTAAGATCTCCCTCCATCCAGACTCCGCCCATTCTCACACTCATCAGGTCTTAAATCACTTTCATCAGGTGTTTAATCTCCTTTGTTTGCACTTTGAGACTTTTATTTTGTAAAGTGACTGACAATAAAGTGTTTTATCATCTTTATTATTATGTAACGAGCAGTCGGAGCAGCTCAAACACCTTCAGGCAGGTAAACTCACGTCGATGGAGTAACTCTTCTCGGGGCCCTTCTTGCCGACAGCCACCACCTGCCAGTGCAGCATCCTGGAGTGGGACAGGTCGATGAAAAGCTCGCCGTACGTCCAGCGGACAAACAGAACGCCGTGAGAGTAATCCACCGTGGAGATGTGAGGCGCCTCGGGAGCTGCAGGAGAACAGGTCTGTTAGTGACATCACGAGACACCTGAGCAGAGCGGAGAGAGTCCGACTCTGACCCGAAACACTCAGAGAAACTGTGATTAACGACAGGATGAATTCAGTTTATCAAACTAAAAACTATCGAAAACAAGGAAAAATAAAGTAAAGATTTGTTTTAAAACCTAAAATGATGAAAGCCACAGGTGAGTGCGTACCTGTGACGAAGCTCACTGTGGTGCTGTCGCAGCAGCTGAGGGGTGGGTCACCCCACGTCACCATGGAAACGCGGAAGTTGTAGTACCAGGCCGGCAGCAGGTCGGTGACCCTCTGAGAGGAAACAGAGAGACGGTGAGAGGAGGAGCTGGAAGCATCACGACACGTTCACTGCCACGAAGCCAACAAACTGCGCTACCACAGAGGCGATGACAGAGGCGGTGGCGGCGATCTCGTAGTAGGTGGTCCACTCGGACGCCAGCGTGACAGGGTTGAAGAAGAAGGTCTGCAGGATGTACTTCCTGAAGGCCACATGGTACGGACGCTGCCAGCTCAGGATCACTGCCGTCGGGCTCAGAGGGTAAACAGCTAGCTCGCGCACACCTGTGGGCTCTAACACACACACACCTGTCAAGTGGGAGGAGCCTGCGGAGTCAGTTTCACTTACGTTCAGCTCCTATCTGCTGATAATCACCGATGTCGATGATGACAGGTTCTGACGGCGGACTGATCAGAGGTCCGTTGGTGTGATAGACAATGACTCTGTACTGAGCGCCGGGCATCAGGTTAGTGATGATGTCACTTGTTGAGTTCTCCTGTAAAAACGTAAAAAAGATAAAGATCTGAGCATCAGTAAAGTTAGAGCGGGGGAAACGTCACATCTGTAAAGCTAGAGCGGAGGAAACGTCACATCTGTAAAGTTAGAGCGGAGGAAACGTCACATCTGTAAAGTTAGAGCGGAGGAAACGTCACATCTGTAAAGCTAGAGCGGAGGAAACGTCACATCAGTAAAGTTAGAGCGGAGGAAACGTCACATCTGTAAAGTTGGAGCGGAGGAAACGTCACATCTGTAAAGTTAGAGCGGAGGAAACGTCACATCTGTAAGGTTAGAGCGGAGGAAACGTCACATCTGTAAGGTTAGAGCGGAGGAAACGTCACATCTGTAAAGTTAGAGCGGAGGAAACGTCACATCTGTAAAGTTAGAGCGGAGGAAACGTCACATATGTAAAGTTAGAGCGGAGGAAACGTCACATCTGTAAAGTTAGAGCGGAGGAAACGTCACATCTGTAAAGTTAGAGCGGAGGAAACGTCACATCTGTAAGGTTAGAGCGGAGGAAACGTCACATCTGTAAAGTTAGAGCGGAGGAAACGTCACATCTGTAAAGTTAGAGCGGAGGAAACGTCACATCAGTAAAGTTAGAGCGGAGGAAACGTCACATCTGTAAAGTTAGAGCGGAGGAAACGTCACATCTGTAAAGTTAGAGTGGAGGAAACGTCACATCTGTAAAGTTAGAGCGGAGGAAACGTCACATCTGTAAGGTTAGAGCGGAGGAAACGTCACATCTGTAAAGTTAGAGCGGAGGAAACGTCACATCTGTAAAGTTAGAGCGGAGGAAACGTCACATCTGTAAAGTTAGAGCGGAGGAAACGTCACATCAGTAAAGTTAGAGCGCAGGAAACGTCACATCTGTAAAGTTAGAGCGGAGGAAACGTCACATCTGTAAAGCTAGAGCGGAGGAAACGTCACATCTGTAAAGTTAGAGCGGAGGAAACGTCACATCTGTAAAGTTAGAGCGGAGGAAACGTCACATCTGTAAAGTTAGAGCGCAGGAAACGTCACATCTGTAAAGTTAGAGCGGAGGAAACGTCACATCTGTAAAGCTAGAGCGGAGGAAACGTCACATCTGTAAAGTTAGAGCGGAGGAAACGTCACATCTGTAAAGTTAGAGCGGAGGAAACGTCACATCTGTAAAGTTAGAGCGGAGGAAACGTCACATCTGTAAAGCTAGAGCGGAGGAAATGTCACATCAGTAAAATTAGAGCGAAGGAAACGTCACATCTGTAAGGTTAGAGCGGAGGAAACGTCACATCTGTAAAGTTAGAGCGGAGGAAACGTCACATCTGTAAAGTTAGAGCGGAGGAAACGTCACATCTGTAAAGTTAGATCGGAGGAAACGTCACATCTGTAAAGCTAGAGCGGAGGAAATGTCACATCAGTAAAATTAGAGCGAAGGAAACGTCACATCTGTAAAGCTAGAGCGGAGGAAACGTCACATCTGTAAAGTTAGAGCGGAGGAAACGTCACATCTGTAAAGTTAGAGCGGAGGAAACGTCACATCTGTAAAGCTAGAGCGGAGGAAATGTCACATCAGTAAAATTAGAGCGAAGGAAACGTCACATCTGTAAAGCTAGAGCGGAGGAAACGTCACATCTGTAAAGTTAGAGCGGAGGAAACGTCACATCTGTAAAGTTAGAGCGGAGGAAACGTCACATCTGTAAAGTTAGAGCGGAGGAAACGTCACATCTGTAAAGCTAGAGCGGAGGAAATGTCACATCAGTAAAATTAGAGCGAAGGAAACGTCACATCTGTAAAGCTAGAGCGGAGGAAACGTCACATCTGTAAAGTTAGAGCGGAGGAAACGTCACATCTGTACAGTTAGAGCGGAGGAAATGTCACATCTGGAAAGTTAGAGCGGAGGAAATGTCACATCTGTAAAGTTATAGCAGAGGAAACGTCACATCTGTAAAGTTAGAGAGGAGGAAACGTCCCATCTGTAAAGTTAGAGCGGAGGAAACGTCCCATCTGTAAAGTTAGAGCGGAGGAAACGTCACATCTGGAAAGTTAGAGCGGAGGAAACGTCACATCTGGAAAGTTAGAGCGGAGGAAATGTCACATCTGTAAAGTTATAGCGGAGGAAACGTCACATCTGTAAAGCTAGAGCGGAGGAAACGTCACATCTGTAAAGTTAGAGCGGAGGAAACGTCACATCTGTAAAGCTAGAGCGGAGGAAACGTCACATCTGTAAAGCTAGAGCGGAGGAAACGTCACATCTGTAAAGTTAGAGCGGAGGAAACGTCACATCTGTAAAGTTAGAGCGGAGGAAACGTCACATCTGTAAAGTTAGAGCGGAGGAAACGTCACATCTGTAAAGTTAGAGCGGAGGAAACGTCACATCTGTAAAGTTAGAGCGGAGGAAACGTCACATCTGTAAAGTTAGAGCGGAGGAAACGTCACATCTGTAAAGTTAGAGCGGAGGAAACGTCACATCTGTAAAGTTAGAGCGGAGGAAACGTCACATCTGTAAAGCTAGAGCGGAGGAAATGTCACATCAGTAAAATTAGAGCGGAGGAAACGTCACATCTGTAAAGCTAGAGCGGAGGAAACGTCACATCTGTAAAGTTAGAGCGGAGGAAACGTCACATCTGTAAAGTTAGAGCGGAGGAAACGTCACATCTGTAAAGCTAGAGCGGAGGAAACGTCACATCAGTAAAATTAGAGCGAAGGAAACGTCACATCTGTAAAGCTAGAGCGGAGGAAACGTCACATCTGTAAAGTTAGAGCGGAGGAAACGTCACATCTGTACAGTTAGAGCGGAGGAAACGTCACATCTGGAAAGTTAGAGCGGAGGAAATGTCACATCTGTAAAGTTATAGCAGGGGAAACGTCACATCTGTAAAGTTAGAGCGGAGGAAACGTCCCATCTGTAAAGTTAGAGCGGAGGAAACGTCACATCTGGAAAGTTAGAGCGGAGGAAACGTCACATCTGGAAAGTTAGAGCGGAGGAAATGTCACATCTGGAAAGTTAGAGCGGAGGAAATGTCACATCTGTAAAGTTATAGCGGAGGAAACGTCACATCTGTAAAGCTAGAGCGGAGGAAACGTCACATCTGTAAAGCTAGAGCGGAGGAAACGTCACATCTGTAAAGCTAGAGCGGAGGAAACGCCACATCTGTAAAGTTAGAGCGGAGGAAACGTCACATCTGGAAAGCTAGAGCGGAGGAAACGTCACATCGGTAAAGTTAGAGCGGAGGAAACGTCACATCTGGATATTTAGAGCAGAGGAAACGTCACATCTGTAAAGCTAGAGCGGAGGAAACGTCACATCTGTAAAGCTAGAGCGGAGGAAACGTCACATCTGTAAAGTTAGAGCGGAGGAAACGTCACATCTGTACAGTTAGAGCGGAGGAAATGTCACATCTGGAAAGTTAGAGCGGAGGAAATGTCACATCTGTAAAGTTATAGCAGAGGAAACGTCACATCTGTAAAGTTAGAGAGGAGGAAACGTCCCATCTGTAAAGTTAGAGCGGAGGAAACGTCCCATCTGTAAAGTTAGAGCGGAGGAAACGTCACATCTGGAAAGTTAGAGCGGAGGAAACGTCACATCTGGAAAGTTAGAGCGGAGGAAATGTCACATCTGTAAAGTTATAGCGGAGGAAACGTCACATCTGTAAAGCTAGAGCGGAGGAAACGTCACATCTGTAAAGTTAGAGCGGAGGAAACGTCACATCTGTAAAGCTAGAGCGGAGGAAACGTCACATCTGTAAAGCTAGAGCGGAGGAAACGTCACATCTGTAAAGTTAGAGCGGAGGAAACGTCACATCTGTAAAGTTAGAGCGGAGGAAACGTCACATCTGTAAAGTTAGAGCGGAGGAAACGTCACATCTGTAAAGTTAGAGCGGAGGAAACGTCACATCTGTAAAGTTAGAGCGGAGGAAACGTCACATCTGTAAAGTTAGAGCGGAGGAAACGTCACATCTGTAAAGTTAGAGCGGAGGAAACGTCACATCTGTAAAGTTAGAGCGGAGGAAACGTCACATCTGTAAAGCTAGAGCGGAGGAAATGTCACATCAGTAAAATTAGAGCGGAGGAAACGTCACATCTGTAAAGCTAGAGCGGAGGAAACGTCACATCTGTAAAGTTAGAGCGGAGGAAACGTCACATCTGTAAAGTTAGAGCGGAGGAAACGTCACATCTGTAAAGCTAGAGCGGAGGAAACGTCACATCAGTAAAATTAGAGCGAAGGAAACGTCACATCTGTAAAGCTAGAGCGGAGGAAACGTCACATCTGTAAAGTTAGAGCGGAGGAAACGTCACATCTGTACAGTTAGAGCGGAGGAAACGTCACATCTGGAAAGTTAGAGCGGAGGAAATGTCACATCTGTAAAGTTATAGCAGGGGAAACGTCACATCTGTAAAGTTAGAGCGGAGGAAACGTCCCATCTGTAAAGTTAGAGCGGAGGAAACGTCACATCTGGAAAGTTAGAGCGGAGGAAACGTCACATCTGGAAAGTTAGAGCGGAGGAAATGTCACATCTGGAAAGTTAGAGCGGAGGAAATGTCACATCTGTAAAGTTATAGCGGAGGAAACGTCACATCTGTAAAGCTAGAGCGGAGGAAACGTCACATCTGTAAAGCTAGAGCGGAGGAAACGTCACATCTGTAAAGCTAGAGCGGAGGAAACGCCACATCTGTAAAGTTAGAGCGGAGGAAACGTCACATCTGGAAAGCTAGAGCGGAGGAAACGTCACATCGGTAAAGTTAGAGCGGAGGAAACGTCACATCTGGATATTTAGAGCAGAGGAAACGTCACATCTGTAAAGCTAGAGCGGAGGAAACGTCACATCTGTAAAGTTAGAGCGGAGGAAACGTCACATCTGTAAAGTTAGAGCGGAGGAAACGTCACATCTGTAAAGTTAGAGCGGAGGAAACGTCACATCTGTAAAGTTAGAGCAGAGGAAACGTCACAGTTTTAAAGTTATAGCGGAGGAAACGTCACATCTGTAAAGTTAGAGCGGAGGAAACGTCACATCTGTAAAGTTATAGCAGAGGAAACGTCACATCTGTAAAGTTAGAGCGGAGGAAACGTCACATCTGTAAAGTTAGAGCGGAGGAAACGTCACATCTGTAAAGTTAGAGCGGAGGAAACGTCACATCTGTAAAGCTAGAGCGGAGGAAATGTCACATCAGTAAAATTAGAGCGAAGGAAACGTCACATCTGTACAGTTAGAGCGGAGGAAACGTCACATCTGTAAAGTTAGAGCAGAGGAAACGTCACATCTGTAAAGTTATAGCAGAGGAAACGTCACATCTGTAAAGTTAGAGCGGAGGAAACGTCACATCTGTACAGTTAGAGCGGAGGAAACGTCACATCTGTAAAGTTAGAGCGGAGGAAACGTCACATCTGTAAAGTTAGAGCGGAGGAAACGTCACATCTGTAAAGTTAGAGCGGAGGAAACGTCACATCTGTAAAGTTAGAGCGGAGGAAACGTCACATCTGTAAAGCTAGAGCGGAGGAAATGTCACATCAGTAAAATTAGAGCGAAGGAAACGTCACATCTGTAAAGCTAGAGCGGAGGAAATGTCACATCTGTAAAGTTAGAGCGGAGGAAACGTCACATCTGTAAAGTTAGAGCGGAGGAAACGTCACATCTGTAAAGTTAGAGCGGAGGAAACGTCACATCTGTAAAGCTAGAGCGGAGGAAACGTCACATCTGTAAAGTTAGAGCGGAGGAAACGTCACATCTGTAAAGTTAGAGCGGAGGAAATGTCACATCTGGAAAGTTAGAGCGGAGGAAATGTCACATCTGTAAAGTTATAGCAGAGGAAACGTCACATCTGTAAAGTTAGAGCGGAGGAAACGTCCCATCTGTAAAGTTAGAGCGGAGGAAACGTCCCATCTGTAAAGTTAGAGCGGAGGAAACGTCCCATCTGTAAAGTTAGAGCGGAGGAAACGTCACATCTGGAAAGTTAGAGCGGAGGAAATGTCACATCTGGAAAGTTAGAGCGGAGGAAATGTCACATCTGTAAAGTTATAGCGGAGGAAACGTCACATCTGTAAAGCTAGAGCGGAGGAAACGTCACATCTGTAAAGTTAGAGCGGAGGAAACGTCACATCTGTAAAGCTAGAGCGGAGGAAACGTCACATCTGTAAAGTTAGAGCGGAGGAAACGTCACATCTGTAAAGCTAGAGCGGAGGAAACGTCACATCTGTAAAGCTAGAGCGGAGGAAACGTCACATCTGTAAAGCTAGAGCGGAGGAAACGTCACATCTGTAAAGTTAGAGCGGAGGAAACGTCACATCTGTAAAGTTAGAGCGGAGGAAACGTCACATCTGTAAAGTTAGAGCGGAGGAAACGTCACATCTGTAAAGTTAGAGCGGAGGAAACGTCACATCTGTAAAGTTAGAGCGGAGGAAACGTCACATCTGTAAAGTTAGAGCGGAGGAAACGTCACATCTGTAAAGTTAGAGCGGAGGAAACGTCACATCTGTAAAGCTAGAGCGGAGGAAACGTCACATCTGTAAAGCTAGAGCGGAGGAAACGTCACATCTGTAAAGCTAGAGCGGAGGAAACGTGTTGGCATTACCTCGCTGCAGTAGGTGTTCTCCATCCTCTGGCTGAGGCTGGGCTTCAGGCAGGTGGTGGAAAGCACCGACACCAGGCTGCCGTTGTGGTTCTGGCTGGACGCCCAGGAGACAGCGGCGGTGCTGGAGTCCAGCAGTCTGACACTGACGGCCTGAGGACGCTCCCGGAGCTCCTCCAACAGCTCGCCATCGGGACCTGAACGGGTTCACACCAACAGATCAGCAAACACATGCAGAGCCAGACGACGTTGCTTTGGACTGATGATAGAGTTATTGATCTGTTCTTCATAGCGCTGATAGGATTGATCTGTACTGAGCTTAACGAATCTTTGGTTTCTTGGCGGCAGAGGGTGACCTTTACCCAGTTACCCGCTCTTTTTGATTGATTGGTTTGGTTCCCTTGCCTCTACATGCATCACTCCTGACGGTCTTACTTTGGCTTACTTTTGCAAAGTGATTGATCTGTTGTTTCAGATCATTTTAGTAATCAAGATTGAAATATTTTGGGGAGAATGTTCTAATATCATGAGGTTAATGTGGCCTATAAAGGGATTCCTGTGGTCTAACTGGACTCACTGAAGTAGAAGGTGAAGCCCGTGTCGCCGCTGCTCTCTCGGGCTTCGCAGTCGCCCGTGGAGCTCAGCGTGGTGACGTGCACTCGATATGTTCCCGGCTCCGTTAACTCGGTGAAAAACTCGTGGGTGTTCTCATCCACCGTCGCCGTCTCTGTGGCGTTACCTGGGGAACAGATGAGGAAATGAACAGATTTCAGACATCTCTTCAGAACTGAGGCGCTCTTGCTGCCGATCTTAGGGTTAGGCCCTGATGTGATGCTATCCGTTTACCGTCTCTGTAGATGAAGACGTTGAAGCCGTCGTAGCTGGTTGGCGGTTTCGGGGGCAGCCAGCGCAGCTCCAGCAGGACGGGGGGCAGGCTGGTGGGCAGGACCGAGGCCTCGGCCGGGACTCCCATGGCGGACCCCGGCTCATTGGAGTCCTCGTACTCGGACACCATGGCGTTCACAAACTCTTCGTCCGTGCTGTCGACAGGAGACGGCTCCGTCGGATCCAGCCAGTAGCTCTGAGGCTCCGCCTCCTCCGTCTGGCTGCTGTTTGCGTAGACGGCGGCAATTCGTGTCAGGTTGTGTTTTGCGTTGAAGGGAACGTGAGAGGCTGAGGACACCTCCTCAGAGACGCTCTCCTCCTCGGGCTGCTCCTCCATCAGTGGGACGTCCCGGGTCTGACGAGAGGACCGCTGGCCCCCCTTCCCATTGGCGACTTCACCTGGAGCCGCCCTCTGGCTCAGGTGGATGATCTTATGGGAGATATTGAGGGGAGGGTAGGGCACTGTGGGGGAGAAAGGAGAACATGCCTGAATACCTCAGGGTCAGTAAGATAAACTCTGCTGAGAGCCGTTTGGATCATCATATTATCATCATTAATCTGCTGCTATGACAACAAGGCGTTAACGTGTTGTCACCCCTCAGTCAGCAGCTGCTCCTCGTCCTCTGTGATGATTAACAGCAGCATCTCTCAGACTGTGGCTGCTAAATCTGATCATTCAATAGAGCCGATTCTTACAGGAAAAATGCATAAATCTGATCTGGGGCCTCACCTGTGCGGTGGTGCAGAGAGGTGTGTGTGATGTCACTGTGGGTCACCAGAGGGGTCTGGTAAACGGTGGCCTCAGAGATGAGCTGGAAGGTGATGTTACGGTAACACACTCCTGGTAACCAGTGTTTAAACACCGTCTTCCCTTTGTAGAAATCTACAAACAACAAGTACAAACAAACCGCTCAGAGTTCTGAGTTTATATGAATGATTTTAGCAGCTAAAATTAGGTTTGGAGCTCCGCAGGGATCAATACTGGGTCCACTTCTCTTTTTGTTTGACTTTGTCCCTGTAGAAGTTAAATAAATAACAAAAAGTTGTCGGAATTTATGGATTTAACAGTACTGATTTACACATTTCTCCAAGTTTGGACACAGGGAAGCGAACACTTCATTGTTTTTTAGGATTTCCTATCCAGGGGCACCAGCGTTTCACCTTTATAGAGCATCGAACGGCGCTCCTGTCCTTCGGTGTAGCTGATGTTCACTCTGCTGAAGACGGTTCTGGATGGAGGGTCGATGTCGAACACCACGCCGGTCTCTGGGGCCTCCTTATAGTCCGATATGTAAGCGTTGCGAACAGGAAGCGGTTCTGACAGGAAAAAAACAAAAACTGGTCAAACTTTAACCCTCTAAGCGCAATTTACAGTGTTGGTTTACTCTTTGCTATTTCCCTGAACATTTTGCATTGTCTAGCGCATTGAATATAGAATATAGAATATATCACAGACATTCTTAGGGGCATATTTGGGGAAAAAGGCTGCATTTCATCATTGAAACATGAAAATTTCATAAAAATTCTATAATCCAAGATGGCCGCCACCCCATGACGTCATAATATGCAAATTAGGTGTGTCAATTTGCTTCCTACATAAACTTTGGGTCATCCTTAACATTTCTCTAATTTACAGAAAGTCTCTATCTCCAATTAGTTTTAAGATATTTGAGATTTATTTGTCAAAATCGAGGATTTTCGAAAAAAACCTCTGGCGCCTAAAGGGTTAAGGCTGGAAATTACAAATATCCCACAGATTAACTGTATTTTTTTATCTATGAAAAACACTCAATAAAAGGCATCGATTCCTCTAACAGTTTTACTTGTTCGGCAGTTTAAAAACACCTGAAGCACGTTGAAATATGATCAAATAATTAAGGTTTTAAAGGACTGAAAAAGGGAAGAAACAACATTACAGATAAATTAGTTCAACTTAACATCTGAAATATCAACTGCATCAACATAGCAGTTAGTTACCTGCAGAATTTATTTTAAGAGTTGAAATAAACAATATAAATTAGATAGATTCTAATAATGACATTTTTATATCAGCACCAAGCTGTATCGGCACCAGTCAGGCTGGTTTCTTCCTGGTTTCTTCTTGGTTTCTTCCTGGTTTCTTCCTGGTTCCTTCCTGGTTTCTTCCTGGTTCCTTCCTGGTTTCTTCCTGGTTTCTTCCTGGTTTCTTCCTGGTTCCTTCCTGGTTCCTTCCTGGTTTCTTCCTGGTTTCTTCCTGGTTCCTTCCTGGTTCCATCCTGGTTTCTTCCTGGTTTCTTCCTGGTTTCTTCCTGGTTCCTTCCTGGTTTCTTCCTGGTTTCTTCCTGGTTCCTTCCTGGTTCCTTCCTGGTTTCTTCCTGGTTCCTTCCTGGTTTCTTCCTGGTTCCTTCCTGGTTCCTTCCTGGTTTCTTCCTGGTTTCTTCCTGGTTCCTTCCTGGTTTCTTCCTGGTTTCTTCCTGGTTCCTTCCTGGTTCCTTCCTGGTTTCTTCCTGGTTCCTTCCTGGTTCCTTCCTGGTTTCTTCCTGGTTTCTTCCTGGTTCCTTCCTGGTTTCTTCCTGGTTCCTTCCTGGTTTCTTCCTGGTTTCTTCCTGTTAAAAGGCAGTTAAAATGCTCTTACTTGTCAGAACCGGCACGCTCTTCACGGGTCTGGACCAGTTCTGTCCCAGTTTGACCAGCAGTCCCACGGTGTAGCAGAGGCCGTGGAACGAAGCGTTGAACAGCAGAGGCTCGCTGGTGTTGGCGAACTGAACCAGGAACAGTCGAGGTTCTCCGGAGATCTGCACCGCGTACGCCGAGACGTTCTCCTGAAGGTCCGACTGCTCAAGGGTCGCCACAATCAAACCGTCTTCGTTCACGGACGCCTGGAACGCCGACAAACTCTGAAAGATATACCAAAGAATTGAATGATTTCATGAGACAGATGTCAGTCAACAATAAAACAACTAAATGTTCCTCAAAATTGTGTCAAAAAACAGTGAGAAAGCAGCTGGAATTCACTTTTATTTCAACAGAATTCAAAATGACATCAGATCTTTTCCAACCTTACAAATTAACAGCATATTGACATGAAACAGGCCCCCGTCACAGCAGTTTGAACCAGGACTATCCTTTTAGATCCTCCAGATAGGTTGACTGACCTTAAACCTGAGAAGTGGCATTAATTAAAGACCTGGAAACTAAATACTGAAGGGAAAAAAAACAAGAACTGAAGAGATAACAAAACAGAACCATCAGCTGACGAAATGTGTTTCATTCATTGTTGTTTAGACAACAGGAAAAAGCTGAAGAAAATGCTGATTTACTTTCTGTCATATTCTTCCTGTTATGAGTAAAAAAAAAGGTAGAAAAAAGTTTAATTCATCAACCCTTTCAGACCTGATCATAAAAAACTCCAGAAGTTCATTAGTTTGAACCTTAATTTAACAGATAAAAGTCCAAACAATTGATTCTCAGAGTCTTTTCTGACCAAAAGAACCAAAAGTAGAATCTGAAGCAGCAGTAAAAGTTGTTCTGGAGCCATTATCAGACTTTATTACAGACACACTGTGTAGACATCTCCTCTTCAACTCTTCAAGGCATTATTTAGGCTCAGTTAGCTGCTCCAACAGGTTAACAGCTTTACTGTTGCCATGGTTACGCATCATAAGGGATGCTAAAAAACAGAAAAAAAAGTGCCAGTAACCAGCAGAAGTTCTTCCAGCAGCATTCAGACCTGCAGAAAAGTTGGACGATTGTTCTAAAATGCAATAGAAATGGGTTTTTTTTAACAAACACAAGTCCAAAGAACTGATTCTCAGAGTCTCAGTGAAAGTTATCTGTAAAAACCGACATCTGTGATCAGGTGATTGGGCTAGGAGTTGAAATCTTTATTTATACTTGCTTTTAGATCAGATCCTGGGTGACAAAACCCTCCCATCTGTACTTTAAAAAGCTGAAACATGTCCACAGAACTGATTCTCAGAGTCTTCACCGACCAAAAGAACCAAAAGTAGAATCTGCTGCAGCAGTGAAAGTTGTTCTGGAGCCAAATAAAGACAGAAAGTTTATAGAATCTACAGCAACAGCTTCTGGAGCTTCTCCAAGCAGCAGGTTACCTGCTGCCAGGTGAGGGTGTCAGGATTGGGTATAAAAGCAGCTTCCACCAAAGGTTCAGCCTCTCCAACAAGGATGGGTCGTGGCTCACCGCTTTGGGCCAAACTCCATCAGAGAATCATCAATAAGTTCAGGAAATATTCCTCAGAGTCAGACTGGAAAGAACTTTGGTCTTTCAGCATCTACAGAGCAGAATATTGGGAACAGATTCAGGGAGTCTGGGGAAGTCTCAGTGTGGAAAGGCCAAGGACAGAAAGCCCTGTTGGATGTTGAGATTCAGCAGGAAAGGACACAGATTCCTGTGAAAAACTCAGTTCAAAGCGTTAAAAAGAGTCATTAAAGGAACAACTTTTACTGAGTGTTGATGCTTCAGATCCTGGATCTGGTTCTGTCTTCAGTGAAGATGTTCCAGAGTCCAGAATAACAAGCATCCCAAAGAACATACAGCCCTGCAAAGCTGGTCCGATGGCCCCGTAATCCTGTCATCTATACATTAGAAGAAGCCTTAATGATGCTCCAAAATCTGCCGAAAACCAACACCAAAACATCCAGAATTACGTCTACAATCGCAGCCAAAAACAGCAGGAATACAGTTTGTCCAAAACCTTTTAAACATTTTACCAAGCATCACAAGGTCTAAATGATGTGGCAAAACCAGCCTAAAACCAGCCTAAAACCAGCCTAAAACCAGCCTAAAACCAGCCCAAAACCAGCCTAAAACCAGCCTAAAACCAGCCTAAAACCAGCCCAAAACCAGCCTAAAACCAGCCTAAAACCAGCCTAAAACCAGCCTAAAACCAGCCTAAAACCAACCTAAAACCAGCCTAAAACAGCAGGAATACAGTTTAAATAACAGTCATGAACCAAGTCTGATGTCCAGAACCTTTTAAACATTTTACCAAGCATCACAAGGTCTAAATGATGTGGCAAAACCAGCCTAAAACCAGCCTAAAACCAGCCTAAAACCAACCTAAAACCAGCCCAAAACCAGCCTAAAACCAACCTAAAACAGCAGGAATACAGTTTAAACAACAGTCATGAACCAAGTCTGATGTCCAAAACCTTTTAAACATTTTACCAAGCATCACAAGGTCTAAATGATGTGGCAAAACCAGCCTAAAACCAGCCTAAAACCAGCCTAAAACCAGCCCAAAACCAGCCTAAAACCAACACCAACAACAAGAGGAGAACCAGACAACAGCAACCAGGAACTGCTGAGCAGCTGGAATCTGGGATTCAGCAGGAATGGACTCAGATTCCTGTGAAAAACTCAGTTCAAAGCATGAAAAAGAGTCATTAAAGGAAGCTGAAGGAACAACTTTTACTGAGTGTTGATGCTTCAGATCCTGGATCTGGTTCTGTCTTCAGTGAAGATGTTCCAGAGTCCAGAATAACAAGCATCCCAAAGAACACACAGCCCTGCAAAGCTGCTCCGATGGCCCCGTAATCCTGTCATCTATACATTAGAAGAACCCTTAAGGATGCTCCAAAATCTGCCGAAAACCAACACCAAAACATCCAGAATTACGTCTACAATCGCAGCCTAAAACAGCAGAAATACAGTTTAAATAACAGCCATGAACCAAGTCTGATGTCCAAAACCTTTTAAACATTTTACCAAGCATCACAAGGTCTAAATGATGTGGCAAAACCAGCCTAAAACCAGCCCAAAACCAGCCTAAAACCAGCCTAAAACCAGCCTAAAACCAACCTAAAACCAGCCTAAAACCAACCCAAAACCAGCCTAAAACCAACCTAAAACCAACCTAAAACCAGCCTAAAACCAGCCTAAAACCAGCCTAAAACCAGCCTAAAACCAACCTAAAACCAGCCTAAAACCAGCCTAAAACCAGCCTAAAACCAGCTTAAAACCAACCTAAAACCAACCTAAAACCAACACCAAAACATCCAGAATTACGTCTACAATCGCAGCCAAAAACAGCAGGAATACAGTTTAAATAACAGTCATGAACCAAGTCTGATGTCCAGAACCTTTTAAACATTTTACCAAGCATCACAAGGTCTAAATGATGTGGCAAAACCAGCCTAAAACCAGCCTAAAACAGCAGGAATACAGTTTAAATTACAGTCATGAACCAAGTCTGATGTCCAGAACCTTTTAAACATTTTACCAAGCATCACAAGGTCTAAATGATGTGGCAAAACCAGCCTAAAACCAACCTAAAACCAGCCTAAAACCAGCCTAAAACCAGCCTAAAACAAGCCCAAAACCAGCCTAAAACCAGCCTAAAACCAGCCTAAAACCAGCCTAAAACAAGCCCAAAACCAGCCTAAAACCAGCCTAAAACCAGCCTAAAACCAACCTAAAACCAGCCTAAAACCAACCTAAAACCAACCTAAAACCAACACCAAAACATCCAGAATTACGTCTACAATCGCAGCCTAAAACAGCAGGAATACAGTTTAAATAACAGTCATGAACCAAGTCTGATGTCCAGAACCTTTTAAACATTTTACCAAGCATCACAAGGTCTAAATGATGTGGCAAAACCAGCCTAAAACCAACCTAAAACCAGCCTAAAACCAGCCTAAAACCAGCCTAAAACAAGCCCAAAACCAGCCTAAAACCAGCCTAAAACCAGCCTAAAACCAGCCTAAAACAAGCCCAAAACCAGCCTAAAACCAGCCTAAAACCAGCCTAAAACCAACCTAAAACCAGCCTAAAACCAACCTAAAACCAACCTAAAACCAACACCAAAACATCCAGAATTACGTCTACAATCGCAGCCTAAAACAGCAGGAATACAGTTTAAATAACAGTCATGAACCAAGTCTGATGTCCAGAACCTTTTAAACATTTTACCAAGCATCACAAGGTCTAAATGATGTGGCAAAACCAGCCTAAAACCAGCCTAAAACCAGCCTAAAACAAGCCCAAAACCAGCCTAAAACCAGCCTAAAACCAGCCTAAAACCAACCTAAAACCAACCTAAAACAAGCCCAAAACCAACCTAAAACCAGCCTAAAACCAACCTAAAACCAACCTAAAACCAACACCAAAACATCCAGAATTACGTCTACAATCGCAGCCTAAAACAGCAGGAATACAGTTTAAATTACAGTCATGAACCAAGTCTGATGTCCAGAACCTTTCAAACATTTTACCAAGCATCACAAGGTCTAAGCATTAAAAAGAGTCATTAAAGGAACAACTTTTACTGAGTGTTGATGCTTCAGATCCTGGTGAAGACTCTGAGAATCATTTCTTTAGACATCAGCCTTAATGATGCTCCAAAATCTGCCGAAAACCAACACCAAAACATCTAGAATTACGTCTACAATCGCAGCCAAAAACAGCAGGAATACAGTTTAAATAACAGCCATGAACCAAGTCTGATGTCCAAAACCTTTTAAACATTTTACCAAGCATCACAAGGTCTAAATGATGTGGCAAAACCAGCCTAAAACCAGCCTAAAACCAGCCTAAAACCAGCCCAAAACCAGCCTAAAACCAACCTAAAACCAGCCTAAAACAGCAGGAATACAGTTTAAATTACAGTCATGAACCAAGTCTGATGTCCAGAACCTTTTAAACATTTTACCAAGCATCACAAGGTCTAAATGATGTGGCAAAACCAGCCTAAAACCAGCCTAAAACCAACCTAAAACCAGCCTAAAACCAGCCTAAAACCAGCCTAAAACCAACCTAAAACCAGCCTAAAACCAGCCTAAAACCAGCCTAAAACCAGCCTAAAACAAGCCTAAAACCAACCTAAAACCAACCTAAAACCAGCCCAAAACCAGCCTAAAACAGCAGGAATACAGTTTAAATAACAGTCATGAACCAAGTCTGATGTCCAGAACCTTTTAAACATTTTACCAAGCATCACAAGGTCTAAATGATGTGGCAAAACCAGCCTAAAACCAACCTAAAACCAGCCTAAAACCAGCCTAAAACCAACCTAAAATCAGCCTAAAACCAGCCTAAAACCAGCCTAAAACAGCAGGAATACAGTTTAAACAACAGCCATGAACCAAGTCTGATGTCCAGAACCTTTTAAACATTTTACCAAGCATCACAAGGTCTAAATGATGTGGCAAAACCAGCCTAAAACCAGCCTAAAACCAACCTAAAACCAGCCTAAAACAGCAGGAATACAGTTTAAATTACAGTCATGAACCAAGTCTGATGTCCAGAACCTTTTAAACATTTTACCAAGCATCACAAGGTCTAAATGATGTGGCAAAACCAGCCTAAAACCAGCCTAAAACCAACCTAAAACCAGCCTAAAACCAGCCTAAAACCAGCCTAAAACCAACCTAAAACCAGCCTAAAACCAGCCTAAAACCAGCCTAAAACCAGCCTAAAACAAGCCTAAAACCAACCTAAAACCAACCTAAAACCAGCCCAAAACCAGCCTAAAACAGCAGGAATACAGTTTAAATAACAGTCATGAACCAAGTCTGATGTCCAGAACCTTTTAAACATTTTACCAAGCATCACAAGGTCTAAATGATGTGGCAAAACCAGCCTAAAACCAGCCTAAAACCAGCCCAAAACCAGCCTAAAACCAACACCAACAACAAGAGGAGAACCAGACAACAGCAACCAGGGACTGCTGAGCAGCTGGAATCTGGGATTCAGCAGGAATGTACTCAGATTCCTGTGAAAAACTCAGTTCAAAGCGTTAAAAAGAGTCTTAAAGGAAGCTGATCCTGCTGTTAAGCAGGAGGTGAACATGATGCTCCTCTCTGGCCTCCATCCAGACTCACACCGACTCAAACTCATATGAGCACCTGCTGTTTCTGAAGCAGGTGAGTCTGTGCTTTCATTAAATCTGACGGCAGGAGTCGCCTCCTCATCCGATGAGTCACGTCAGAAAGCCTCTGATACTGGACTCTGATTTAAACACAGAGAGCTGGTTCCTCCTTTCAAACAGATAAGCCACAGATTAACATTCCTCATTGATCTTCCATCTCATTTCGAAATGAATTCACATCAAGTTTCACCAAACCAGCATCAGAATTACTGACTGGTACTGATAATAGATGCTTTAAGGGTAATACTGATGCATAAAGAGTACAGCTCCACCTGTCAGACTCCATCAGCTTCATGTCTGGAACCTTTGAAGACGTCTAAGTATACTTTAACAGCAGAATACCGAACATCCACCTCATGTAGCTCATCAACGCGCTGCTCTCTGCCCTCAGGCTGACTCAAACACATCTATGATCTGAATATTAACCTCCTGTCACACCAGCAGCTTTTCCACACGTTGTTGTGACAGCACCAAACAAAGAGTCCATATCAACTCTTCCACAGTAGCAGATTATCCATCCTGACCCACATTTCTAATCTGAGAGTGGCAGAGTGGGTCTCTGAACATGATGGGATTTATCCACGCTGTGCGAGGATACGGAATATTTAGCTGCAAACAGACAAAGAGGAGGAGGATTCGGCGTCTGCTCTGATTTACAGTTTCTCCTTCGTTTTGACCCACTTCCACAGCAGCTAAATATCTTTAGTTTAGTTTCTCAACCTCCATCAGAGCTCCTTCAAAAAGACTAACAGGAGGGGTTTGTTGGCTGTGTTTCAGCCATAAGAAACTCGTGTTTTAAACCAGTGACACCTCCATCTTTTATATTCCCTGAGTGTTCCTGATGCTCACAACACGACGCCAACAACAGTAAAACCACAAAGGAGACTGACTGATGCTCGGTCTCATAAAGCCGGACCTTTCCTGCTCTGCTGCGACCTTTGAAAAGGTCGAGCCGCTGCTCTGGTTCAATGAGTGGAGGTGATATTTGGAGCTGCAGTGTGTCTCAGTCAAAACTGCAGGAGAAACTGCACTGAGGAGCACCTCAAGGCTCACTGTTGGGCCCGGTCTGGTTGTTGAAAACCAGTCGAAACTGCAGGAGAAACTGCACTGCGGAGCACCTCAAGGCTCACTGTTGGGCCCGGTCTGGTTGTTGAAAACCAGTCGAAACTGCACTGAGGAGCACCTCAAGGCTCACTGTTGGGCCCGGTCTGGTTGTTGAAAACCAGTCGAAACTGCACTGAGGAGCACCTCAAGGCTCACTGTTGGGCCCGGTCTGGTTGTTGAAAATCAGTCGAAACTGCACTGAGGAGCACCTCAAGGCTCACTGCTGGGCCTGGTCTGGTTGTTGAAAACCAGTCGAAACTGCACTGAGGAGCACCTCAAGGCTCACTGTTGGGCCCGGTCTGGTTGTTGAAAATCAGTCGAAACTGCAGGAGAAACTGCACTGAGGAGCACCTCAAGGCTCACTGCTGGGCCCGGTCTGGTTGCTGAAAACCAGTCGAAACTGCACTGAGGAGCACCTCAAGGCTCACTGCTGGGCCCGGTCTGGTTGCTGAAAACCAGTCGAAACTGCAGGAGAAACTGCACTGAGGAGCACCTCAAGGCTCACTGCTGGGCCCGGTCTGGTTGCTGAAAACCAGTCGAAACTGCACTGAGGAGCACCTCAAGGCTCACTGCTGGGCCCGGTCTGGTTGCTGAAAACCAGTCGAAACTGCAGGAGAAACTGCACTGAGGAGCACCTCAAGGCTCACTGTTGGGCCCGGTCTGGTTGCTGAAAACCAGTCGAAACTGCACTGAGGAGCACCTCAAGGCTCACTGTTGGGCCCGGTCTGGTTGTTGAAAACCAGTCGAAACTGCAGGAGAAACTGCACTGAGGAGCACCTCAAGGCTCACTGTTGGGCCCGGTCTGGTTGTTGAAAACCAGTCCAATACCAGTCACCAAAACAACATCCCAACTCGAAGTCAGAAATCAGTCCAATGCTAATTTAAACTAATACAAATTCATCAAAAATCCATTCAAATCAGGTCAAAACCAAGACCAAAACAAAATGTCAGGACAGGCTTAGCTTTGCTGCCTCCTATGAGTGATGTTGCTGATTGATACTATTATTATTATTATTATTATTACTTCATAATGCAGCAACATAATGTGTGTTTTGGGATAATCATCGTTAAGTTCAGTTCAGCGATCAATAAAGACTCAGAGTTCAAGCTTTTCTGTGACAGATAACTGATTTAAAGAAATGAGAACCTCTGAAGTAAGGACAGTCGATACTGTTTGCTTTTTCATTTTCAGCCATCTGTAAAGTCTTACACTGCTGGGAGCAGAGCTAAGGGACCCATCACAACCCTCAGAGGAAAAAAATGGAAAAAATTTCAATTCATTCATTCGCCGCTGTCGCCGTGGCAACAGAGATGAAAGGAGAGCCACGTTTGTGGTGGGAGGAGATGCTCATTATGTCTGTCTGATTCCAGGATTACCATGGACACGGAGCCTCGGGGGGCGACCCAGGATGAATGCTAATGTTCCCCCACGTGCGCTCGCAGGTTTAAAGACACACAGTGTGCACACTGAGAAAAGTGCACGAGGACAGAAGCAAACAAACACACCAGTTCTCCCCGTTTTAAACAACAAAACACACACAGAAAGCATCACTCTTAACAATTTAAGTCAGTTCAATAAAACTTTATTAGTCCCTGATGGTAAATTACATCACTGCAAGTGCAGCAGAGAGGAAGGTAGCTTAGCAACAACTCAGCTGATGATGTCACACTCAGGTGAACTCTCAGCAGACAACATGGACAGAAACTCACAGATCCTCCTCCTTTACTGTTACTCTGTCTGCAGTCTCTGTCTGCCCGGATAGTCTTAAAGCTGAGCAGAGAGCTGTTAGAGTTGTTCCTGCAGCCAGGTCCAGGATTCCACCATCTGTTGTTAACCAGCTCTGTGATCCTCCTCCTTTACTGTTAGCGCTCTGTCTGCAGTCTCTGTCTGCCCGGATAGTCTTAAAGCTGAGCAGAGAGCTGTTAGAGTTGTTCCTGCAGCCAGGTCCAGGATTCCACCATCTGTTGTTAACCAGCTCTGTGATCCTCCTCCTTTACTGTTAGCGCTCTGTCTGCAGTCTCTGTCTGCCCGGATAGTCTTAAAGCTGAGCAGAGAGCTGTTAGAGTTGTTCCTGCAGCCAGGTCCAGGATTCCACCATCTGTTGTTAACCAGCTCTGTGATCCTCCTCCTTTACTGTTAGCGCTCTGTCTGCAGTCTCTGTCTGCCCGGTCCAAGCTCGTCCATTTTATCCTCCAGAGATCTCACATTTCCCCTGATGATTAAAGGAGGAAATGGTTTAAACTTCTTCCTTTTCCTCCATTTAGTTCCTGCTCTGGATCCCAGACGTCTCCTCTTCAGCTCATCTCGATTTGGGGTCTTATTCCAGATGTTACTCATTTATTTTTCAGTTAGCTGCTCTAACAACTTTCCTGTTGCCATGGTTACGCATCATAACAGATGTGAATAAACTGCCAGAGTTCCCAACTGAGGTCCTTCCAGCAGCATCCAAACCAGCTCAGAAACATGTTTCAGACTAAAAGATTCAAAGAGATACGTCGCCTCGTGCAAACGAGAATCAATTTACTGTCACATGTCGGCGCTTTTAGAAGATTTAACGTATTTACAACACTGATATAAGGGTGAAACCTTTATACTCAACATGGTTAAAAATCAGAACCTGAAAATAAATTAAAAACAATGTCCCTGAGCCTCCAGATCTGTCACTGTAAGACCACAGCTAGATTTTTCTGAGGTTATTTCCCATCATGCACCTGGTGGAGATTCCTAACAACAATGAAGTTGACCGATTGACTTTTAGCCACAGCTGTATGAAAAATCGTAGAAACATTCGCGCTTCCATAATGCAGTTAGCTGCTCCTCCTTTTGTCGCCATGGTTACTGTGAGCCACAGCTTCCCCTGCTTCCTGTTTTGGACAACAGCGCACGTGTTGTTTCAAAAACGCAGAATGAGTCACTGAACGACACTATTAGCATGAGTAAAGACTTACTCATGCTAAAGACATAAATGATAAATTGATCATCTCAGATGATTCAAATCAACTCGTATAGTTAGAAAGTAATAAAGACTAGAAACTGGCGCTTCTTTAGGCTTAAGCATATCAGACTTTAATAAATTCATCACAGTTCTGGGTCACATTTTGATGCTAAAGCCTGAATATTCGAATTAAAACCAAATGAATCTCAGATTCATGTGGAAATAAAAGTTAAAGTTCTTCCTTTCAGACTGAAGAAGAGAAAAACATCCTTATTTAACATTTAAACACTGTCGTATTCAGTTTTTTTCCATTGTCAAAAAGTCAAAGCACGAGAAAAACAACCAGAAATGTCAAAAACAGCAGCAAAAATGAAGTTCATTGTCATGTATTTATTGCTCGCTGCATCCAGAAGGAGAAAATGTTCCCATTTCTCGTGAATGAAACACGTTCTCTGTGTCAGTCTGAAGGAAACGGAGTGAAAAATAGAGCAGATCAGCGGTTACCCTGATGAGGAAACAATCCCACACTCATCCAGCACACAGGCGGTTTCAGTGCTGGTGAATAAATCCAGTATCTGATCCCATGAAAGCGCAGAGGACGGGGGGTCAGGAGGCGTCGCCCCCAGGCAGCTGCCAACATTATCATGCAAACCTCCAGAGTTTTGTCTTCCTCTGCGGAGGAAGGCGGGGGGGCAGTGCAGAGAGGACGCACTCTGACAGCTTCAACCAGCAGACGTCCACAGTCCATTAGACTATGAAAGGGAGCGATGAGGTCCACACTAACGGCCTTTACAACACTCCTCTGTCCTGCTTTCAAAGCCCAGTGACAGCTCAGCAAAATGTCCTCTTTTCTCTGTGAGGTTTGGTGAAGGTTTAGAAACAGAGTTTGTTCTGAGCTGAGCCCAAACAAACCAGCTCTTTCCAACTAAACAACACTGAGCTCCACTTGCTCTAAACTTTTCTCCATCACGTTTTCAACACTAGTTTCAGGCCTTTTCTTGATAAGTTTGGCAGTTCCATCACTCTCAAAACAACTATGACTCATCCTGAACTTTGGGGGCCTAATTTAGCCTTAAACTAAACTATGAACCGATGGGCCTCATCAGGGGTTGAGCTGGACTTTGTATTTGTATGACCTAAAGCTCAGGCAGCACCGCAGGGCTGAAAAGTTAGAGCAAAATCTAGTTGCAAAGTTGGGAAGAACAGCCACCATTTTTTATCTTACTTTTTTGTTTAAGTATGCATCAAATCTGCTTTGTGTTCAAAGAATTTCATAGTTTTCATAGTCATAGCTTGTATCTGCTCATACTAATGACTTGGCACACCACTGAATTCTTCTGTAAGTGTCAAAGTAAAGAAGAAGAAAGAAAAACACCTTTGCTACTACTTCAGCGAACTGTTAGTTAGTCGGACGCAACCTTTGGAGCACCATTTTAGATTAATTTATGTTTCAACTTGAATTGAACTTTACTATTTCGACTTAACTTCAAAACGATATGTGCAACATATTAGCTTAAAACTAACTTTTGTTTACATACAACCAACCCGTATTAACAAATATGCATTAGCTTGAAATTAGCCTTCACTGACAGATTGTGTTATCTTGTGTTAGCTTAGAATTTGCCTGATTAAAAACTAACTTGTATTAACTTAAAACCAACTAGTGTCAACAAACCCATGTTAGCTTAAAATTAGCCTGCGTTAACGTGCTGGTGTTAGCTTAAAATTAGCCTGCATTTACATGCTCGTGTTAGCTTGAAATTAGCCTGCGTTAACTTGCTTGTGTTAGCTTGAAATTAGCCTGCGTTAACATGCTCGTGTTAGCTTGAAATTAGCCTGCGTTAACATGCTTGTGTTAGCTTGAAATTAGCCTGCGTTAACATGCTTGTGTTAGCTTGAAATTCGCCTGTATTAACAAAAAACAGAACCTGTTTTAGCAACAACTAATCTGCCTTAAGAAATTTAAAGCAAACTTGCATGAACTTAAAATTGATCTGAGCTAAGAGATTAAAACTAGCTTGCCAATCTCTGTACAGTAACCCGCGTCAACAGATTTACGTCAGCTTGAACATTACTTGCATTAACCATCTTGTGTAAACTGGTCGAGGCAGATGGCCGCCCTTCCTGGTTCTGGTTCTGATGGAGTTTTTTCTCTCCACAGTCGCCTCGTGCTCCGGATCAGAGAGAAGTTTCAGTGCAATCTGTTGATTTCCTTAGCTCAGAAAATGTTTTTAAATTGGCTCTGTTTGTAAAAATTGGACTAATTTTTAAACAAATTTATTGGATTTGATTGTGATTCCAATGAATTGGACTCTAATTGGCTTGAATTGGACTGTATCATTGAAGTGCCTTGAGATGACATTTGTTGTGGTTAGCCGTTAAAAACAAACAATTCACCATAGAACCTATATTTGTGTATTTTGGCAGACGCTTTTATCCAATCTAGTCATTTTAACTTGCCACCATCAGTGGATTTACTTCTGTTCAAAGCTTTGAGTCCAAACTGCCTGCAGTTGTGTTGATAATTATGGTATTGCTGCTGCTCTGTTAGCGGCTGAGCTAACAAACATGACACTTTGGAAGCAGTGTCATTTACACACATTTACATAAGATGAATTTTAACCTGCAACACTCCCAGCGACATGTGACGAGCAGCAGTTGAGATGTTTCAGATCCTCATGGAGCAACAAAACAGCTGGAACCCCTGATGCTAAATATTTTCACACATATTAAACTGATAATGATCTTAATGCCAGTGGAGGGTTCTCACCCTCTGATATGGAAACTAAAAAAACTCAATAAACACCTCCAACACCAAAGGTCTGATAATGAGGTAAAAATACATCTCAGCAGTGAGAATGAAGCACATTTATAGCTTAGTTCAAGCTGTTAGCTGTTAAAGCAGCATTTCTGATGGAAGTCTGTAAAAAGAGGTTTCCTGCTCTGTTTCCAGGTGTTTGATCAGTTATTGATCAGCAAACGGATTCATTTTAAAAGCGGACTGACATCCTCTCCTTTTGCTGCTTTGGGGGTTTGGAGAAGCAGCGTGTTGGTGGGGGGTTGCTTTACATTTGAAGGAGGAGCTGCTGTCACCAGAGCCGCTGCTGTTATCTTGTGTTAGCTTAGAATTTGCCTGAATTAAAAAAAAAAAACTTTAAAAACTAACTTGTATTAACTTAAAACCAACTAGTGTCAACAAACCCATGTTAGCTTAAAATTAGCCTGCGTTAACATGGTCATGTTAGCTTAAAATTAGCCTGAATTAACACGCTTGTGTTAGCTTGAAATTAGCCTGTGTTAACATGCTTGTGTTAGCTTAAAATTAGCCTGAATTAACATGCTTGTATTAGCTTAAAATTAGCCTGCGTTAACATGCTCATGTTAGCTTAAAATTAGCCTGAGTTAACATGCTTGTGTTAGCTTGAAATTAGCCTGCGTTAACGTGCTTGTGTTAGCTTAAAATTAGCCTGTGTTAACAAAAAAACAGAACCTGTTTTAGCTTACAACTAATCTGCCTTAAGAAATTCAATTAAACAGATTTAGAAAATTTAGCTAAAACAGGTTCCAACACCAAAAGTCTGATAATGAGGTAAAAATACATCTCAGCAGTGAGAATGAAGCACATTTATACAGTTTAGTTAAAGCTGTTAGCTGTTAAAGCAGCATTTCTGATGGAAGTGTGTAAAAAGAGGTTTCCTGGATGTTTGAGAGAAGTAAGATTGAGACTGAACAGCTGATCAGTTATTGATCAGCAAACGGATTCATTTTAAAAGCAGACTGACATCCTCCTTTTGCTGCTTTGGGGGTTTGGAGAAGCAGCGTGTTGGTGGGGGGTTGCTTTACATTTGAAGGAGGAGCTGCTGTCACCAGAGCCACTGCTGTTATCTTGTGTTAGCTTAGAATTTGCCTGAATTAAAAAAAAAAAACTTTAAAAACTAACTTGTATTAACTTAAAACCAACTAGTGTCAACAAACCCATGTTAGCTTAAAATTAGCCTGCGTTAACATGCTCATGTTAGCTTAAAATTAGCCTGAATTAACATGTTTGTGTTAGCTTGAAATTAGCCTGTGTTAACATACTTGTGTTAGCTTAAAATTAGCCTGAATTAACATGCTTGTGTTAGCTTAAAATTAGCCTGCGTTAACATGCTCATGTTAGCTTAAAATTAGCCTGAATTAACATGCTTGTATTAGCTTAAAATTAGCCTGTGTTAACATACTTGTGTTAGCTTAAAATTAGCCTGAATTAACATGCTTGTGTTAGCTTAAAATTAGCCTGCGTTAACATGCTCATGTTAGCTTAAAATTAGCCTGAATTAACATGCTTGTATTAGCTTAAAATTAGCCTGCGTTAACATGCTCATGTTAGCTTAAAATTAGCCTGAGTTAACATGCTTGTGTTAGTTTGAAATTAGCCTGCGTTAACATGCTTGTGTTAGCTTGAAATTAGCCTGTGTTAACATTATTGTGTTAGCTTAAAATTAGCCTGTGTTAACATGCTTGTGTTAGCTTAAAATTAGCCTGAATTAACATGCTTGTGTTAGCTTAAAATTAGCCTGCGTTAACATGCTCATGTTAGCTTAAAATTAGCCTGCGTTAACGTGCTCATGTTTGCTTAAAATTAGCCTGAGTTAACATGCTTGTGTTAGCTTGAAATTAGCCTGCGTTAACATGCTTGTGTTAGCTTAAAATTAGCCTGTGTTAACATGCTTGTGTTAGCTTAAAATTAGCCTGTGTTAACAAAAAAACAGAACCTGTTTTAGCTTACAACTAAGCTACAACTAATTAAACAGATTTAGCAAATTTAGCTAAAACAGGTTCCAACACCAAAAGTCTGATAATGAGGTAAAAATACATCTCAGCAGTGAGAATGAAGCACATTTTTACAGTTTAGTTCAAGCTGTTAGCTGTTAAAGCAGCATTTCTGATGGAAGTCTGTAAAAAGAGGTTTCCTGGATGTTTGAGAGAAGTAAGATTTAGACTGAACAGCTGATCAGTTATTGATCAGCAAACGGATTCATTTTAAAAGCAGACTGACATCCTCCTTTTGCTGCTTTGGGGGTTTGGAGAAGCAGCGTGTTGGTGGGGGGTTGCTTTACATTTGAAGGAGGAGCTGCTGTCACCAGAGCGCTGCTCAGTTCTCTTTGTTTACTTTCATTAAATGCCAAAGCAGCAGGGCGGAGGTGGAGCTGGAGGTGGAGGAGCTTTCTTTAATGACCTCCCTGGTTCCCTTCATAAAGGCTGTGTTTGTGCTTCTGTACGGCAGCACAGCGTGGACAAAAAGGTGGAAAACATGGAGTCAGCTTCCGTTTTCATGCCTCTCTGTTGTGAGCTTTAAAAACAGAATCAGCTTCATTTTGTTCCACTTTCATTTTGCCCTTTCACATTTCTGCTCAGGCTGATGTAGGTGTGCTGCTCGTCTTCAGTGAGTCACACAGGCCAGTCGGATCGGGCCAGTCGGATCGGGCCAGTCGGATCGGGCCAGTCGGATCAGGATCAGGCCAGTTGGATCAGGATCAGGCCAGTCGGATCAGGATCAGGCCAGTTGGATCAGGCCAGTCGGATCAGGATCAGGCCAGTCGGCTCAGGCCAGTCGGCTCAGGGCAGTCGGATCAGGCCAGTTGGATCAGGATCAGGCCAGTTGGATCAGGATCAGGCCAGTCGGATCAGGATCAGGCCAGTCGGCTCAGGCCAGTCGGATCAGGATCAGGCCAGTCGGCTCAGGCCAGTCGGATCAGGATCAGGCCAGTCGGATCAGGATCAGGCCAGTCGGATCAGGGCAGTCGGATCAGGATCAGGCCAGTCGGCTCAGGCCAGTCGGATCAGGATCAGGCCAGTCGGATCAGGCCAGTTGGATCAGGATCAGGCCAGTCGGATCAGGATCAGGCCAGTTGGATCAGGCCAGTCGGATCAGGATCAGGCCAGTCGGATCAGGCCAGTTGGATCAGGATCAGGCCAGTCGGATCAGGCCAGTTGGATCAGGATCAGGCCAGTCGGATCAGGATCAGGCCAGTTGGATCAGGCCAGTCGGATCAGGATCAGGCCAGTCGGATCAGGCCAGTCGGCTCAGGATCAGGCCAGTTGGATCAGGCCAGTCGGATCAGGATCAGGCCAGTCGGATCAGGCCAGTCGGCTCAGGCCAGTCGGCTCAGGGCAGTCGGATCAGGCCAGTTGGATCAGGATCAGGCCAGTTGGATCAGGATCAGGCCAGTCGGATCAGGATCAGGCCAGTCGGATCAGGGCAGTCGGATCAGGATCAGGCCAGTCGGATCAGGCCAGTCGGATCAGGATCAGGCCAGTCGGATCAGGCCAGTTGGATCAGGATCAGGGCAGTCGGCTCAGGCCAGTTGGATCAGGATCAGGCCAGTCGGCTCAGGATCAGGCCAGTTGGATCAGGATCGGGCCAGTCGGATCAGGCCAGTCGGCTCAGGATCAGGCCAGTCGGATCAGGCCAGTCGGCTCAGGATCAGGCCAGTCGGATCAGGCCAGTTGGATCAGGATCAGGGCAGTCGGCTCAGGCCAGTTGGATCAGGATCAGGCCAGTCGGCTCAGGATCAGGCCAGTTGGATCAGGATCGGGCCAGTCAGCTCAGGCCAGTCGGCTCAGGATCAGGCCAGTTGGATCAGGGCCGCATCAGTGTGTGCTGACACAAATCCAGCCGGCGCTGCAGAACAAGTTGAAACTCAACAGCATTCTTGGCTCGGGCCGACTGTTCCCTGAAGTCGACTTGTTCTCACACACAAAGCTCCTTTGGCCTCCGGAACCACCTCCCCTGATGGGTCAGAGAAGCATCAGCGGTGGATCCACTTTGACTCTCGATCCTGCACCACATGACACCGTGGAAAGGCCCGAACTCTCAGTGCTGAAGACAGGTTTATCTTATTAAACAAAAATGGAAATAAAATAGTCAAAGCTGAGGGAATTCAGTTTTTTTAGACAGAAGAAGTGAAAGCTGTAGTAATAGAGCTGGTCCGGCTGGATCTCCCGGCTCTGACATGACTTCTGCTGTTTCAGTGATTATTATTCACTGATTGTTAGCTTTCTCCCACATAGATCACCAAACATTTGGCCATTTTCTTTCCCTGAGCCATGGGAAATCTTATTCCCACTGAACCCACTAATCCCTCCTGATCCATTTGCTGCCAGTTACTTCCCCAGTAATATGAACTGCTGATGGCTGATAAATCCCTTTAAATCTTTTCAACGCCGGACCTGAATAAAGCGCAACAACGGACACAAGTCTGAAGCTCGATGGTCCTGCTCCATGTTTCTCTCTCTGGTTCGGTTAGGTCTCAGCTCCTCGGTTCTGTGTTCCTGTTTGATATTTCCTCTGTTTTCAGTGTTGGATTCTTGTTTCTTGTCGCCACTCGTAGATTTCCTCGGGTCTGTCCCCTGGTCTCACCCACACCTGTGTCCTGGTAACCTGCCCATCAACCTCCGGTATCTGTAGCTCACCTCTGTGATTTACCAGATCGTTGTTGCTGTTATTGCTTCATGGATCTGTTGCCTGTGGTTTCTCTTCCTTTCATCCTCTTTCGTTCGTTCTTGTACTTTGTGTTCATGCTTTTGCTTAAACTGACCTTAGTTCTTTTCCTGAAGTGTGAATCTATTTGGAAAAGTTAAAACATCGGTACAAACCCGAACCCTCAGACGATGGGCCGTACAAACAGATACGTCAGACCAATAGAAATCATCTGTGATTCGTCTTCTGTCCCAACTGGGTCCCTCCGTTGGTCCCAGGATTGTCGTCTAGCAGCTCCTACACCACGCCTAAGACAATCCAAACTCTGTTCATGTGTCGTCCCACGATGGTGGAATGACCTACCGAGCGCTACCAGAACAGGGGCGTCCCTGTCTATCTTCAAGAAGCTCCTGAAAACCCAGCTCTTCAGAGAGCATCTCCTATCCCAGCACTTACCTTGTACTTCCCTCCCCCCTCTATCTCTGCACTTTATCTTTCTGCACTTCCTTCTATGCCTGCACCCGATCTCTACTCTGTCCCCTCTGACAGAGTCGGACTCCTGGGTTCCTTCTATGTAGCTTATTGTTAGCTTTTTATAAAGCTGTTATATCTTCATTTGTTATCTTCATTGATAAATACAGAAACAGAAACATGAACATAAACATAAACACTGCTAAAGAAAGCTCCTAAAGAAGCTGCTAAAGAAGCTCCTAAAGAAGCTGCTAAAGAAGCTGCTAAAGAAGCTGCTAAAGAAGCTCCTAAAGAAGCTGCTAAAGAAGCTCCTAAAGAAGCTCCTAAAGAAGCTGCTAAAGAAGCTCCTAAAGAAGCTGCTAAAGAAGCTGCTAAAGAAGCTGCTAAAGAAGCTGCTAAAGAAGCTGCTAAAGGAGCTGCTAAAGAAGCTCCTAAAGAAGCTGCTAAAGAAGCTCCTAAAGAAGCTGCTGAAGAAGCTCCTAAAGAAGCTCCTAAAGAAGCTGCTAAAGAAGCTCCTAAAGAAGCTGCTAAGGAAGCTGCTAAAGGAGCTGCTAAAGAAGCTCCTAAAGAAGCTCCTAAAGAAGCTGCTAAAGAAGCTCCTATAGAAGCTGCTAAAGAAGCTCCTAAAGAAGCTGCTAAAGAAGCTCCTAAAGAAGCTCCTAAAGAAGCTCCTAAAGTCAACACAAAAAACCGGTGAAGCTAGCTTGCTAACAATGGATTTAATTGTCTTAAGTGTGTGGATCAGAGTCTTTACATCAGTGTTTAGGGTCAGTCGGTCAGTATTTTGGCTGCTTAGCGTCACATTCAGGGTAAAATAACGTAGTTAACTGCTTTTCCTTTTGGTCTAATGAAGCTGTTCGGAGGGCTGACATCACTGCTCATCGAGGGTCATTCCACAGCTGGGGAAACGTTAAACCTCCAGAAACCATGGGCTGGACGAGAAGTCCTTAGTTTTGTTCTCACTGCAGGATGAAACGCATCAAACCTTCGTATCGTGAGCAGAAGCCATAGAAATTATAGCTCCTGATTTCATTCCTCCTTCACTGGGGCCCAGTTAAGAGACCCCAGGTCTCCTCTGAGGGCGACCATTAGGGCTGTGAAGAAGCCCAGGAGAAATAAGCTCTCTGTTTATGGTCATTACAGAAACATCGTCTTACTGTAAAACACCAAATCTGAAGACTCACCACACAAATGACTCAGCAGAGCCACCACGAATATGTGAATGTGTCACCCGACTGCCTGCTGTTCGGCACAGTCAGCTACACCAGAGGCTCGAAAACAAGCATTATCAGCAGCATTTATTCTATTCTATTTAGATAAAAGAACTGTGTGCTGATGTCAAAGCTTTGAGATGGTAAAGAAGGTGAAGAATGAGCCCAAACAGCAGCTCAGCCTCAATCCTCAGAGTTTTACTACGGCTGTGGTTGGAAACATGTGGCTGTCGAACATTAGCTCTAAACAGACTGAAAAGAATCATCTGGAATTTGTCAAAAGGTTTGTGAAAAACAAAAATCCTTCCTGCTTTTCAGAGACACCATTACTAAGAGCTAAAGTATGGGTTCACTGCAGGTTTAGACAAACACCAGCGAGGAAAACCTCCTAAAACCCTCAGCTGCTATGCTCCACATGTCTGGAACAAACTCCTCAGATCAGCTGAAACATCAGTGACCTCCTGACCCAGTGTGAACCTCCCAGACCCCTCAGGTCATCTGGATCCGGTTCTTTATCAGTTCCCAGAGTCAGAACCAGACCTGGAGAAGCTGCATTCAGCTTCTATGCTCCACATGTCTGGAACAAACTCCCAGAAAGCCTCAGATCAGCTGAAACTCTCAGGATTTAAGTCCAGGTTGAAGAAACATCTATTTTCAGCTGCTTTTGAATAAGCTTGAGTTTCAAAACGGAATCAGATTTTATCTATTGTTCTTATTTCTTTCTTTTGCTTAAATTTTAAATCCTGCTTTTTATTTCTTCTGTTTTAATGTCTCTGTGTCTCACCTTGTTGTTGAATTATACAAATAAACTTTCCTTGCCTAAAACTGAGCGGACGGCTGGGGAAAAGAACAACTCAGCTGTCTTAAAACTGCTGGAGCAGCCTTGGAAATGTGTGGTTTTTATTACTATCTGAGTCTCTGCTACTTCCAAAAACAGTTTCAAGTGTTTCAGGTAAAACTCAAATGACCCAAGTTAGACTAAAGGAGTCAGAGTTCGAGCCGAAATGAATCTGAAGCTGTAGAAACCAGTAAGAAATAAGAATAATTCCAGTTTAAATAAACCCACAGCGGTTATCTGCAAATAAAACCTCTGTTTCCAGCAGATGGGTTATTATATAGAATATAATAAGCCTAAATGTGCCTGGAGGCCGGGTTTAGCTGCTCTCCTATTTCTCTGTGGGCCAAACTTTGGTGTAATGAGGAAAGTTTGGCTGCTGAACAGTCGTTGTTATTCTGCTGGTCTCGGCCGGAGCATCACTTAACTGTGTCCTGGCAGCAGAGAGAAAGCGCCCAGTGTTTCCCTCTGTGTGTCTAATTCTCTCATTAAACGCTGGAACCTCCTCCACAGAAACACACTGATTACATCTGCAGATTATCACGGCACTCCGGCTGCTCCTCAGCCCATTCAAACAATGCAAACTGAGCTTTTACTGAGAAAGAGTAGATGTTTTAATGCAGCTGCAGAATGTATCCCAACTCTGGAGTTAAGAGGCTTACAGCAGGATTAGAAACAAATCGCTGCAGGAAGAAGACCTGATGATTTACTGGTGTCATTAAGCATTAATCTGACTGTAAACTAACTGCTTTATTACTGGGTAATAACACACCCGTTGTTGTTTAATTAGGGGAGCTCACTTATTACTAAATATAATATATGCAGCTGTTTTACAAATAAAAAACAGTCATTTCTTAAAGGAACAGGAGAGAATTTGACCATTTTATTTGCTCTTTGGCTCCCCCTGCAGGTGTGGGGTGTAACACCATCCTGTGAACCCTGCACATGCACAGCTGCACACATCTGTCTGTGAACCCTGCACATGCACAGCTGCACACATCTGTCTGTGAACCCTGCACATGCACAGCTACACATCTGTCTGTGAACCCTGCACATGCACAGCTGCACATCTGCCTGTGAACCCTGCACATGCACAGCTACACATCTGTCTGTGAACCCTGCACATGCACAGCTGCACATCTGTCTGTGAACCCTGCACATGCACAGCTGCACATCTGTCTGTGAACCCTGCACATGCACAGCTGCACATCTGTCTGTGAACCCTGCACATGCACAGCTGCACATCTGTCTGTGAACCCTGCACATGCACAGCTACACATCTGTCTGTGAACCCTGCACATGCACAGCTGCACATCTGTCTGTGAACCCTGCACATGCACAGCTGCACATCTGTCTGTGAACCCTGCACATGCACAGCTGCACATCTGTCTGTGAACCCTGCACATGCACAGCTGCACATCTGTCTGTGAACCCTGCACATGCACAGCTACACATCTGTCTGTGAACCCTGCACATGCACAGCTGCACATCTGTCTGTGAACCCTGCACATGCACAGCTGCACATCTGTCTGTGAACCCTGCACATGCACAGCTGCACATCTGTCTGTGAACCCTGCACATGCACAGCTACACATCTGTCTGTGAACCCTGCACATGCACAGCTGCACACATCTGTTTGTGAACCCTGCACATGCACAGCTGCACATCTGTCTGTGAACCCTGCACACGCACAGCTACACATCTGTCTGTGAACCCTGCACACGCACAGCTGCACATCTGTCTGTGAACCCTGCACATGCACAGCTGCACATCTGTCTGTGAACCCTGCACATGCACAGCTACACATCTGTCTGTGAACCCTGCACACGCACAGCTACACATCTGTCTGTGAACCCTGCACACGCACAGCTGCACATCTGTCTGTGAACCCTGCACATGCACAGCTGCACATCTGTCTGTGAACCCTGCACATGCACAGCTGCACATCTGTCTGTGAACCCTGCACATGCACAGCTGCACATCTGTCTGTGAACCCTGCACACGCACAGCTGCACATCTGTCTGTGAACCCTGCACATGCACAGCTGCACATCTCTGTGAACCCTGCACATGCACAGCTGCACATCTCTGTGAACCCTGCACATGCACAGCTACACATCTGTCTGTGAACCCTGCACATGCACAGCTGCACACATCTGTCTGTGAACCCTGCACATGCACAGCTGCACACATCTGCCTGTGAACCCTGCACATGCACAGCTGCACATCTGTCTGTGAACCCTGCACATGCACAGCTGCACATCTGTCTGTGAACCCTGCACACGCACAGCTACACATCTGTCTGTGAACCCTGCACATGCACAGCTGCACACATCTGTCTTTATACTTCAAAACAAGTGAGAAGCAGATAGTTTTAAGGTGCACAAACTTCTCCCGTGTTCTTCCAACGTATGAAATGAAAAATCAGGGATCTGCTTTAAAAAATATCTAAAAACTTTCTAGTTTTATTTAATTTTCACTTATTGTAAAACTTCTGGTTCACTTTTGCATTTGAATGAAAACTTGAATTCAGTCTAAAGCTTGTTACAAACTGAATCCATGAGTGAATTAATTGTTTTTTTCGTCGTTTCTCTCGTTGAAGCTTGACTCAAATCGCTCAGAAGCTCAGAGGATGTTTTATGTTTCCAGCAGAAACAACTTTTCACTAAACGCTGACACTCAGAACACATTTCACCAGGATTAGCAGTAAAATAAACATGTGACCTGAACTCGACCCAGCAGCTCTGCATTATTAACCTCCCTGCTGCACAGATACCTTCCTGTGGACCAGAACCTGTTAAAACTCTGAGTTTCCTGAAGTGAAGCCTGATCCAGCAGCTTCTGCAGCAGGAAGTCGAAGGAAGGGTTTTCTGGGGGACGTTATCAGTCTCTCTCATGTTTGAGGAGGACTTTTCTTTCCAGAATTTACAGGAAAGATGAGACACAAACTGCAGGAAGCTGTGTTGGATGCACAAAAGCTCGGTCAGGCCCAGACTGTGGGGTTTTCCTACTGTTTCTTTCTTCCTTTGGATCCTCAGTTTAATACAAACCAACAGCAATAAAACCCTGTGGTGGACGGCGAGGAGGAAATTGGAAACTGAGCCATCAGATAAACCGAAGCTCTGTCATCATCATATTAATCAAACACTGAGATCCTCGTGGTACAGAACATGCTCTCAGGCAACTGGACCTCTGCATTTCAGTCCAATGGGATTCAATTAAACAAATAAGAATCACCTCGAAAACTTCAATTCCACCGTCTTTGTTCCTTATCCGATGTGCTGAGGTCGAGTTATCAGCTCATCAGTGATTTATTAGTGACCACAGCCATTCAAAGCATAACTGAAGAGATTAGAGTTATGATTTGAACGATGGGCTGCGGTCACTAATAAATCACTGATGAGCTGATAACTCCATAACACTCAGTCTCGAGCGTGATTAAAAGTTTCTGCACACTGGTTAGTTTTCATATTCACACACAGATTCAACAGCTTTCATCCTGGACTGAACTCATCAGGACAGACAAAGACGTCGGTGTCTTCAGTGTTTGAGTCTGAGGCAGATTTAAGCCTCTTTTACTGAAGGTGAGCAGATTTCCAGGGACGGTCCCCCCCGAAAACGCCCCCGATTTAATCCAATTTTTCAATTCAGTTTATTTATAAAGCGCCAGATTACAACAATTGCAGTCATCTCAAGGCACTTAAGTAATATAGTCCAATTCAAGCCAATTGGAATTCAATTCATTGTAATCATTTAGACACCGAATGGAGGAAAATGTGCGCAGACTCAAAGTAACACCAGTTATTACGGCAGCCATTGAACGCATCGCCAGAAAAGACGTCGTATGATTGCGAGCAAAGTCTTAAAGAGATATTCAGTTTCTTCAGAAGTCAGAGTTTGGAGAACCAGGGTTCTGATGGGGAGGTAACGGGTAAAACAACTCAAACCTCAGTCTAAAAGTGCTTCAAGCTAACATTTATTGTAAAGTGACCAGAAGTCCCGTTTTCCAGGGACAGTCCCTGTTTTGGGTGACCTGTCCCTAAAAATGTCCCCGATTTAGACACTGAATGGAGGAAAATGCACAAGACTCAAAATAACACCAGTTATTACGGTAGCCATTGAACGCATCGCCAGAGAAGCCGTCATATGACGTATAAACTCAGCAGTGTCAACAACAACAATCTGGAGGCGGCAAAAAGGAAAGAAAAGGAGACCAGCGGCTGCCATAAATGACATGTTGTGTATTAACTTTTCCAGGTTCTGCTCAGTTTTTCTCAGTCTTCAAATTTTGAAACCAACAAGTCAGAGACTTTATCTGGATCCAGAGGAGTCCCAACCCAACACCAAGCAGCTGACCTAAGACTAAAATATATATATATAGTCTGTGGCCGTCAGTCTCAGGTAAAAAGTGATAAAGGTCAGCAGGCGTCCCAGTTTTGGGTGACCTGTCCCCGAAAACGCCCCTGATTTAGACACTGAATGGAGGAAAATGCACAAGACTCAAAGTAACACCAGTTATTACGGTAGACATTGAACGCATCGCCACAGAAGACATCGTATGACGTAGAGACGCAGCAGCGTCAAAAACAACAATCAGAGGCGATAAATGACATGTTGTGGATAACTTTTCCAGGTTCTGCTCAGTTTTTCTCAGTCTTCAAATTTTGAAACCAACAAGTCAGAGAGTTTATCTGGATCCAGAGCAGGAGACAGAACCGTCCCAACCCAACACCAAGCAGCTAACCCGAACCCCTAACCCCTAACCTCTAACCCCTAACCTCTAACCCCTAACCTCTAACCCCTAACCTCTAACCCGAACCAAAGACAGTTGATGAGCAAAGCTGCTTCACATGTTGGAACACTAAAATATAGTCTGTGGCCATCAGTCTCAGGTAGAAAGTGATAAGAAAGCAGCTCAAACCAGCAGAGTCGTACCTCAGAGGCTCAATAAGCTGCTCTGGGCCTCGGAGCTCTTAGGTTCAAGTCCTATGAGCTGCTTAAAGAGTTTAAATGTCTTCAGGTTTCAGAGGCCAAAGTGAGAAGTTTTAAGGTGGAAAGTCTCTGATTTAAAGGCTCAAAGTGTTACTGAGCAGCTTTTAGTTTGTGAAGATGATCAAAGCTCTTAAAGGAATAAACTCTGCAGCTCAGCATCCGAACAGAAGGATGGAAGCAGCTCAGAAAGGAGGCTGAAGCTGTGGTTTGGTGGTTCAGGCGGATATGGAGCAGCTTCTGGAAGCAGAGGGAGAGGGTTCAACTCCTGGGGATGGCTTTTATAGAAGGAGGCAGGTTGTTCAGCTCAGAGTCAGCCGGGCTTTTTGAAGCCAAAATAACAAGAGAAACTTTAGGATTCAACCTTTCACTGTGCAGCTGAACAGCTCAGGATGATGGGTGAAAGCTTTGAGCCTCTGAGACGTGGAAACTATGATCTCAGTCTTTTAAAGTTCAGCAGAGATGCTCAGGATGATGGGATGCTGCCTGGGGTTGGACTGCTTATGGGTTCAATTCCCTCAGATGGTCTGTGGACTTCCAGCTTTCATTCTTTAAGGAGTCTAATCATCATTTCTTTCAGGGACAGAGACCAACAATCCCTTTAAAACAAAGGGTTTAAGCTATGGGCAGATAGCTCTGACTGATAAACCAGTGAGCTGCTGTTCGTTCAGCTGGGGATCGAAGCCCACAGCTACCCTGACTCAAATAAAACACCAACATGTTCAGGATGCACTCCGTCAGGACATTTGCTCGCTGAGGTGTGCATGTAGCTAGCTTTGTAACAAAGCCATCCATTGAAGATGAACGTACCTTTTTAGCACTGAGACATAACGTTAGAAAACACATGAAATATGTGAGCTAAGGCTGATCGTCATCACTAATATTAACGTTTACAGCTATCAAACGCGGCCAATATGAGTAAATAGCAAGTTAATCCTCTGTTTACACTAATTTTAGCAGCTAACTAGCCAGTTAGCTCTGAAAGAAGCTGCTAAAGAAGCTGCCAAAGAAGCTCCTAAAGAAGCTGCTAAAGAAGCTCCGAAAGAAGCTCCTAAAGAAGCTGCTAAAGAAGCTCCTAAATAAGCTCCTAAAGAAGCTACTAAAGAAGCTGCTAGAGAAGCTCCTAAAGAAGCTCCTAAAGAAACTGCTAAATAAGCTCCTAAAGAAGCTCCTAAAGAAGCTGCTAGAGAAGCTCCTAAAGAAGCTCCTAAAGAAGCTCCTAAAGAAGATGCTAAAGAAGCTCCTAAAGAAGCTGCTAAAGAAGCTCCTAAAGAAGCTGCTAGAGAAGCTCCTAAAGAAGCTGCTAAAGAAGCTGCTAAAGAAGCTCCTAAAGAAGATGCTAAAGAAGCTCCTAAAGAAGCTGCTAAAGAAGCTCCTAAAGAAGCTCCTAAAGAAGCTGCTAAAGAAGCTGCTAAAGAAGCTGCTAAAGAAGCTGCTAAAGAAGCTCCTAAAGAAGCTGCTAGAGAAGCTCCTAAAGAAGCTGCTAAAGAAGCTCCTAAAGAAGCTGCTAAAGAAGCTCCTAAAGAAGCTGCTAGAGAAGCTCCTAAAGAAGCTCCTAAAGAAGCTCCTAAAGAAGCTCCTAAAGAAGCTGCTAAAGAAGCTCCTAAAGAAGCTGCTAAAGAAGCTGCTAAAGAAGCTGCTAAAGAAGCTCCTAAAGAAGCTGCTAAAGAAGCTGCTAAAGCAGCATCAGACTCAGTCTCAGACACATTTCAGAGCTCCGTGTCATCACATTAGTTCTTCTTCTTCATGAGTTCTTCTTCTTCTTCTTCCTTTTATTCATCCTTCAGTTTTACTTCAGTTCCGGTTAATCACAGCTGATGAGGTTCCTCTGGACTTTGGTGGATAATCCTGATCAGGATCTATTAAAACTCTGATGGATCAGGTGTGTTTTCAGCAGTCAGAAGTATTGATCCCTGATGAGTCAGATCAGAAGTATTGATCCCTGATGAGTCAGATCAGAAGTATTGATCCCTGATGAGTCAGATCAGAAGTATTGATCCCTGATCAGTGATCCATCCTCTGCTGCTGTTTGAAATGTTTCAAAGAGCCAGAACTTTGTGTGAAGAAGCTTTGAATCAAGCCAATTGTGCTGATGTTGGCAGGGATTCCTGCTGTGTGTGCGTGCGTGCGTGCGTGTGTGCGTACGTGCGCGTGATCCTCAGTGATGCTGACAGACGTGCAGGATTCAGTGAGGCAGCAGCCGACTGACCCACTTTCCACAGAACACAACGAGCTGCTGCCTGCCTGCCGACCGGACCGCCGGTGCCACAGCGCCACGCGCACAGCAACACGCACCGTGCCTCACACACACGCCCAGCACGCACGGCACCTTTCCGTGCCGTTAAAGCGGTCACCGCGGCGGGTTTCGGCCGAACAAAGCCTCCCGCTGGATGCCGCGCAGCTGCGGCTGCAAACGCGGAAAAAAGCGCGTCCTTACCTGGGTGAAGCAGAGCAGCTGCACCGCGAGCAGCAGCGGGGGCGGCATGGTGCGTGGGGGGGGTCTTGGTGTCTTCGCTACGGCCTCTTTCCTCTCAGTCTGCTGCGCATCCAAACAATGGCGATCTCTGCTGCATCGGAGCGCGGAGCTCCGCGGCGCGCACAGCTTCAGTCTGCGCTTTATTTCCGCTGCGCCTTCATCATCACCATCATCACCCTCATCCCAACTGAGCCCGCTGTGATTCGGAGGAAACTGGCCGGGCTCCGGGGTCCATGCCGCGGCCTGGAGACGAGCAGGAGGTCGGTGTCGGTCAGCGGTGATGAAGCTGCTGCTGCGCGGCGTCGCCCCGCCCTGCGCTCCGGAGGCTGCACGGAGACACGCAGGTCCTCCTCCTCCTCCTCCTCCTCCTCCTCCTCCTCCTCCTCCTCCTCCTCCTCCTCCTCCTCCTCCTCCTCCTCCTCCTCCTCCTCCTCTTCATCACCATCATCATCGTCAGCTTCACAGCACGCGCGGACACGCTGTGCATCACCTGGAGACTCAGAGACCGACAGAAGCTTAAAAGATGTGATTTTAATGAACATTTTGTTCATTTTCTGTCGAGTTTCCAACCAAAGGCTTCATTTCCCACCAGATTTGAGTCAAACCGACTGTTTTAACAGGAACTAACTGCAGATTTCACCATGATCCTGTTTAAACTGTTTCAGATTAATACTCTGAAAGTTCTCAGCTGATCATAAACAGTCTGTTAAGAGCTCATTCATCAGCTGCATGAGGTCCAGCTGAAAACTGGCTGCTTGATCAGCACAGAGGACACAGAAGAGTCTGAAACAAAAAGGCTCATTCTGTGTCAGACACATTAATCTCTTCTCACCTTCACAGACGCCTGCTTTCTCTGAGCATGAAGCTGCAGCCTGAGACGGTTTCTGCCTTCTTTCACCTTCGTAATGTGGTTAAAATCAGAACCAGAACCTTCTGCCCTCAGGCTGTTTTAAACTGGACTTTGGTTGGTTCAGACATGAAAAAAGCTCTCAGTCGGCTGTTTTAAGGCGGTATTTCATGTTTAATATCATCATAAACCTTTAACCAGTTTGTACAATGTTGCATAAATCCAGTAAATCTTTATTCCTGCAGTACGGGTCATACTGATCTGTAATTCTGCATTTCATTCATACATTGTTATATAATCCATCTCCTATTTATCTACTCTTTAGTGAACACTTCTGGTTGGATGTCAGCTGCATTTCATTGGTTCTGCACAATGAGAATCAAGTTGAATCTGATCTGATAGAAACACTGATGCTAACAGCTGACTGTGACCCTGATCTGGTCCTAAAGCAGCCTCCATGACAGTCTGAGCTGCATTCATCGTCATATATTCATGAAAAGTCAGAGAACAATGCTGAAAAAATGCTGATTCTTACAGTAAATTTGACTCTTATGACATCACAGTCAGTCTGAGGTGAAGATTTTTCAAGTTTAGTCTCATCAGCTTCGTTCATTTTTACATTTCAGGCTGAAACAAACACCCAAAAAACGAAAAATTTAAGGAAATTTAGTGGTAATGTCTCCTCAGACAGAGAAAGACTGGAAGGGATCTGCATATTTCTGCCTCTACAGAGCAGAATATCATTAAAGCATTCAGGGAATCTGGAGGAGTTTCAGTGTAAAGGACGAGGGAGCAAGCCTAAGCTGGACCCCGTGACCTCTGACCCCTCAGACGCTGCATCAAGAACCGTCATTCATCAGCAGCTGATAGAAGCACATGGACAAGGGATTACTGTGGAAACCTTTGTCCAGCACCACAATACAGAGTTCCATTCACAAGCTTTACTGTGCAGGAAAGAAGCCTGATGTTAACCTCGTCCACTTCTCTGGGCTCGGAGGCGTCTGGGATGGACCGTCACCGTGGAAACGTGTGCTGTGGTCAGACCCATCAGTATTCCACATCTTTGCTGGAAGAAATGGAGCAAAGAGCAAAAGCAGCATCCAGCCTGCTGTCAGCAGCCAGTCCCTGCAGCCAGGCTCTGTGATGGTATGGGGTTGGATCAGGGGGCAAAGCTCATTTCCACTTCTGTGACGGCAGCATTAATGCAGAAAAGCTCACTGAGATTTTACAGCAACATATGCTGCCTTCAAGGCCACATCTTTTCCTGGGACGTCCCAGCATTGTTCAAGCAGACCATGGAAAACCACATTCTGCCACAGTCCAAAGGCCTGGCTGAGGAAGAAGAGGTACGGGTGCTGGACTGGCTGCCTGCAGTCCTGACCTGTCCCCAGCAGAGAAACAACCGCCCCCCCCGCACTGCTGCACACCTTAAGACCTGTTTAAGGAGGAATGGGACAAAATAACAGCTGGAACTCTGCATCACCTGGTTTCCTCAGAGTCAGAACGGCTTTAAGTGTTGGCAGAAGGAAACTAAGTGGGAAAAGGTTCACTGACTTTATGGGATGCTGCAGGTCTGAGGTGTAGAAATGATGTTTGTTACCAGATTAAATGAAGCTGAACAGGAAACATGTTGAGTTCTGACTGTCTGACAGAAGAAAATGGAAGAATCACTGTTTCATTGTCAGAATATTTATTTTTCAGCTGTAAAATAAAAAGAATCCTGATTGAAAATCAGCTTTGAAACATTCAGCAATAAAAAGCACAAATTCATCCTTTAAATACATTATATATAAATATGTATAAATTCCAGTTTATCTGTCACGTTTCAAATCAATAAAATGATCAATGAGGTAACTCCGCCCCCTGCTGGTGACACCCCCACACAACCTCCAAGTGACGTCACTTCCTGTGCTGGAAGCCGCGTTCACATCTTTCTGAGAAACAAGTTAATCCATCTGTTTCTGCGTCTTTCACAGGAAAGATCTCGTGTTTCTGATAATTCATCTTTAATTCCAACAATCTGAACTTCCTCTCATGAACTTTCTGTAATTATTTACGTTTAATCTCAGATTCATTTACAGATTTAAGATGTGAAAACTTGATTCTCATTTTTAGGGTTACACTGTTTCATTCTGACTGGAAACTTTCTGTATTTTCTTTCTTTCATTACATTTCTAGTTGTTATTCGTACATATAACATATATTGTATTTTATCAGAGTAATAACACATTGACTCAAATTTCAGACTAAAAACAATTTAAATCTGAATCTAATAATCAGTCATCACATTGTAAAGTAAAAGTAAGCTAAAATAAACGTTTAATATAATAAGTTTAATATTAATATAATATTTATGAAACAAACAAACTTTATTCTGTTTCTTTGTAAAAATGATAACTTTTTTATGAATATTTAAGGAGTTAAAGTTAAGTTTCAGGTTCCTTGCTTCTCACCTTATCCTGTTAAAGTTTAGTTTTAATCTCTTTGTGATAAATCACTTTATGTTTCATTTAACACAGTTTTACTTCTATCACCTGAAGACATATTTTTCCCGTTCAATAATTTGATTCTCAAAATTGTTCAAATGTTTAATGATGCAGGTTTCAAAGAATGTTGCTCAGATGTAACTTCAGGACTTTACCTGCTTACAGGTGAAGACATAAAAACAACAGCTCAGAGACATTTCGGTGAAACTCACAGGTTTATCTGAGTTTATTACCATCAGTAATAAAGAGTTTATTATCATCCTCAGGTTCACAACAAAGAAAAGGCTCTTCAGTGCGTCCAGCTGCAGCCTGTGGAACTCATCAGTCCACCTTAAAACCTGCTCATCAACAGAAAGCTGAGTCTGAGCTCAGCTCTGTTCAGGAATTCATGAAGAACACAGAGCAGCCGTGTTCCTCCTGGAGGTGAAACGATGACCGATGACCGCGTTTCAACCTGCAGCAGGGTGTTACAGTGTGTGTTACAGTGTGTTACAGTGTGTGTTACAGTGTGTGTTACAGTGTGTTACAGTGAGTATTACAGTGTGTGTTACAGTGTGTTACAGTGAGTGTTACAGTGAGTGTTACAGTGAGTGTTACAGTGTGTGTTACAGTGAGTGTTACAGTGTGTGTTACAGTGTGTGTTACAGTGTGTGTTACAGTGTGTGTTACAGTGTGTGTTACAGTGTGTTACAGTGTGTGTTAGAGTGTGTGTTACAGTGAGTGTTACAGTGAGTGTTACAGTGAGTGTTATAGTGTGTGTTACAGTGAGTGTTACAGTGTGTGTTACAGTGTGTGTTACAGTGTGTTACAGTGTGTGTTAGAGTGTGTGTTACAGTGAGTGTTACAGTGAGTGTTACAGTGTGTGTTACAGTGAGTGTTACAGTGTGTGTTACAGTGTGTTACAGTGAGTGTTACAGTGTGTGTTACAGTGTGTTACAGTGAGTGTTACAGTGTGTGTTAGAGTGTGTTACAGTGTGTGTTACAGTGTGTGTTACAGTGAGTGTTACAGTGTGTGTTACAGTGTGTGTTACAGTGTGTTACAGTGTGTGTTAGAGTGTGTGTTACAGTGAGTGTTACAGTGAGTGTTACAGTGAGTGTTATAGTGTGTGTTACAGTGTGTGTTACAGTGAGTGTTACAGTGTGTGTTACAGTGTGTTACAGTGTGTTACAGTGTGTTACAGTGTGTGTTACAGTGTGTGTTACAGTGTGTTACAGTGAGTGTTACAGTGTGTGTTAGAGTGTGTTACAGTGAGTGTTACAGTGTGTGTTACAGTGAGTGTTACAGTGTGTGTTACAGTGTGTGTTACAGTGTGTTACAGTGTGTGTTAGAGTGTGTGTTACAGTGAGTGTTACAGTGAGTGTTACAGTGAGTGTTATAGTGTGTGTTACAGTGTGTGTTACAGTGAGTGTTACAGTGTGTGTTACAGTGTGTTACAGTGAGTGTTACAGTGTGTGTTAGAGTGTGTTACAGTGTGTGTTACAGTGTGTGTTACAGTGAGTGTTACAGTGAGTGTTACAGTGTGTGTTACAGTGTGTTACAGTGAGTGTTACAGTGTGTGTTAGAGTGTGTTACAGTGAGTGTTATACTGTGTGTGTTACAGTGTGTGTTACAGTGTGTGTTACAGTGTGTGTTATACTGTGTGTTTGTTGTAGTGTGTGTGTTATAGTGTGTGTTACAGTGTGTGTTACAGTGAGTGTTAGAGTGTGTTACAGTGAGTGTTAAACTGTGTGTGTGTTATAGTGTGTGTTACAGTGTGTGTTATACTGTGTGTTTGTTGTAGTGTGTGTGTTATAGTGTGTGTTACAGTGTGTGTGCTACAGTGTGTGTTTTATAGTGTGTGTTGCAGTGTCTGTTAAAGTGTGTGTGTTACAGTGAGTGTTACAGTGTGTGTTATAGTGTGTGTTAGAGTGTGTCTGTTACAGTGTGTCTGTTACAGTGTGTGTGTTACAGTGAGTGTTACAGTGAGTGTTACAGTGTGTGTGTTACAGTGAGTGTTACAGTGAGTGTTACAGTGTGTGTTAGAGTGTGTGTTACTGTGTGTGTGTTACTGTGAGTGTTATAGTGTGTGTTACAGTGAGTGTTAAAGTGTGTGTTACAGTGAGTGTTACAGTGTGTGTTACAGTGTGTTACAGTGTGTGTTAGAGTGTGTTACAGTGAGTGTTATACTGTGTGTGTTACAGTGTGTGTTACAGTGTGTGTTACAGTGTGTGTTATACTGTGTGTTTGTTGTAGTGTGTGTGTTATAGTGTGTGTTACAGTGAGTGTTAGAGTGTGTTACAGTGAGTGTTATACTGTGTGTGTGTTATAGTGTGTGTTACAGTGTGTGTTACAGTGAGTGTTAGAGTGTGTTACAGTGAGTGTTATACTGTGTGTGTGTTATAGTGTGTGTTACAGTGTGTGTTATACTGTGTGTTTGTTGTAGTGTGTGTGTTATAGTGTGTCTTACAGTGTGTGTTACAGTGAGTGTTATACTGTGTGTGTGTTATAGTGTGTGTTACAGTGTGTGTTACAGTGAGTGTTAGAGTGTGTTACAGTGAGTGTTATACTGTGTGTGTGTTATAGTGTGTGTTACAGTGTGTGTTATACTGTGTGTTTGTTGTAGTGTGTGTGCTACAGTGAGTGTTATAGTGTGTGTTGCAGTGTCTGTTAAAGTGTGTGTGTTACAGTGAGTGTTATAGTGTGTGTTGCAGTGTCTGTTAAAGTGTGTGTGTTACAGTGAGTGTTACAGTGTGTGTTACAGTTTGTGTGTTACAGTGAGTGTTAGAGTGTGTGTTACAGTGAGTGTTACAGTGTGTCTGTTACAGTGTGTGTGTTACAGTGAGTGTTACAGTGTGTGTTACAGTGTGTCTGTTACAGTGTGTGTGTTACAGTGAGTGTTACAGTGTGTGTTACAGTGTGTCTGTTACAGTGTGTGTGTTACAGTGAGTGTTACAGTGAGTGTTACAGTGTGTGTTAGAGTGTGTGTTACAGTGAGTGTTACAGTGTGTGTTACAGTGTGTTACAGTGTGTGTGTTACAGTGTGTGTGTTACAGTGAGTGTTAGAGTGTGTGTTACAGTGAGTGTTACAGTGTGTCTGTTACAGTGTGTGTGTTACAGTGAGTGTTACAGTGTGTGTTACAGTGTGTCTGTTACAGTGTGTGTGTTACAGTGAGTGTTACAGTGTGTGTTACAGTGTGTCTGTTACAGTGTGTGTGTTACAGTGAGTGTTACAGTGAGTGTTACAGTGTGTGTTAGAGTGTGTGTTACAGTGAGTGTTACAGTGTGTGTTACAGTGTGTTACAGTGTGTGTGTTACAGTGTGTGTGTTATAGTGTGTGTTACAGTGTGTGTGCTACAGTGTGTGTTTTATAGTGTGTGTGTTACAGTGAGTGTTATAGTGTGTGTTACAGTGAGTGTTACAGTGTGTCTGTTACAGTGTGTGTGTTACAGTGAGTGTTACAGTGTGTGTTACAGTGAGTGTTACAGTGTGTGTTACAGTGAGTGTTACAGTGTGTGTTATAGTGTGTGTGTTACAGTGAGTGTTATAGTGTGTGTTACAGTGAGTGTTACAGTGTGTCTGTTACAGTGTGTGTGTTACAGTGAGTGTTACAGTGTGCCTGTTACAGTGTGTGTGTTACAGTGAGTGTTACAGTGTGTGTTACAGTGTGTGTGTTACAGTGAGTGTTATAGTGTGTGTTACAGTGAGTGTTACAGTGTGTCTGTTACAGTGTGTGTGTTACAGTGAGTGTTACAGTGAGTGTTACAGTGTGTGTTAGAGTGTGTGTTACAGTGAGTGTTATAGTGTGTGTTACAGTGAGTGTTACAGTGTGTCTGTTACAGTGTGTGTGTTACAGTGAGTGTTACAGTGTGTGTGTTACAGTGAGTGTTACAGTGTGTCTTTTACAGTGTGTGTGTTACAGTGAGTGTTACAGTTTGTCTGTTACAGTGTGTGTTACAGTGAGTGTTACAGTGTGTGTTACAGTGTGTCTTACAGTGTGTGTTACAGTGAGTGTTATACTGTGTGTGTGTTATAGTTGGTTACATTGTGTGTGTTATAGTGTGTGTTACAGTGTGTGTTAGAGTGTGTTACAGTGAGTGTTATACTGTGTGTGTTATAGTGTGTGTTACAGTGTGTGTTACAGTGAGTGTTACAGTGTGTGTTATACTGTGTGTTTGTTGTAGTTGGTTACAGTGTGTGTGTTATAGTGTGTGTGTTATAGTGTGTGTTACAGTGTGTGTGCTACAGTGTGTGTTTTATAGTGTGTGTTGCAGTGTCTGTTAAAGTGTGTGTGTTACAGTGTGTGTTACAGTGAGTGTTATAGTGTGTGTTACAGTGAGTGTTACATTGTGTCTGTTACAGTGTGTGTGTTACAGTGAGTGTTGCAGTGAGTGTTACAGTGTGTGTTAGAGTGTGTGTTACAGTGAGTGTTATAGTGTGTGTTACAGTGAGTGTTACAGTGTGTCTGTTACAGTGTGTGTGTTACAGTGAGTGTTACAGTGTGTGTTAGAGTGTGTGTTACAGTGAGTGTTACAGTGTGTGTTATACTGTGTGTTTGTTGTAGTTGGTTACAGTGTGTGTGTTATAGTGTGTGTGTTATAGTGTGTGTTACAGTGTGTGTGCTACAGTGTGTGTTTTATAGTGTGTGTTGCAGTGTCTGTTAAAGTGTGTGTGTTACAGTGTGTGTTACAGTGAGTGTTATAGTGTGTGTTAGAGTGAGTGTTACATTGTGTCTGTTACAGTGTGTGTGTTACAGTGAGTGTTGCAGTGAGTGTTACAGTGTGTGTTAGAGTGTGTGTTACAGTGAGTGTTATAGTGTGTGTTACAGTGAGTGTTAAAGTGTGTCTGTTACAGTGTGTGTGTTACAGTGAGTGTTACAGTGTGTGTTACAGTGTGTGTGTTACAGTGAGTGTTACAGTGAGTGTTACAGTGAGTGTTACAGTGAGTGTTACAGTGAGTGTTACAGTATGTGTTACAGTGAGTGTTATAGTGTGTGTTACAGTGATTGTTACAGTGAGTCTGTTACAGTGTGTGTGTTATAGTGTGTGTTACAGTGAGTGTTACAGTGAGTGTTACAGTGAGTGTTACAGTGAGTGTTATACTGTGTGTGTGTTGTAGTTGGTTACAGTGTGTGTGTTATAGTGTGTGTTACAGTGTGTGTGTTACAGAGTGTGTGTTATAGTGTGTGTTATAGTGTGTGTTACAGTGTGTGTTACAGTGAGTGTTATAGTGTGTGTTACAGTGAGTGTTACAGTGTGTGTTAGAGTGTGTGTTACAGTGTGTGTTACAGTGAGTGTTATATTGTGTGTTAGAGTGTGTGTTATTCTGTGTCACAGTGTGTGTTAGTGTGTGTTATACTGTGTGTGTGTTATAGTTGGTTACAGTGTGTGTGTTACAGTGTGTGTGTTATAGTGTGTGTTACAGTGTGTGTGTTACAGTGTGTGTGTTATAGTGTGTGCTGCAGTGTCTGTTAAAGTGTGTGTGTTATAGTGTGTGTTACAGTGTGTGTGTTACAGTGTGTGTTAGTGTGTGTTATACTGTGTGTGTGTTATAGTTGGTTACAGTGTGTGTTAGAGTGTGTGTTACAGTGAGTGTTACAGTGTTTGTTACAGTGTGTGTTACAGTGTGTTACAGTGAGTGTTACAGTGTGTGTTACAGTGGGTGTTACAGTGTGTGTTACAGTGTGTGTGTTACAGTGAGTGTTACAGTGAGTGTTACAGTGTGTGTTACAGTGAGTGTTACAGTGAGTGTTACAGTGTGTGTTACGGTGAGTGTTACAGTGTGTGTTACAGTGTGTGTTACAGTGTGTGTGTTATAGTGTGTGTTATAGTGTGTGTTACAGTGTGTGTTACAGTGAGTGTTATAGTGTGTGTTACAGTGAGTGTTACAGTGTGTGTTAGAGTGTGTGTTACAGTGTGTGTTACAGTGAGTGTTATATTGTGTGTTAGAGTGTGTGTTATTCTGTGTCACAGTGGGTGTTACAGTGTGTGTTAGTGTGTGTTATACTGTGTGTGTGTTATAGTTGGTTACAGTGTGTGTGTTACAGTGTGTGTGTTATAGTGTGTGTTACAGTGTGTGTGTTACAGTGTGTGTGTTATAGTGTGTGCTGCAGTGTCTGTTAAAGTGTGTGTGTTATAGTGTGTGTTACAGTGTGTGTTAGTGTGTGTTATACTGTGTGTGTGTTATAGTTGGTTACAGTGTGTGTTAGAGTGTGTGTTACAGTGAGTGTTACAGTGTGTGTTACAGTGTGTGTTACAGTGTGTTACAGTGAGTGTTACAGTGTGTGTTACAGTGAGTGTTACAGTGTGTGTTACAGTGTGTTACAGTGAGTGTTACAGTGAGTGTTACAGTGTGTGTTACGGTGAGTGTTATAGTGTGTGTTATAGTGTGTGTTATTCTGTGTCACAGTGGGTGTTACAGTGTGTGTTAGTGTGTGTTATACTGTGTGTGTGTTATAGTGTGTGTTACAGTGTGTGTGTTATAGTGTGTGTTACAGTGTGTGTGTTACAGTGTGTGTGTTACAGTGTGTGTGTTATAGTGTGTGTTATTCTATGTCACAGTGAGTGTTACAGTGTGTGTTAGAGTGTGTGTTAGTGTGTGTTATACTGTGTGTGTGTTATAGTTGGTTACAGTGTGTGTGTTATAGTGTGTGTTACAGTGTGTGTGTTACAGTGTGTGTGTTACAGTGTGTGTGTTACAGTTTGTGTGTTATAGTGTTTGTTACAGTGTCTGTTACAGTGTGTCTTTTACAGTGTGTGTGTTACAGTGAGTGTTACAGTGTGTGTTACAGTGTGTCTGTTACAGTGTGTGTGTTACAGTGAGTGTTACAGTGTGTGTTACAGTGTGTCTGTTACAGTGTGTGTGTTACAGTGAGTGTTACAGTGTGTGTTACAGTGAGTGTTACAGTGAGTGTTACAGTGAGTGTTACGGTGTGTGTTACAGTGTGTGTTACAGTGAGTGTTACAGTGTGTGTTACAGTGTGTTACAGTGTGTGTGTTACAGTGTGTGTGTTACAGTGAGTGTTACAGTGAGTGTTACAGTGAGTGTTACAGTGTGTGTTACAGTGAGTGTTACAGTGAGTGTTACAGTGTGTGTTACAGTGTGTGTGTTATAGTGTGTTACAGTGTGTCTGTTACAGTGAGTTTTAGAGTGTGTGTTACAGTGAGTGTTACAGTGTGTGTTAGAGTGTGTTACAGTGAGTGTTATACTGTGTGAGTGTTATAGTGTGTGTTACAGTGTGTGTTACAGTGAGTGTTACAGTGTGTGTTATACTGTGTGTTTGTTTTAGTTGGTTACAGTGTGTGTGTTATAGTGTGTGTTACAGTGTGTGTGCTACAGTGTGTGTTTTATAGTGTGTGTGTTACAGTGAGTGTTATAGTGTGTGTTACAGTGAGTGTTACAGTGTGTCTGTTACAGTGTGTGTGTTACAGTGAGTGTTACAGTGTGTCTGTTACAGTGTGTGTGTTACAGTGTGTGTTACAGTGAGTGTTACAGTGTGTCTGTTACAGTGTGTGTTACAGTGAGTGTTACAGTGTGTGTTACAGTGTGTCTTACAGTGTGTGTTACAGTGAGTGTTATACTGTGTGTGTGTTATAGTTGGTTACATTGTGTGTGTTATAGTGTGTGTTACAGTGTGTGTTAGAGTGTGTTACAGTGAGTGTTATACTGTGTGTGTTATAGTGTGTGTTACAGTGTGTGTTACAGTGAGTGTTACAGTGTGTGTTATACTGTGTGTTTGTTGTAGTTGGTTACAGTGTGTGTGTTATAGTGTGTGTGTTATAGTGTGTGTTACAGTGTGTGTGCTACAGTGTGTGTTTTATAGTGTGTGTTGCAGTGTCTGTTAAAGTGTGTGTGTTACAGTGTGTGTTACAGTGAGTGTTATAGTGTGTGTTACAGTGAGTGTTACATTGTGTCTGTTACAGTGTGTGTGTTACAGTGAGTGTTGCAGTGAGTGTTACAGTGTGTGTTAGAGTGTGTGTTACAGTGAGTGTTATAGTGTGTGTTACAGTGAGTGTTACAGTGTGTCTGTTACAGTGTGTGTGTTACAGTGAGTGTTACAGTGTGTGTTAGAGTGTGTGTTACAGTGAGTGTTACAGTGTGTGTTATACTGTGTGTTTGTTGTAGTTGGTTACAGTGTGTGTGTTATAGTGTGTGTGTTATAGTGTGTGTTACAGTGTGTGTGCTACAGTGTGTGTTTTATAGTGTGTGTTGCAGTGTCTGTTAAAGTGTGTGTGTTACAGTGTGTGTTACAGTGAGTGTTATAGTGTGTGTTACAGTGAGTGTTACATTGTGTCTGTTACAGTGTGTGTGTTACAGTGAGTGTTGCAGTGAGTGTTACAGTGTGTGTTAGAGTGTGTGTTACAGTGAGTGTTATAGTGTGTGTTACAGTGAGTGTTAAAGTGTGTCTGTTACAGTGTGTGTGTTACAGTGAGTGTTACAGTGTGTGTTACAGTGTGTGTGTTACAGTGAGTGTTACAGTGAGTGTTACAGTGAGTGTTACAGTGAGTGTTACAGTATGTGTTACAGTGAGTGTTATAGTGTGTGTTACAGTGATTGTTACAGTGAGTCTGTTACAGTGTGTGTGTTATAGTGTGTGTTACAGTGAGTGTTACAGTGAGTGTTACAGTGAGTGTTACAGTGAGTGTTATACTGTGTGTGTGTTGTAGTTGGTTACAGTGTGTGTGTTATAGTGTGTGTTACAGTGTGTGTGTTACAGAGTGTGTGTTATAGTGTGTGTTATAGTGTGTGTTACAGTGTGTGTTACAGTGAGTGTTATAGTGTGTGTTACAGTGAGTGTTACAGTGTGTGTTAGAGTGTGTGTTACAGTGTGTGTTACAGTGAGTGTTATATTGTGTGTTAGAGTGTGTGTTATTCTGTGTCAGAGTGGGTGTTACAGTGTGTGTTAGTGTGTGTTATACTGTGTGTGTGTTATAGTTGGTTACAGTGTGTGTGTTACAGTGTGTGTGTTATAGTGTGTGTTACAGTGTGTGTGTTACAGTGTGTGTGTTATAGTGTGTGCTGCAGTGTCTGTTAAAGTGTGTGTGTTATAGTGTGTGTTACAGTGTGTGTGTTACAGTGTGTGTTAGTGTGTGTTATACTGTGTGTGTGTTATAGTTGGTTACAGTGTGTGTTAGAGTGTGTGTTACAGTGAGTGTTACAGTGTGTGTTACAGTGTGTGTTACAGTGTGTTACAGTGAGTGTTACAGTGTGTGTTACAGTGGGTGTTACAGTGTGTGTTACAGTGTGTGTGTTACAGTGAGTGTTACAGTGAGTGTTACAGTGAGTGTTAGAGTGTGTGTTACAGTGAGTGTTACAGTGAGTGTTACAGTGTGTGTTACGGTGAGTGTTACAGTGTGTGTTACAGTGTGTGTTACAGTGTGTGTGTTATAGTGTGTGTTATAGTGTGTGTTACAGTGTGTGTTACAGTGTGTGTTACAGTGAGTGTTACAGTGTGTGTTAGAGTGTGTGTTACAGTGTGTGTTACAGTGAGTGTTATAGTGTGTGTTACAGTGAGTGTTACAGTGTGTGTTAGAGTGTGTGTTACAGTGTGTGTTACAGTGAGTGTTATATTGTGTGTTAGAGTGTGTGTTATTCTGTGTCACAGTGGGTGTTACAGTGTGTGTTAGTGTGTGTTATACTGTGTGTGTGTTATAGTTGGTTACAGTGTGTGTGTTACAGTGTGTGTGTTATAGTGTGTGTTACAGTGTGTGTGTTACAGTGTGTGTGTTACAGTGAGTGTTACAGTGAGTGTTACAGTGAGTGTTACAGTGTGTGTTACAGTGAGTGTTACAGTGAGTGTTATAGTGTGTGTTACAGTGTGTTACAGTGTGTGTGTTACAGTGTGTGTGTTACAGTGTGTGTTACAGTGAGTGTTACAGTGAGTGTTACAGTGTGTGTTACAGTGTGTTACAGTGAGTGTTACAGTGTGTGTTACAGTGAGTGTTACAGTGTGTGTTACAGTGTGTTACAGTGAGTGTTACAGTGAGTGTTACAGTGTGTGTTACAGTGTGTGTGTTATAGTGTGTTACAGTGTGTCTGTTACAGTGAGTTTTACAGTGTGTGTTACAGTGAGTGTTACAGTGTGTGTTAGAGTGTGTTACAGTGAGTGTTATACTGTGTGAGTGTTATAGTGTGTGTTACAGTGTGTGTTACAGTGAGTGTTACAGTGTGTGTTATACTGTGTGTTTGTTTTAGTTGGTTACAGTGTGTGTGTTATAGTGTGTGTTACAGTGTGTGTGCTACAGTGTGTGTTTTATAGTGTGTGTGTTACAGTGAGTGTTATAGTGTGTGTTACAGTGAGTGTTACAGTGTGTCTGTTACAGTGTGTGTGTTACAGTGAGTGTTACAGTGTGTCTGTTACAGTGTGTGTGTTACAGTGTGTGTTACAGTGAGTGTTACAGTGTGTCTGTTACAGTGTGTGTTACAGTGAGTGTTACAGTGTGTGTTACAGTGTGTCTTACAGTGTGTGTTACAGTGAGTGTTATACTGTGTGTGTGTTATAGTTGGTTACATTGTGTGTGTTATAGTGTGTGTTACAGTGTGTGTTAGAGTGTGTTACAGTGAGTGTTATACTGTGTGTGTTATAGTGTGTGTTACAGTGTGTGTTACAGTGAGTGTTACAGTGTGTGTTATACTGTGTGTTTGTTGTAGTTGGTTACAGTGTGTGTGTTATAGTGTGTGTGTTATAGTGTGTGTTACAGTGTGTGTGTTACAGTGTGTGTTTTATAGTGTGTGTTGCAGTGTCTGTTAAAGTGTGTGTGTTACAGTGTGTGTTACAGTGAGTGTTATAGTGTGTGTTACAGTGAGTGTTACATTGTGTCTGTTACAGTGTGTGTGTTACAGTGAGTGTTGCAGTGAGTGTTACAGTGTGTGTTAGAGTGTGTGTTACAGTGAGTGTTATAGTGTGTGTTACAGTGAGTGTTACAGTGTGTCTGTTACAGTGTGTGTGTTACAGTGAGTGTTACAGTGTGTGTTAGAGTGTGTGTTACAGTGAGTGTTACAGTGTGTGTTATACTGTGTGTTTGTTGTAGTTGGTTACAGTGTGTGTGTTATAGTGTGTGTGTTATAGTGTGTGTTACAGTGTGTGTGCTACAGTGTGTGTTTTATAGTGTGTGTTGCAGTGTCTGTTAAAGTGTGTGTGTTACAGTGTGTGTTACAGTGAGTGTTATAGTGTGTGTTACAGTGAGTGTTACATTGTGTCTGTTACAGTGTGTGTGTTACAGTGAGTGTTGCAGTGAGTGTTACAGTGTGTGTTAGAGTGTGTGTTACAGTGAGTGTTATAGTGTGTGTTACAGTGAGTGTTAAAGTGTGTCTGTTACAGTGTGTGTGTTACAGTGAGTGTTACAGTGTGTGTTACAGTGTGTGTGTTACAGTGAGTGTTACAGTGAGTGTTACAGTGAGTGTTACAGTATGTGTTACAGTGAGTGTTATAGTGTGTGTTACAGTGATTGTTACAGTGAGTCTGTTACAGTGTGTGTGTTATAGTGTGTGTTACAGTGAGTGTTACAGTGAGTGTTACAGTGAGTGTTATAGTGTGTGTTACAGTGAGTGTTACAGTGTGTGTTAGAGTGTGTGTTACAGTGAGTGTTATATTGTGTGTTAGAGTGTGTGTTATTCTGTGTCACAGTGGGTGTTACAGTGTGTGTGTGTTGTAGTTGGTTACAGTGTGTGTGTTATAGTGTGTGTTACAGTGTGTGTGTTACAGAGTGTGTGTTATAGTGTGTGTTACAGTGAGTGTTACAGTGTGTGTTAGAGTGTGTGTTACAGTGAGTGTTATATTGTGTGTTAGAGTGTGTGTTATTCTGTGTCACAGTGTGTGTTATACTGTGTGTGTGTTGTAGTTGGTTACAGTGTGTGTGTTATAGTGTGTGTTACAGTGTGTGTGTTACAGAGTGTGTGTTATAGTGTGTGTTATAGTGTGTGTTACAGTGTGTGTTACAGTGAGTGTTATAGTGTGTGTTACAGTGAGTGTTACAGTGTGTGTTAGAGTGTGTGTTACAGTGTGTGTTACAGTGAGTGTTATATTGTGTGTTAGAGTGTGTGTTATTCTGTGTCACAGTGGGTGTTACAGTGTGTGTTAGTGTGTGTTATACTGTGTGTGTGTTATAGTTGGTTACAGTGTGTGTGTTACAGTGTGTGTGTTATAGTGTGTGTTACAGTGTGTGTGTTACAGTGTGTGTGTTATAGTGTGTGCTGCAGTGTCTGTTAAAGTGTGTGTGTTATAGTGTGTGTTACAGTGTGTGTTAGTGTGTGTTATACTGTGTGTGTGTTATAGTTGGTTACAGTGTGTGTTAGAGTGTGTGTTACAGTGAGTGTTACAGTGTGTGTTACAGTGTGTGTTACAGTGTGTTACAGTGAGTGTTACAGTGTGTGTTACAGTGGGTGTTACAGTGTGTGTTACAGTGTGTGTGTTACAGTGAGTGTTACAGTGAGTGTTACAGTGAGTGTTAGAGTGTGTGTTACAGTGAGTGTTACAGTGAGTGTTACAGTGTGTGTTACGGTGAGTGTTACAGTGTGTGTTACAGTGTGTGTTACAGTGTGTGTGTTATAGTGTGTGTTATAGTGTGTGTTACAGTGTGTGTTACAGTGTGTGTTACAGTGAGTGTTACAGTGTGTGTTAGAGTGTGTGTTACAGTGTGTGTTACAGTGAGTGTTATAGTGTGTGTTACAGTGAGTGTTACAGTGTGTGTTAGAGTGTGTGTTACAGTGTGTGTTACAGTGAGTGTTATATTGTGTGTTAGAGTGTGTGTTATTCTGTGTCACAGTGGGTGTTACAGTGTGTGTTAGTGTGTGTTATACTGTGTGTGTGTTATAGTTGGTTACAGTGTGTGTGTTACAGTGTGTGTGTTATAGTGTGTGTTACAGTGTGTGTGTTACAGTGTGTGTGTTATAGTGTGTGCTGCAGTGTCTGTTAAAGTGTGTGTGTTATAGTGTGTGTTACAGTGTGTGTGTTACAGTGTGTGTGTTATAGTGTGTGCTGCAGTGTCTGTTAAAGTGTGTGTTTTATAGTGTGTGTTACAGTGTGTGTTAGTGTGTGTTATACTGTGTGTGTGTTATAGTTGGTTACAGTGTGTGTTAGAGTGTGTGTTACAGTGAGTGTTACAGTGTTTGTTACAGTGTGTGTTACAGTGTGTTACAGTGAGTGTTACAGTGTGTGTTACAGTGGGTGTTACAGTGTGTGTTACAGTGTGTGTGTTACAGTGAGTGTTACAGTGAGTGTTACAGTGAGTGTTAGAGTGTGTGTTACAGTGAGTGTTACAGTGAGTGTTACAGTGTGTGTTACGGTGAGTGTTACAGTGTGTGTTACAGTGTGTGTTACAGTGTGTGTGTTATAGTGTGTGTTATAGTGTGTGTTACAGTGTGTGTTACAGTGTGTGTTACAGTGAGTGTTACAGTGTGTGTTAGAGTGTGTGTTACAGTGTGTGTTACAGTGAGTGTTATAGTGTGTGTTACAGTGAGTGTTACAGTGTGTGTTAGAGTGTGTGTTACAGTGTGTGTTACAGTGAGTGTTATATTGTGTGTTAGAGTGTGTGTTATTCTGTGTCACAGTGGGTGTTACAGTGTGTGTTAGTGTGTGTTATACTGTGTGTGTGTTATAGTTGGTTACAGTGTGTGTGTTACAGTGTGTGTGTTATAGTGTGTGTTACAGTGTGTGTGTTACAGTGTGTGTGTTATAGTGTGTGCTGCAGTGTCTGTTAAAGTGTGTGTGTTATAGTGTGTGTTACAGTGTGTGTTAGTGTGTGTTATACTGTGTGTGTGTTATAGTTGGTTACAGTGTGTGTTAGAGTGTGTGTTACAGTGAGTGTTACAGTGTGTGTTACAGTGTGTGTTACAGTGTGTTACAGTGAGTGTTACAGTGTGTGTTACAGTGAGTGTTACAGTGTGTGTTACAGTGTGTTACAGTGAGTGTTACAGTGAGTGTTACAGTGTGTGTTACGGTGAGTGTTATAGTGTGTGTTATAGTGTGTGTTATTCTGTGTCACAGTGGGTGTTACAGTGTGTGTTAGTGTGTGTTATACTGTGTGTGTGTTATAGTGTGTGTTACAGTGTGTGTGTTACAGTGTGTGTGTTATAGTGTGTGTTACAGTGTGTGTGTTACAGTGTGTGTGTTATAGTGTGTGTTATTCTATGTCACAGTGAGTGTTACAGTGTGTGTTAGAGTGTGTGTTAGTGTGTGTTATACTGTGTGTGTGTTATAGTTGGTTACAGTGTGTGTGTTATAGTGTGTGTTACAGTGTGTGTGTTACAGTGTGTGTGTTACAGTGTGTGTGTTACAGTTTGTGTGTTATAGTGTTTGTTACAGTGTCTGTTACAGTGTGTCTTTTACAGTGTGTGTGTTACAGTGAGTGTTACAGTGTGTGTTACAGTGTGTCTGTTACAGTGTGTGTGTTACAGTGAGTGTTACAGTGTGTGTTACAGTGTGTCTGTTACAGTGTGTGTGTTACAGTGAGTGTTACAGTGTGTGTTACAGTGAGTGTTACAGTGAGTGTTACAGTGAGTGTTACGGTGTGTGTTACAGTGTGTGTTACAGTGAGTGTTACAGTGTGTGTTACAGTGTGTTACAGTGTGTGTGTTACAGTGTGTGTGTTACAGTGAGTGTTACAGTGAGTGTTACAGTGAGTGTTACAGTGTGTGTTACAGTGAGTGTTACAGTGAGTGTTATAGTGTGTGTTACAGTGTGTTACAGTGTGTGTGTTACAGTGTGTGTGTTACAGTGTGTGTTACAGTGAGTGTTACAGTGAGTGTTACAGTGAGTGTTACAGTGTGTGTTACAGTGTGTTACAGTGAGTGTTACAGTGTGTGTTACAGTGAGTGTTACAGTGTGTGTTACAGTGTGTTACAGTGAGTGTTACAGTGAGTGTTAGTGTGTGTTATACTGTGTGTGTGTTATAGTTGGTTACAGTGTGTGTTAGAGTGTGTGTTACAGTGAGTGTTACAGTGTGTGTTACAGTGTGTGTTACAGTGTGTTACAGTGAGTGTTACAGTGTGTGTTACAGTGAGTGTTACAGTGTGTGTTACAGTGTGTTACAGTGAGTGTTACAGTGAGTGTTACAGTGTGTGTTACGGTGAGTGTTATAGTGTGTGTTATAGTGTGTGTTATTCTGTGTCACAGTGGGTGTTACAGTGTGTGTTAGTGTGTGTTATACTGTGTGTGTGTTATAGTGTGTGTTACAGTGTGTGTGTTACAGTGTGTGTGTTATAGTGTGTGTTACAGTGTGTGTGTTACAGTGTGTGTGTTATAGTGTGTGTTATTCTATGTCACAGTGAGTGTTACAGTGTGTGTTAGAGTGTGTGTTAGTGTGTGTTATACTGTGTGTGTGTTATAGTTGGTTACAGTGTGTGTGTTATAGTGTGTGTTACAGTGTGTGTGTTACAGTGTGTGTGTTACAGTGTGTGTGTTACAGTTTGTGTGTTATAGTGTTTGTTACAGTGTCTGTTACAGTGTGTCTTTTACAGTGTGTGTGTTACAGTGAGTGTTACAGTGTGTGTTACAGTGTGTCTGTTACAGTGTGTGTGTTACAGTGAGTGTTACAGTGTGTGTTACAGTGTGTCTGTTACAGTGTGTGTGTTACAGTGAGTGTTACAGTGTGTGTTACAGTGAGTGTTACAGTGAGTGTTACAGTGAGTGTTACGGTGTGTGTTACAGTGTGTGTTACAGTGAGTGTTACAGTGTGTGTTACAGTGTGTTACAGTGTGTGTGTTACAGTGTGTGTGTTACAGTGAGTGTTACAGTGAGTGTTACAGTGAGTGTTACAGTGTGTGTTACAGTGAGTGTTACAGTGAGTGTTATAGTGTGTGTTACAGTGTGTTACAGTGTGTGTGTTACAGTGTGTGTGTTACAGTGTGTGTTACAGTGAGTGTTACAGTGAGTGTTACAGTGAGTGTTACAGTGTGTGTTACAGTGTGTTACAGTGAGTGTTACAGTGTGTGTTACAGTGAGTGTTACAGTGTGTGTTACAGTGTGTTACAGTGAGTGTTACAGTGAGTGTTACAGTGTGTGTTACAGTGTGTGTGTTATAGTGTGTTACAGTGTGTCTGTTACAGTGAGTTTTACAGTGTGTGTTACAGTGAGTGTTACAGTGTGTGTTACAGTGTGTGTTACAGTGTGTTACAGTGTGTGTTAGAGTGTGTTACAGTGTGTGTTACAGTGTGTTACAGTGTGTGTTACAGTGAGTGTTACAGTGTGTGTTACAGTGTGTGTTACAGTGTGTTACAGTGTGTGTTACAGTGAGTGTTACAGTGAGTGTTACAGTGAGTGTTACAGTGTGTGTTACAGTGTGTTACAGTGAGTTTTACAGTGTGTGTTACAGTGTGTTACAGTGTGTGTTACAGTGTGTGTTACAGTGAGTGTTACAGTGTGTGTTACAGTGAGTGTTATACTGTGTGTGTGTTATAGTTGGTTACATTGTGTGTGTTATAGTGTGTGTTACAGTGTGTGTTACAGTGAGTGTTACAGTGTGTGTTAGAGTGTGTTACAGTGAGTGTTATACTGTGTGAGTGTTATAGTGTGTGTTACAGTGTGTGTTACAGTGTGTGTTACAGTGAGTGTTACAGTGTGTGTTATACTGTGTGTTTGTTTTAGTTGGTTACAGTGTGTGTGTTATAGTGTGTGTTACAGTGTGTGTGCTACAGTGTGTGTTTTATAGTGTGTGTGTTACAGTGAGTGTTATAGTGTGTGTTACAGTGAGTGTTACAGTGTGTCTGTTACAGTGTGTGTGTTACAGTGAGTGTTACAGTGTGTCTGTTACAGTGTGTGTGTTACAGTGTGTGTTACAGTGAGTGTTACAGTGTGTGTTACAGTGTGTGTGTTACAGTGAGTGTTATAGTGTGTGTTACAGTGAGTGTTACAGTGTGTCTGTTACAGTGTGTGTGTTACAGTGAGTGTTACAGTGTGTCTGTTACAGTGTGTGTGTTACAGTGAGTGTTACAGTGAGTGTTACAGTGTGTATTACAGTGTGTGTGTGTTACAGTGAGTGTTATAGTGTGTGTTACAGTGAGTGTTACAGTGTGTCTGTTACAGTGTGTGTGTTACAGTGAGTGTTACAGTGAGTGTTACAGTGAGTGTTAGAGTGTGTGTTACAGTGAGTGTTATAGTGTGTCTGTTACAGTGTGTGTGTTACAGTGAGTTTTACAGTGAGTGTTACAGTGTGTGTGTTACAGTGAGTGTTATAGTGTGTGTTACAGTGAGTGTTACAGTGTGTCTGTTACAGTGTGTGTGTTACAGTGTGTGTTACAGTGTGTGTGTTACAGTGAGTGTTACAGTGTGTCTGTTACAGTGTGTGTTACAGTGAGTGTTACAGTGTGTGTTACAGTGTGTCTTACAGTGTGTGTTACAGTGAGTGTTATACTGTGTGTGTGTTATAGTTGATTACATTGTGTGTGTTATAGTGTGTGTTACAGTGTGTGTTAGAGTGTGTTACAGTGAGTGTTATACTGTGTGTGTGTTATAGTGTGTGTTACAGTGTGTGTTACAGTGTGTGTTACAGTGAGTGTTACAGTGTGTGTTATACTGTGTGTTTGTTGTAGTTGGTTACAGTGTGTGTGTTACAGTGTGTGTTACAGTGAGTGTTACAGTGAGTGTTACAGTGAGTGTTACAGTGTGTGTTACAGTGTGTTACAGTGAGTGTTACAGTGTGTGTTACAGTGAGTGTTACACTGTGTGTTACAGTGTGTTACAGTGAGTGTTACAGTGAGTGTTACAGTGTGTGTTACAGTGTGTGTGTTATAGTGTGTTACAGTGTGTCTGTTACAGTGAGTTTTACAGTGTGTGTTACAGTGAGTGTTACAGTGTGTGTTACAGTGTGTGTTACAGTGTGTTACAGTGTGTGTTAGAGTGTGTTACAGTGTGTGTTACAGTGTGTTACAGTGTGTGTTACAGTGAGTGTTACAGTGTGTGTTACAGTGTGTGTTACAGTGTGTTACAGTGTGTGTTACAGTGAGTGTTACAGTGAGTGTTACAGTGAGTGTTACAGTGTGTGTTACAGTGTGTTACAGTGAGTGTTACAGTGTGTGTTACAGTGTGTTACAGTGTGTGTTACAGTGTGTGTTACAGTGAGTGTTACAGTGTGTGTTACAGTGAGTGTTATACTGTGTGTGTGTTATAGTTGGTTACATTGTGTGTGTTATAGTGTGTGTTACAGTGTGTGTTACAGTGAGTGTTACAGTGTGTGTTAGAGTGTGTTACAGTGAGTGTTATACTGTGTGAGTGTTATAGTGTGTGTTACAGTGTGTGTTACAGTGTGTGTTACAGTGAGTGTTACAGTGTGTGTTATACTGTGTGTTTGTTTTAGTTGGTTACAGTGTGTGTGTTATAGTGTGTGTTACAGTGTGTGTGCTACAGTGTGTGTTTTATAGTGTGTGTGTTACAGTGAGTGTTATAGTGTGTGTTACAGTGAGTGTTACAGTGTGTCTGTTACAGTGTGTGTGTTACAGTGAGTGTTACAGTGTGTCTGTTACAGTGTGTGTGTTACAGTGTGTGTTACAGTGAGTGTTACAGTGTGTGTTACAGTGTGTGTGTTACAGTGAGTGTTATAGTGTGTGTTACAGTGAGTGTTACAGTGTGTCTGTTACAGTGTGTGTGTTACAGTGAGTGTTACAGTGTGTCTGTTACAGTGTGTGTGTTACAGTGAGTGTTACAGTGAGTGTTACAGTGTGTATTACAGTGTGTGTGTGTTACAGTGAGTGTTATAGTGTGTGTTACAGTGAGTGTTACAGTGTGTCTGTTACAGTGTGTGTGTTACAGTGAGTGTTACAGTGACTGTTACAGTGTGTGTTAGAGTGTGTGTTACAGTGAGTGTTATAGTGTGTCTGTTACAGTGTGTGTGTTACAGTGAGTGTTACAGTGAGTGTTACAGTGTGTGTGTTACAGTGAGTGTTATAGTGTCTGTTACAGTGTGTGTGTTACAGTGAGTGTTACAGTGAGTGTTACAGTGTGTGTTAGAGTGTGTGTTACAGTGAGTGTTATAGTGTGTCTGTTACAGTGTGTGTGTTACAGTGAGTGTTACAGTGAGTGTTACAGTGTGTGTGTTACAGTGAGTGTTATAGTGTGTGTTACAGTGAGTGTTACAGTGTGTCTGTTACAGTGTGTGTGTTACAGTGTGTCTGTTACAGTGTGTGTTACAGTGAGTGTTACAGTGTGTGTTACAGTGTGTCTTACAGTGTGTGTTACAGTGAGTGTTATACTGTGTGTGTGTTATAGTTGATTACATTGTGTGTGTTATAGTGTGTGTTACAGTGTGTGTTAGAGTGTGTTACAGTGAGTGTTATACTGTGTGTGTGTTATAGTGTGTGTTACAGTGTGTGTTACAGTGTGTGTTACAGTGAGTGTTACCGTGTGTGTTATACTGTGTGTTTGTTGTAGTTGGTTACAGTGTGTGTGTTATAGTGTGTGTGTTATAGTGTGTGTTACAGTGTGTGTGCTACAGTGTTTGTTTTATAGTGTGTGTTGCAGTGTCTGTTAAAGTGTGTTTGTTACAGTGTGTGTTACAGTAAGTGTTATAGTGTGTGTTACAGTGAGTGTTACATTGTGTCTGTTACAGTGTGTGTGTTACAGTGAGTGTTACAGTGTGTGTTATAGTGTGTGTGTTACAGTGAGTGTTATAGTGTGTGTTACAGTGAGTGTTACAGTGTGTCTGTTACAGTGTGTGTTACAGTGAGTGTTACAGTGAGTGTTACAGTGTGTGTTAGAGTGTGTTACAGTGAGTGTTACAGTGTGTCTGTTACAGTGTGTGTGTTATAGTGAGTGTTACAGTGAGTGTTACAGTGTGTGTTAGAGTGTGTGTTACAGTGAGTGTTATAGTGTGTGTTACAGTGAGTGTTAAAGTGTGTCTGTTACAGTGTGTGTGTTACAGTGAGTGTTACAGTGTGTGTTACAGTGTGTGTGTTACAGTGTGTGTGTTACAGTGAGTGTTACAGTGAGTGTTACAGTGAGTGTTACAGTATGTGTTACAGTGAGTGTTATAGTGTGTGTTACAGTGATTGTTACAGTGAGTCTGTTACAGTGTGTGTGTTACTGTGAGTGTTATAGTGTGTGTTACAGTGTGTGTTACAGTGAGTGTTATAGTGTGTGTTACAGTGAGTGTTACAGTGAGTGTTACAGTGAGTGTTACAGTGAGTGTTATACTGTGTGTGTGTTGTAGTTGGTTACAGTGTGTGTGTTATAGTGTGTGTTACAGTGTGTGTGTTACAGAGTGTGTGTTATAGTGTGTGTTATAGTGTGTGTTACAGTGTGTGTTACAGTGAGTGTTATAGTGTGTGTTACAGTGAGTGTTACAGTGTGTGTTAGAGTGTGTGTTACAGTGTGTGTTACAGTGAGTGTTATAGTGTGTGTTAGAGTGTGTGTTATTCTGTGTCACAGTGGGTGTTACAGTGTGTGTTAGTGTGTGTTATACTGTGTGTGTGTTATAGTTGGTTACAGTGTGTGTGTTACAGTGTGTGTGTTATAGTGTGTGCTGCAGTGTCTGTTAAAGTGTGTGTGTTATAGTGTGTGTTACAGTGTGTGTGTTACAGTGTGTGTTAGTGTGTGTTATACTGTGTGTGTGTTATAGTTGGTTACAGTGTGTGTTAGAGTATGTGTTACAGTGAGTGTTACAGTGTGTGTTACAGTGTGTGTTACAGTGTGTTACAGTGAGTGGTACAGTGTGTGTTACAGTGAGTGTTACAGTGTGTGTTACAGTGTGTGTGTTACAGTGAGTGTTACAGTGAGTGTTACAGTGAGTGTTACAGTGAGTGTTAGAGTGTGTGTTACAGTGAGTGTTACAGTGAGTGTTACAGTGTGTGTTACAGTGTGTTACAGTGAGTGTTACAGTGAGTGTTACAGTGTGTGTTACGGTGAGTGTTACAGTGAGTGTTACAGTGTGTGTTACAGTGTGTTACAGTGAGTGTTACAGTGAGTGTTACAGTGTGTGTTACGGTGAGTGTTATAGTGAGTGTTATAGTGTGTGTTATTCTGTGTCACAGTGGGTGTTACAGTGTGTGTTAGTGTGTGTTATACTGTGTGTGTGTTATAGTGTGTGTGTTATAGTGTGTGTTACAGTGTGTGTGTTACAGTGTGTGTGTTATAGTGTGTGTTACAGTGTGTGTGTTACAGTGTGTGTGTTATAGTGTGTGTTGCAGTGTCTGTTAAAGTGTGTGTGTTATAGTGTGTGTTACAGTGTGTGTGTTACAGTGTGTGTGTTATAGTGTGTGTTATTCTATGTCACAGTGAGTGTTACAGTGTGTGTTAGAGTGTGTGTTAGTGTGTGTTATACTGTGTGTGTGTTATATTTATTTACAGTGTGTGTGTTATAGTGTGTGTTACAGTGTGTGTGTTACAGTGTGTGTGTTAGTGTGTGTGTTACAGTGTGTGTGTTAGTGTGTGTGTTATAGTGTGTGTTACCGTGTCTGTTACAGTGTGTCCTTTACAGTGTGTGTGTTACAGTGTGTGTGTTACAGTGTGTGTGTTACACTGTGTGTTATAGTGTTTGTTACAGTGTCTGTTACAGTGTGTCCTTTACAGTGTGTGTGTTACAGTGTGTGTGTTATAGTGTGTGTTACAGTGTGTGTGTTATAGTGTGTGTTACCGTGTCTGTTACAGTGTGTCCTTTACAGTGTGTGTGTTACAGTGTGTGTTATAGTGTTTGTTACAGTGTCTGTTACAGTGTGTCCTTTACAGTGTGTGTGTTACAGTGTGTGTGTTACAGTGTGTGTGTTATAGTGTTTGTTACAGTGTCTTTTACAGTGTGTCCTTTACAGTGTGTGTGTTACAGTGTGTGTTACAGTGTGTGTTACAGTGAGTGTTACAGTGTGTGTTACAGTGAGTGTTATAGTGTGTGTTACAGTGAGTGTTACAGTGTGTGTTACAGTGTGTGTGTTACAGTGAGTGTTACAGTGTGTGTTACAGTGAGTGTTACAGTGTGTGTTACAGTGTGTGTTACAGTGAGTGTTACAGTGTGTGTTACAGTGTGTGTTACAGTTAGTGTTACAGTGAGTGTTATAGTGTGTGTTACAGTGTGTGTGTTACAGTGAGTGTTATAGTGTGTGTTACAGTGAGTGTTACAGTGTGTCTGTTACAGTGTGTGTGTTACAGTGAGTGTTACAGTGTGTGTTACAGTGAGTGTTATAGTGTGTGTTACAGTTAGTGTTATAGTGTGTGTGTTACAGTGAGTGTTACAGTGTGTCTGTTACAGTGTGTGTGTTACAGTGAGTGTTATAGTGTGTGTTACAGTGAGTGTTACAGTGTGTGTTACAGTGGGTGTTACAGTGAGTGTTACAGTGAGTGTTATAGTGTGTGTTACAGTGAGTGTTACAGTGTGTCTGTTACAGTGTGTGTGTTACAGTGAGTGTTATAGTGTGTGTTACAGTGAGTGTTACAGTGTGTGTTACAGTGGGTGTTACAGTGAGTGTTACAGTGAGTTTTATAGTGTGTGTTACAGTGTGTGTTATAGTGTGTGTTACAGTGAGTGTTACAGTGTGTGTTACAGTGAGTGTTATAGTGTGTGTTACAGTTAGTGTTATAGTGTGTGTGTTACAGTGAGTGTTACAGTGTGTCTGTTACAGTGTGTGTGTTACAGTGAGTGTTATAGTGTGTGTTACAGTGAGTGTTACAGTGTGTGTTACAGTGTGTGTTACAGTGTGTGTTACAGTGTGTGTTACAGTGAGTGTTATAGTGTGTGTTACAGTGTGTGTTACAGTGTGTGTTACAGTGTGTGTTACAGTGTGTCTGTTACAGTGTGTGTGTTACAGTGAGTGTTACAGTGAGTGTTACAGTGTGTGTGTTACAGTGAGTGTTATAGTGTGTGTTACAGTGAGTGTTACAGTGTGTCTGTTACAGTGTGTGTGTTACAGTGAGTGTTATAGTGTGTGTTACAGTGAGTGTTATAGTGTGTGTTACAGTGGGTGTTACAGTGAGTGTTACAGTGAGTGTTACAGTGTGTGTTACAGTGTGTGTTACAGTGAGTGTTACAGTGTGTGTTACAGTGTGTGTTACAGTGAGTGTTATAGTGTGTGTTACAGTGTGTGTTACAGTGAGTGTTATAGTGTGTGTTACACTGTGTGTTACAGTGTGTGTTACAGTGAGTGTTACAGTGTGTGTTACAGTTAGTGTTACAGTGAGTGTTACAGTGTGTGTTACAGTTAGTGTTACAGTGAGTGTTATAGTGTGTGTTACAGTGAGTGTTACAGTGAGTGTTACAGTGTGTGTTACAGTGAGTGTTATAGTGTGTGTTACAGTGAGTGTTACAGTGTGTGTTACAGTGAGTGTTACAGTGTGTGTTACAGTTAGTGTTACAGTGAGTGTTACAGTGAGTGTTACAGTGTGTGTTACAGTTAGTGTTACAGTGAGTGTTATAGTGTGTGTTACAGTGAGTGTTACAGTGAGTGTTACAGTGTGTGTTACAGTGTGTGTTACAGTGAGTGTTACAGTGAGTGTTACAGTGAGTGTTATAGTGTGTGTGTTACAGTGTGTGTGTTATAGTGTGTTTACAGTGTGTGTGTTACAGTGTGTGTGTTATAGTGTGTGTTACAGTGAGTGTTACAGTGTGTCTGTTACAGTGTGTGTGTTACAGTGAGTGTTATAGTGTGTGTTACAGTGAGTGTTACAGTGTGTGTTACAGTGGGTGTTACAGTGAGTGTTACAGTGAGTGTTATAGTGTGTGTTACAGTGTGTGTTACAGTGAGTGTTACAGTGAGTGTTACAGTGTGTGTTACAGTGTGTGTTACAGTGAGTGTTACAGTGTGTGTTACAGTGTGTGTTACAGTGAGTGTTATAGTGTGTGTTACAGTGTGTGTTACAGTGAATGTTATAGTGTGTGTTACACTGTGTGTTACAGTGTGTGTTACAGTGAGTGTTACAGTGTGTGTTACAGTTAGTGTTACAGTGAGTGTTACAGTGTGTGTTACAGTTAGTGTTACAGTGAGTGTTATAGTGTGTGTTACAGTGAGTGTTACAGTGAGTGTTACAGTGTGTGTTACAGTGAGTGTTATAGTGTGTGTTACAGTGAGTGTTACAGTGTGTGTTACAGTGAGTGTTACAGTGTGTGTTACAGTTAGTGTTACAGTGAGTGTTACAGTGAGTGTTACAGTGTGTGTTACAGTTAGTGTTACAGTGAGTGTTATAGTGTGTGTTACAGTGAGTGTTACAGTGAGTGTTACAGTGTGTGTTACAGTGTGTGTTACAGTGAGTGTTACAGTGAGTGTTACAGTGAGTGTTATAGTGTGTTTACAGTGTGTGTGTTACAGTGTGTGTGTTATAGTGTGTGTTGCAGTGTCTGTTAAAGTGTGTGTGTTACAGTGTGTCTGTTACAGTGAGTGTTATAGTGTGTGTTACAGTGGGTGTTACAGTGAGTGTTACAGTGAGTGTTATAGTGTGTGTTATAGTGTGTGTTACAGTGTGTGTGTTACAGTGTGTGTGTTATAGTTTGTGTTACCGTGTCTGTTGCAGTGTGTGTGTTATAGTGTGTGTTACAGTGTCTGTTATACTGTGTGTGTTATAGTGTGTGTTACAGTGTGTGTGTTATAGTGTGTGTTGCAGTGTCTGTTAAAGTGTGTGTGTTACAGTGTGTCTGTTACAGTGAGTGTTATAGTGTGTGTTACAGTGGGTGTTACAGTGAGTGTTACAGTGAGTGTTATAGTGTGTGTTATAGTGTGTGTTACAGTGTGTGTGTTACAGTGTGTGTGTTATAGTTTGTGTTACCGTGTCTGTTGCAGTGTGTGTGTTATAGTGTGTGTTACAGTGTCTGTTATACTGTGTGTGTTATAGTGTGTGTTACAGTGTGTGTGTTATAGTGTGTGTTGCAGTGTCTGTTAAAGTGTGTGTGTTACAGTGTGTCTGTTACAGTGAGTGTTACAGTGAGTGTTATAGTGTGTGTTATAGTGTGTGTTACAGTGTGTGTGTTACAGTGTGTGTGTTATAGTTTGTGTTACCGTGTCTGTTGCAGTGTGTGTGTTATAGTGTGTGTTACAGTGTCTGTTATACTGTGTGTGTTATAGTGTGTGTTACAGTGTGTGTGTTATAGTGTGTGTTGCAGTGTGTGTTACAGTGTGTGTTACAGTGTGTGTTACAGTGAGTGTTACAGTGTGTGTTACAGTGTGTGTTACAGTGAGTGTTACAGTGAGTGTTACAGTGTGTGTGTTATAGTGTGTGTTACAGTGTGTGTGTTACGGTGTGTGTGTTATAGTATGTGTTACCGTGTCTGTTACAGTGTGTGTTTTATAGTGTGTGTTACAGTGTCTGTTATACTGTGTGTGTGTTATAGTCTGTGTGTTACAGTGTGTTTACAGTTTTATATGTGCGTCAAATGATAAATTCTGGTCAGAAATAACTCCAAGGTTCCTCACTGTAGAACTAGAAGCCAAGGAAATACCATCTAGAGTAACTATATAACTAGACAATTTCTCCCTGAAGCGCTCAGGTCCAAAGAGAACAACTTCAGTTTGTCTGAATTTAGAAGCACAAACAGTGTGTTTGTGTGTTAAAGTGTGTTTCTCTGCATGTTGTCCTTTGTGTGACACTCTGTTCTCTGTTTGCTGGCACAAACGGCTCTCTGAGGGATTTTCTGACTAAAACAACTGAAGACTTTTCTTGAAACTAATCTGGGTCAGTTTCCATGAAAATGAGTTCAGTTCTTTTCAGACACTGAAGTCAATGAATAAATACATGAGGAAGAGGAGGAGGAAGGACACGCTGAAGAAGTTAAAGAATAAATGAAATCTAATCATCCAACTTTACTGGAAAATGTGTGTATCAGGATCAGTCAGGGAAGCACATTTTATGTTGATCTGATGAGGACGTGACTCTCAGATAATTTCTTTGTCAGATCACAGCCTCAGCTCTAACAGTTATTAGCTAACAGAACTCAGTGCTGTGCACCTCAGGAAGGCAATAATCTGCAGTAAGAGGTGGGATCAGAAACCTGGAATCTGCTGATGAACGTCAGGGCTCCATGACCATGAGTTCCTGCAAAGGTCACCGTTATTTCATCTGATGGAAACCTTTCTGTTTAAGAGTGAACACTGACGGGAACATTTAGCATAATAAGTTTAACATTTCAGGTTTACTTTATTCCTCAGAGTCAAAGAGTTTCATCCCAAATGTATGATTCACAGCTTAGATTTCAGAGTTTTGTGTAAACTGTCACTGAATATCAAATCATAATTATCTCAAAGTTGAAGGATTCTGAAGCTGTTCCTTTCTGAAAGATGAACATTATTGTTCCCACATTACTTTGTTAGCTGAAGCTAACGCTAACAGCTTAGCTAATGAAGATGACGTACACCAACTTCTAAGAAGTTACTGCTGTCCCTCTCTGAAAGATGAACATTATTGTTCCCACATTACTTTGTTAGCTGAAGCTAACGCTAACAGCTTAGCTAATGAAGATGACGTACACCAACTTCTAAGGAGTTACTGCTGTTCCTTTCTGAAAGATGCCCATTATTGTTCCCACATTACTTTGTTAGCAGCAGCTAATGCTAACAGCTTAGCTAATGAAGATGACGTACACCAACTTCTAAGAAGTTACTGCTGTCCCTCTCTGAAAGATGAACATTATTGTTCCCACATTACTTTGTTAGCTGAAGCTAACGCTAACAGCTTAGCTAATGAAGATGACGTACACCAACTTCTAAGGAGTTACTGCTGTTCCTTTCTGAAAGATGAACATTATTGTTCCCACATTACTTTGTTAGCTGAAGCTTTCTAGCTGAACGGTTCTGTTCTGTAACTCAGACAACCTGCAGCTGTGTTTCCAACACAACACCGGTCCTCTCCTCACTCTCGGTGTGCTAACGTTACATTATCGGCATGTTTCTGATAAAGATAGAGGTCTCCAGGTACAACTGTTTAAACGCAGTAATTAACGATTCACATGCATCACTACGAGTTACGCTGTGCACATCTCCGGCTTGGTCCATCACTGTTGATGAGCTAGCATCTGCTGCTAACTTACAGCTAACTGCTAACCTGTTTCCCTCTGGGATTAATAGAGTAACTATCTGTATCCATATATAGAGCTGGAGTGTTTATGTTTATGCATTTAGCAGATGCTTTTATCCAAAGCGACTTACAGATAGTGTAAGGGGGTCTTGCCTAAGGACCCCTACTAGAGACAGTAACTTTCATGCAGGGGATTTGAACCCAGAGCTCCCACATGAAAGGTGGCAATCTTACCACTACACTATCCAGTCCCTTACTTGCTGTGCTCCTGCTGAGTTTCCACCCTGAAGACAGAGTTAAAACAGCTAACTGCTGACTTACAGCTAACTGCTGACTTACAGCTAACTGCTGACTTACAGCTAACTGCTGACTTACAGCTAACTGCTAACTTACAGCTAACTGCTGACTTACAGCTAACTGCTGACTTACAGCTAACTGCTAACCTGCTTCCCTCTGGGATCAATAGAGTAACTATCTGTATCTATATATAGAGCTGGAGTGTTTCTGCTGAGTCTCCACCCTGAAAACAGGCTGAGACAGAAGGCCGCTGAGCTTAAACCAGCAGTATTTAGACCAAAGTCTGTCCTAAACGTCTCAATAAGCAGGTAAAATATGTCACCTATTGTCACCAAGTATTTTACCTGTAGCTGGTAAGTTGCCTTTTTAAGTATTTTAAAGCATTGTTTGCTAGCATCTGCTGCTAACTTCCAGCTAACTGCTAACTTCCAGCTAACTGCTAACTTCTAGCTAACTTCCAGCTAACTGCTAACTTCCAGCTGACTGCTAACTTCCAGCTAACTGCTAACTTCCAGCTGACTGCTAAGCTGTTTCCCTCTGGGGATCAATAGAGTATCTGTATCTATGTGTAGAGCTGGGGTGTTTCTGGTCTGACTGGAGGAACAGCTTCATTATCTCTGTGTTGCTGCAGTAAATCACAGCAGCTGTCCAGGTGTTGATGACAGCTAACGTACAGAAACACACCTGAACTCTCCACAGCAGCATGGCAGCGTGACCTCAGACAGAAACTAACCCGTCACCAACGTCCTGCTGCAGCCTGATGGTTGAACCTCTTTGACTCTGGTTATTTTGACCAAAGTGTGTCTCAAAACTGGGTCTGAGTTACCAGGGCCCCGAGTGGTGGGGGGGCCTTGAGGAGTTGTGTAAATAAATCGTTTGATTGAGTGTCTGAGTACAGGCACCCCCACCCCTTGCACAGAATGGTTTACTCCGCTTTGACCGGGCTTTTTAGGCGCAATACTTTGAAGATGATGCCCAAGAATGCAAAATCAGGTTTTCAAAAAAGGAAAGAGAAAAAAAGGAAATGACCTACTTCTCTCCCAAGAAAGGTGAGCCCAGATGTGAAAGCAAACAGCACATAAATGAACTCCTGTGGTTATAAAACACTTCAAAACCACTGCGAGTGTCAGTGCTAAACACTATAAAATTAGAATTAACATGATGCCTCATCTGTAATCTGAGGTAAAGTCTACATATTTGTTTGCCTACCATTGCAATAGTATACCAATTCAAAAACTGAATTAATATTTATTATTGGGCCATAACATAATCAGGCTAATAGCCTAACTGAGTAGGTCAGGTTCATAAGGATCAAAGAAGGAGCAAACTGTCCCAGAGGATGATGCAGCAACAGACCCCTCATCCATAAATGTAAAATTTGCTGAAATTTTCTCATAAGTGTAGTAAAAACACTCACTGTAGCTACTTTTGTTACTTTAACCCTCATTACTCGTCATTTAATGAATATACTGTGTACTTTTACCTGAAAAAGTCGTAAAAAAGGAACCTGAAAAGGTATATTTATAGCTTTTAATCAGTCAGCAAATAAAACTAAGAATTAGTTTTGTGTTATTGGGCTATTTTTGGTGGACATTTAAGAGATTAATGTGTGGTTAGTGGTTTAAGCGTTGGGGGGGCTTGGGCACTGCTTGTGCACAGGGCCCAGAATTTGGTGCTACGCCCCTGCTCATACACCTCAATAAGACCTGACATAATTGTGTCAAATTGTCAAAAAAGGGCATAAAATGTGTAATTTAAATGTGTTTTTATTTCAAACTAATATCTTTGTGACCTCTGACCTTGACTGCAGCCTTAAATTCAGCACAAAACAGCATGACATGACCCCTGTTTTGTCCATAAAAATGTTCCAAAGTCTTCAGTCGTTCCATCACCTGGAAGATAATTCTCAGACTTCCACATCTGAAAACTTTAGCATTGAATACTTTTCCTGCACATTTTTCTGATGATTCTAAACTAAGTTACATCAGACAGTTATGGCTCGAGTTTGTTAGTCTTTTTCAAGTCTTTCTTGTGGATGAGGGTCACATCAGAGCGTCCTCCAGGACAGATGGATGGACGGCGGCGGCCTGCAGGCTCTGCAGCAGCCGCTCCACCGTCGCCCTCCGCCCCTCGAAGCGCCTCCATTGAACCAGACCGGCCAGCGCTGCCGCCTGTGTGCTGAGACTGTGATCGGAGCGGCAGCGAAACAAAGCCTCTGCTGACAGACCCAGATCCATCAGGACCGTCTCCCACTCAGGACCAAGCCGGGACGCGAGCCGCGACAGCTCCCGATCCGAAGGAACCTTCTGCAAAGCCAAGTCCGGGAGTCGACAGACGTCAGCGGAGACATCTGTGGAGAAAAGTGACCGAGCTCCGGTTAACTGTCATCAAGAAGTGATTTTACCTCAAAGTTCAGACTTTTACCTCAAAGTTCGAACTTTCACCTCAAAGTTCAGACTTTTACTTCAAAGTAAATTATTTTACCTCAAAGTTCTGACTTTCACCTCAAAGTAAATGATTTTATGTCAAAGTTCGGACTTTTACTTTAAAGTAAATGATTTTATCTCAAAGTTCGGACTTTTACCTCAAAGTTCGGACTTTCACCTCAAAGTTCGGACTTTCACCTCAAAGTTCGAACTTTCACCTCAAAGTTCAGACTTTTACTTCAAAGTAAATTATTTTATCTCAAAGTTCTGACTTTCACCTCAAAGTTCTGACTTTCACCTCAAAGTAAATGATTTTATGTCAAAGTTCGGACTTTTACTTTAAAGTAAATGATTTTATCTCAAAGTTCGGACTTTTACTTCAAAGTTCGGACTTTTACTTCAAAGTAAATGATTTTACCTCAAAGTAAATGATTTTACCTCAAAGTTCGGACTTTTACCTCAAAGTAAATTATTTTACCTCAAAGTAAATGATTTTACCTCAAAGTAAATGATTTTACCGCAAAGTAAATGATTTTATCTCAAAGTTCGGACTTTTATTTCAAAGTAAATGATTTTACCACAAAGTTCGGACTTTTACTTCAAAGTAAATGATTTCACCACAAAGTTCGGACTTTTACTTCAAAGTAAATGATTTCACCACAAAGTTCGGACTTTTACTTCAAAGTAAATGATTTTACCACAAAGTTCGGACTTTTACTTCAAAGTAAATGATTTTACCACAAAGTTCGGACTTTTACTTCAAAGTAAATGATTTTACTTCAAAGTAAATGATTCTACCTCAAAGTAAATGATTTTACCTCAAAGTAAATGATTTTACCTCAAAGTTCGGACTTTTACCTCAAAGTTCGGACTTTCACCTCAAAGTAAATGATTTTATCTCAAAGTTCGGACTTTCACCTCAAAGTAAATGATTTTACCTCAAAGTAAATGATTTTATCTCAAAGTTCGGACTTTTACTTCAAAGTAAATGATTTTACCACAAAGTTCGGACTTTTACTTCAAAGTAAATGATTTTACCACAAAGTTCGGACTTTTACTTCAAAGTAAATGATTTTACCACAAAGTTCGGACTTTTACTTCAAAGTAAATGATTTTACTTCAAAGTTCGGACTTTTACTTCAAAGTAAATGATTTTACTTCAAAGTAAATGATTCTACCTCAAAGTAAATGATTTTACCTCAAAGTAAATGATTTTACCTCAAAGTAAATGATTTTACCTCAAAGTTCGGACTTTTACCTCAAAGTTCGGACTTTCACCTCAAAGTAAATTATTTTACCTCAAAGTAAATGATTTTACCTCAAAGTAAATGATTTTACCTCAAAGTAAATGATTTTATCTCAAAGTTCGGACTTTTATTTCAAAGTAAATGATTTTACCACAAAGTTCGGACTTTTACTTCAAAGTAAATGATTTTACCACAAAGTTCGGACTTTTACTTCAAAGTAAATGATTTTACCACAAAGTTCGGACTTTTACTTCAAAGTAAATGATTCTACCTCAAAGTAAATTATTTTACCTCAAAGTAAATGATTTTACCTCAAAGTAAATGATTTTATCTCAAAGTTTGGACTTTTATTTCAAAGTAAATGATTTTACCACAAAGTTCGGACTTTTACTTCAAAGTAAATGATTTCACCACAAAGTTCGGACTTTTATTTCAAAGTAAATGATTTTACCACAAAGTTCGGACTTTTACTTCACAGTAAATGATTTTACCACAAAGTTCGGACTTTTACTTCAAAGTAAATGATTTTACCACAAAGTTCGGACTTTTACTTCAAAGTAAATGATTTTACCACAAAGTTCGGACTTTTACTTCAAAGTAAATGATTTTACCACAAAGTTCGGACTTTTACTTCAAAGTAAATGATTTTACTTCAAAGTAAATGATTCTACCTCAAAGTAAATGATTCTACCTCAAAGTAAATGATTTTACCTCAAAGTAAATGATTTTACCTCAAAGTTCAGACTTTTACCTCAAAGTTCGGACTTTCACCTCAAAGTAAATGATTTTACCTCAAAGTAAATGATTTTACCTCAAAGTAAATGATTTTACCTCAAAGTAAATGATTTTACCTCAAAGTTCGGACTTTTACCTCAAAGTTCGGACTTTTACTTCAAAGTAAATGATTTTACCACAAAGTTCGGACTTTTGCCTCAAAGTTCTGACTTTCACCTCAAAGTAAATGATTTTATCTCAAAGTTCTGACTTTCACCTCAAAGTTCAGACTTTTACCTCAAAGTTCGGACTTTTACCTCAAAGTTCAGACTTTTACCTCAAAGTTCTGACTTTCACCTAAAGTAAATGATTTTACCTCAAAGTTCAGACTTTTACTTCAAAGTTAACGATTTTACCTCAAAGTTCGGACTTTTACCTCAAAGTTCGGACTTTTACTTCGAAGTTCAGACTTTTACTTCAAAGTTCGGACTTTTATCTCAAAGTAAATTATTCTATCTCAAAGTAAATGATTTTATCTCAAAGTTCAGACTTTTACCTCAAAGTAAACGATTTTACCTCAAAGTTCAGACTTTAACTTCAAAGTTAACGATTTTACCTCAAAGTTTGAACTTTTACCTCAAAGTTCAGACTTTTACTTCAAAGTTCAGACTTTTACTTCAAAGTTCAGACTTTTACTTCAAAGTTCAGACTTTTACTTCAAAGTTCAGACTTTTACTTCAAAGTTCAGACTTTTATCTCAAAGTAAATTATTCTATCTCAAAGTAAATGATTTTATCTCAAAGTTCAGACTTTTACCTCAAAGTAAACGATTTTACCTCAAAGTTCAGACTTTTACCTCAAAGTAAATGATTCTATCTTAAAGTAAATGATTTTATCTCAAAGTAAATGATTTTATCTCAAAGTTCGGACTTTTACTTCAAAGTAAACGATTTTACCTCAAAGTAAACGATTTTACCTCAAAGTTCAGACTTTCACCTCAAAGTAAATGATTCTATCTTAAAGTAAATGATTTTATCTCAAAGTTCGGACTTTTACCTCAAAGTAAAAGATTTTACCTCAAAGTTTGGACTTTTACCTCAAAGTAAACGATTTTACCTCAAAGTTTGGACTTTTACCTCAAAGTATTGATCAAACCTCAGAGCAGGTTTGACATTTTTCTAGTTTTTAAACATTGAACATAAGCAGTGAACTCCTCGCTCTGCTCATAGGTCCAGAGCTTTTTGACGGACAGGTGGAGAGGATAGGAAACTGCACCTCCAGTCCCCGAAGGCGCCCCCCAGGGCTGCAGCCACTCACCCCTCCAACATCATTAAGTAGGTGGAGGACACAGTGGTGGTGGACCTGATCTCAGTACTGGGACACGTTTCAGGAACATTAACAGAGACGACAGGAAAATCATCAAAGCATCTTATATACTAATTTCTGCCTCACTCTGTCAGAACATTTAATTATTCTGGGATGTACGATATAAAACTCAGCTGCGGTGTCGTTGATTCATACTTATTTTGATGGTTTTATTATCTGCTTATTTGTAAAGTTAGTCTTTGTTTTTTGTTTTTAGCTGTAAATTTAATTGGCTAATTATGAGTAACTTTGATAAACTTAAGTGTTTGTTTTATTCAGATTAGTTTTTTGCTAATATTTGTTATTTGTTTAGGATATTTAGATTTGCATGGTTAATATTTTGGTTTATTTTTTGGTAAAACCAAGGCAGCAGCAGCCATTGTTTTCTTTGTTCTTTTGTTTGTTTTACTATATTGAAATAAATCATCCCATAACGCAAGAATTGAGCTTGGACATTCATCTTCTTTTGCCTGCGTTAAACCACAAACCCCATGATGCACCAGTGGCCTTCTGATTTAGTTTGGTTTAAAGTTTAATCTGTTTTTTATGGACAAATGGCCACGACAGCATGTATTACATGTGGTTTCTAGTTCTTGGTTTGGACCTGAAGAACTGAATGAAACAGAAATAACATTCTTTAGTTTCTGATTGTTTTCCATCTTTACCGATCGATTGTTACATCACAGCAAGGTTACAGCAGTTTATGGCACAGTGACCTGCAGTGATTACAGCGAGCTGATAGTAGTTCCACTCTGTGGACCAATGAAACGAGAGCAAACAGACCAGCTGACGTCACCATCAACAACAACCAGACCAACGAAGGTCACAAAACAACAAGGATCTTCCAGCACTGCCACCAGAGTCAGGACCATCCTGTCTCAGAGCAGAGAAACTGCTCCATGCATCTGTTCCTTCAGGACTGAACTACTGTAATTCCTTATTATTGTTCTGTCCCACAGATTCTCTGAAAAGCCTCCAGCTGATCCAAAACCCTGCAGCCAGAGTTCTGATGAGGAGTTTCTAAACTAATTTAAACATAAACATCATCAAGAGACAGTCAGTAATCTGCAGAACATTATTCAAACTGTCTGTAAGTAACAGAAGGCGGAGAAACATCCTGAAAAGCTCAGATATCTGGAGAAGAAGAAGAAACCAGATGTCAGAACAGCTGCTGGACGTAAACTTTTACAGACTTCTCACTACGGCTGTCATCTCTAGCGCCATCAACATGGTGCTGCATCACCATGTGCTACCCTGACCCGACCTGTTTGACCCCAACCCACCGCGTATTACCCTGACCCGTTTGACCCCAAGCAACCCCGTTCCTTGACCCATTTGACCCTAACCCACCACATATGACCCCAACCCCTTCGCGTGTTACCCCGACCCGTTTGACCCCTACCCACCGCGTATTACCCTGACCCGTTTGACCCCAAGCAACCCCGTTCCTTGACCCATTTGACCCTAACCCACCGCATATGACCCCAACCCCTTCGCGTGTTACCCCGACCCGTTTGACCCCTACCCACCGCGTATTACCCTGACCCGTTTGACCCCAAGCAACCCCGTTCCTTGACCCAAACCCACCGCATATGACCCCAACCCCTTCGCGTGTTACCCCGACCCGTTTGACCCCAACCCCTTCGCGTGTTACCCCGACCCGTTTGACCCCTACCCACCGCGTATTACCCTGACCCGTTTGACCCCAAGCAACCCCGTTCCTTGACCCATTTGACCCTAACCCACCGCATTTGACCCCAACCCCTTCGCGTGTTACCCCGACCCGTTTGACCCCTACCCACCGCATATGACCCCAACCCACCGTGTATTACCCCGACCCGTTTGACCCCTACCCACCGCCTATGACCCCAACCCACCGCGCGTTACCCCGACCCGTTTGACCCCAACCCACCGCAGGTTAAACCGATCCGTTTAACCCCAACCCAAACGAGGCATTCAGGAGCAGTGTTTTGTGTTGGAAAGAAGAACACTCCTTGGTTCTGGACTTTGGACTGTGCAGACCTAACATACACAATAAAAGCTAAAGCTAAGAAAAATACATATACACAGTTTATTAGATTAAACTAATTACCATCAGTGTAAAGTTTTAAATTTGAACCTTATGGTTTAATATATCTAAGAATAAGTGAATTGTTCTGTTAGTTTCTTGTTTTTTGTGTCACTCATCAGATCAGAAATCTGTCCTTAAAAAACCTCAGAACGTTTTTAATTAAAGTCCAAAAGGTTTGTTATTCTGAGTTGGACTGGATCAGATTTAAGTTAAATCTGCTGAAACAGAACAGGAAAAGGGATTTTCACTGAAGTGTGAGTCAGCGCCTTCAGACAGGGAGGCAGGACTCCTCCTCCTCCTGCCCCCCCCCCCTTTCCCTCCCTCCTCTCTCCCTTTCTTTATTGGCTGCCTCCTGCTTTCCAGGAATGTTTGGATCGTGTTCCTCATGTGACGCTGATCCCAGTTAATCTAAAACACTCCTGCTCCTTTTCCTCCTGCTACTCCTCCTGCTGCTGCCCCCCCCCCCTCCATCCCCTTTCTTTATTGGCTGCCTCCTGCTTTCCAGGAATCGGCAGCAGCCTCTGGGCCGGATGTTTGGATCGTGTTCCTCATGTGACGCTGATCCCAGTTAATCTAAAACACTCCTCGGAACAGGACTCTGGACTCAGCAGGTTTGGGCCTGAAGTTTGATGGTTCTGATGGTTCCAAACCGACCGCAGACACCTTTACCTGAGAGGTTTACTTCCTCATCTTGAATAAAATGGGTCTGAAGCACTTTTACTGTTAACTTCTTCTTCTTTTTATTAAGAAATAAGTCAACTTTTGTTTATAAAATTCAGAAATCTGACACCAAACTTTGCTAAAAGCCAAACACGTTCCATGTAAAGACTCATTTACCGTTAAACATATTTATTATTTTACAAGTTAAGACATCTTATATTATCTTACCTTCTGACCACTACAGCTCAAATAGAACATGGGGAACAAACTGCTTTAAAGTCTCTCTTTTTAACTCTAATTCAGGTCCGACGGGTCAGCAGGAAGTGGTTTCACACCTGGACCCGGTCTGATGAGGTTTCATAATCAAAACCAACCCCACAAAACCTTTTTAAACCCTGTATTCAGAGTGTTTGTGGGGATCTAGTCCAGATCCAAAAGGTTTGGGTCAGCTGGTTCTGGAGCCACACCTGGTCTCACGTGGCCTTCAGAGAAGAACACCTGCGAAAAGGTTCTGGTTTCGTTCCAAACACTGAAATTCAGGCTTAAACTGTTAACCTGAGTCTTACTCAGTCTTACTCTGGTTAGTCTTCCTCAGGTGAGTCTTACTCGGGTTAATCTTACTCGGGTTAGTCTTCCTCGGGTTAGTCTTACTCGGGTTAATCTTCCTCAGGTGAGTCTTACTCGGGTTAATCTTACTCGGGTTAGTCTTCCTCGGGTTAGTCTTACTCGGGTTAGTCTTACTCGGGTCAGTCTTACTAGGGTTAGTCTTACTCGGGTCAGTCTTACTCGGGTTAGTCCTACTCGGGTCAGTCCTACTCGGGTTAGTCTTCCTCAGGTTAGTCTTCCTCAGGTGAGTCTTCCTCGGGTTAATCTTACTCGGGTTAGTCTTACTCGGGTTAGTCTTACTCGGGTTAGTCTTACTCGGGTTAGTCTTACTCAGGTTAGTCTTCCTCGGGTTTAGTCTTACTCGGGTTAGTCTTACTCAGGTTAGTCTTCCTCGGGTTAGTCTTACTCAGGTTAGTCTTCCTCGGGTTTAGTCTTACTCGGGTTAGTCTTACTCAGGTTAATCTTACTCGGGTTAGTCTTCCTCGGGTTAATCTTACTCGGGTTAGTCTTCCTCAGGTGAGTCTTACTCGGGTTAATCTTACTCGGGTTAGTCTTCCTCGGGTTAGTCTTACTCGGGTCAGTCTTACTCGGGTCAGTCTTACTCGGGTTAGTCTTCCTCAGGTTAGTCTTAGTCAGGTTCGTCTTCCTCGGGTTAGTCTTAGTCAGGTTCGTCTTCCTCGGGTTAGTCTTACTCGGGTTAGTCTTCCTCAGGTTAGTCTTAGTCAGGTTCGTCTTCCTCGGGTTAGTCTTCCTCGGGTTAGTCTTACTCGGGTTAGTCTTACTCGGGTTAGTCTTCCTCAGGTTAGTCTTAGTCAGGTTCGTCTTCCTCGGGTTAGTCTTCCTCGGGTTAATCTTACTCGGGTTAGTCTTCCTCAGGTGAGTCTTCCTCGGGTTAATCTTACTCGGGTTAGTCTTACTCGGGTTAGTCTTACTCGGGTTAGTCTTACTCGGGTTAGTCTTACTCAGGTTAGTCTTCCTCGGGTTTAGTCTTACTCGGGTTAGTCTTACTCAGGTTAGTCTTCCTCGGGTTAGTCTTACTCAGGTTAGTCTTCCTCGGGTTTAGTCTTACTCGGGTTAGTCTTACTCAGGTTAATCTTACTCGGGTTAGTCTTCCTCGGGTTAATCTTACTCGGGTTAGTCTTCCTCAGGTGAGTCTTACTCGGGTTAATCTTACTCGGGTTAGTCTTCCTCGGGTTAGTCTTACTCGGGTCAGTCTTACTCGGGTCAGTCTTACTCGGGTTAGTCTTCCTCAGGTTAGTCTTAGTCAGGTTCGTCTTCCTCGGGTTAGTCTTAGTCAGGTTCGTCTTCCTCGGGTTAGTCTTACTCGGGTTAGTCTTCCTCAGGTTAGTCTTAGTCAGGTTCGTCTTCCTCGGGTTAGTCTTCCTCGGGTTAGTCTTACTCGGGTTAGTCTTACTCGGGTCAGTCTTACTCGGGTTAGTCTTCCTCAGGTTAGTCTTAGTCAGGTTCGTCTTCCTCGGGTTAGTCTTCCTCAGGTTAGTCTTAGTCAGGTTCGTCTTCCTCGGGTTAGTCTTACTCGGGTTAATCTTACTCGGGTTAGTCTTCCTCGGGTTAGTCTTACTCGGGTTAGTCTTACTCGGGTTAGTCTTACTCGGGTTAGTCTTCCTCAGGTTAGTCTTAGTCAGGTTCGTCTTCCTCAGGTTAGTCTTAGTCAGGTTCGTCTTCCTCGGGTTAGTCTTCCTCGGGTTAGTCTTACTCGGGTTAGTCTTACTCGGGTTAGTCTTCCTCAGGTTAGTCTTAGTCAGGTTCGTCTTCCTCGGGTTAGTCTTCCTCGGGTTAGTCTTACTCGGGTTAGTCTTACTCGGGTCAGTCTTACTCGGGTTAGTCTTCCTCAGGTTAGTCTTAGTCGGGTTCGTCTTCCTCAGGTGAGTCTTACTCAGGTTCGTCTTCCTCGGGTTTAGTCTTCCTCGGGTTTAGTCTTCCTCAGGTTAGTCTTACTCGGGTTTAGTCTTCCTCGGGTTTAGTCTTCCTCAGGTTAGTCTTACTAGGGTTAGTCTTACTCAGGTTAGTCTTACTCGGGTTTAGTCTTCCTCGGGTGAGTCTTACTAGGGTTAGTCTTACTCAGGTTAGTCTTCCTCGGGTTAGTCTTCCTCGGGTTAGTCTTCCTCGGTGAGTCTTCCTCGGGTTAGTCTTACTCGGGTCAGTCTTACTAGGGTTAGTCTTACTCAGGTTAGTCTTCCTCAGGTGAGTCTTACTCGGGTTAGTCTTCCTCAGGTGAGTCTTACTCGGGTTAGTCTTCCTCGGGTTAGTCTTACTCGGGTTAGTCTTCCTCAGGTGAGTCTTACTCGGGTTAGTCTTCCTCGGGTTAGTCTTACTCGGGTTAGTCTTACTCGGGTCAGTCTTACTAGGGTTAGTCTTACTCGGGTTCGTCTTCCTCGGGTTAGTCTTACTCAGGTTAGTCTTCCTCAGGTGAGTCTTACTCGGGTTAGTCTTCCTCGGGTTAGTCTTACTCGGGTTAGTCTTACTCGGGTCAGTCTTACTAGGGTTAGTCTTCCTCAGGTTAGTCTTACTCAGGTTCGTCTTCCTCGGGTTAGTCTTACTCAGGTTAGTCTTCCTCGGGTTTAGTCTTCCTCGGGTTAGTCTTCCTCGGGTTAGTCTTACTCGGGTTTAGTCTTCCTCGGGTTTAGTCTTCCTCAGGTTAGTCTTACTCGGGTTTAGTCTTCCTCGGGTTTAGTCTTCCTCAGGTTAGTCTTACTCGGGTTTAGTCTTCCTCGGGTTTAGTCTTCCTCAGGTTAGTCTTACTCGGGTTTAGTCTTACTCGGGTTTAGTCTTCCTCAGGTTAGTCTTCCTCGGGTTTAGTCTTACTCAGGTTAGTCTTACTCGGGTTTAGTCTTCCTCGGGTGAGTCTTCCTCAGGTTAGTCTTACTCTGGTTAGTCTTACTCGGGTTAACAGGTGTGGTTATACTCGGGTTACACCAGGTGGTGTGTGGTCTCTCCTGCTCCGGTCTCACCTGTGGTTCCGGGTCCGGATCCAGGTCCAGCCTGGAGCTCCAGCAGTAGTCTGTCTCGGACCCAGCTGAAGTCCCCCAGGGACCGCAGGAAGGCGTCGAAGGCCCGGGGCCCCCGGCTTGGCAGGAGGTCCAGCAGCTTCAGGCACTTCTTTTGGTTTGACGGCTGAGCCTCGATGTCTTCCGCCTGCGCCCCCGTTAAAATGTCCTCCTGGTACAGAAACGGAACGATGCTGTCGCTGACCAGCAGCTGCTCGGACATTTCCAGTCGGAGCTTCCGGAGCAGAGCTCTGTGTGCGGGCTCCATCTAAACTACTGCTTAACCAGATCAACCATCGCCATGACTTGTCTTGAGATGCGGCTGTTTACACGCACGCGTCCCTCGATGTTATTGTGCTCGTCTAGAAACATGCAAGCGGAACCAAAGTTTTGCGGACTACACTCGTCTCCAAAAAGACTCTTTCAGAGTTCACATGTCCACTTTAGTTTAGTAAAATTTCCGATTCAAACGAATACATGTGTGGATTCACTATTTGTCACCTCTCAGTTCGGCACATGTTTCAGTCAGCAGGTAAAATCATTTAGAAGAAACCACTGCATTTATTCAGGACTGGCTTTGCGCGCAGGGAACATTTACACCAGGAATCAGAGAAATAACGTTTATTTTTAATCTCAAGAAGACGTTTTTGGTGAAACAAATGTCCCCGAATTAATGAGAAAAACCGAAACAGTTCGTCAGTATATGAGGAATTTCAAATTCAATTATTTTAAAATGATTATTTAATTTGTTTCATTTTATAAAATGACCTGCAAAAATGAACCTGCATTTTCTTATTTTAACAGATAACGACAGTAAAGAGGTTACATGAGGAATTTAACACATTATTATTAATCTCCGGAGCCTCTTCTTACAGAATAATACAACTTGACATCATATTTTTCATATATACATTCATATATAAAGGATATCTTTGTTTTATTCTGTGTGTCCAATACTGAAACTCTTTTGCAGCTCATTCATAACAATAACTTCAAAATTAAATGTACAGATTTACCAGGATACAGAAATTGGATATTGTGAGACAACACATTTACATATTTATGTTTGTCTGAGATACACACACACATTATTTATATTATTATTATATATATAATATATATATATAATATATACTAGGGCTGGGGATATTAACGCGTTATTTTTGCATTAACGAATTAATTAATTATCGCCGACAATTATTTGTCTCCATTAACGCAGTTTTTGTCATTTATTTTTGTTTTATTGTAAACGTCTGTTGCTCACCGGCTTTTATTTTGAAAAAGTCCATCGTGAGCGAGCCTAGTATGTTGCTTACTGCTGCGGCTCACAGGAAACAGTCAGAAAAGAAAAGAATGGATGAATGAAACAAACACGGAGAAGGTTGTGGAACTTTTACATTTTCACTTCAAAGTTCTTCCAGGCTGCAGAGACAAAGTTATCTGAAAGCAACGTTGAATTGTCTCATCAGCAGAGTACTTCGGTCATGTGACTGTACAGTTCCAATAAAAGTGCATTATATGCTACTTTTGAATTCATTATTTGATTTTGCGTATAACAATATATATGTATATATATATATATGTATATATATAATATAACAATAACAATGCGATTAATCGTGATTAATCAGAGGAAATCATGTGATTAATGCGATTAAAAAATTTAATATTTGCCCAGCCCTAAGATATATACATATATATAAAACTTATATATATATCTATATATATAGATATATATATACACACAAGATTTAAATGAGGCATCTACATCTTTAACTGGATGTGATATCATTAGACTTTAACCTGCACAGGTTAGTTTTCCTGAATGTGATCAGTTAAAATAATTAAATGTGAGGAAACGACATGGAGCTGAGAAATAAAACAGGGTCAGACGTGATGAAGCACCATACAAAAGTTTTATTGATCTGACAGTCGGGGCTGATCAGTGTTACAGTTTACAGGCAGAACAACGCATGCTTTCAGAGGCTTCTTTACAAAAATGCACCAACAAACAACACAGTGCAACACCATCAATAAATATCTTGAAAAACCCACTCCAGCTGCTCGCCTCGTAAAACCGACCAGCTTCTCCCTGACCTCAACACAGCAGCATCAGGACACGCCCCTTTCACCTGAGCGACCATTCAGAGGCGGGACCTCGTGGAGGGGGAAGAGTCACGCCAACATGGACGACCTTAAGTCAATCGGAGGATCACGCGTCACAGAAAACAGAAAAAAAAAATCCCTGTAGCTCCGCCCACATCAACACTGATTGGTTAAAGGGAAGCTGCCAGATGTTGGTGGTTAAAGAAATCAGATTTATGTTTTATCTTTATTAAACATTTATTTATATCTTTATCTCCAACAACGAGTCGGCCGTTTCCTGTAAAACTACCGAGACTCAGGAACATGTGACGCGTTTTCTCAAATTTCAGCATAATTTATGTGGAGTTCTGGGCGGAGCCTGATCAGGCCACTGATTCTGACCAATCAGAGTGGGTCATTCTGCTTTTAAACCTGCAGCTTAACAGGAACTTTAACAGTCAGCGATTTATCCTTAAATAATGTTTTTATTTCCTTTAATTCATTAAAATCTGGATAAATGTGTCACAGTTTCAGTATAAACCCAAGATTTAAGAGTAAAATTAGCTGAAATGTTCTCATAAGTGTAGTAAAAACACTCACTGTAGCTACTTTTGTTACTTTAACCGTCATTACTTGTCATTTGATGAATATACTGTGTACTTTTACCTGAAAAAGTCATTTTAAAGTCGTAAAAAAGGAGCCTGAAAAGCTTCTCAGACGGTTTCTCTGTAACTTTGGTCTGTAAAGTGCCCAAAGACGCGAGCTGTGTGACTCAAACTGAGCTGCTAACGTGCTGAATGCAGATCAGGTGTGAACAGGCGGCACAAATCCAGGACAAGAGGGTCAGAATGTAGTTCTGCTTGGTTCTGAGCAGCGTTTTGGGGGTTAAATAACGAACATGGCATCAGAAGAGCTCAACAACAACACACGCTGTGTTTGATGATTTCCTGCGATCTGATTGGCTCACAGCGGCAGAGTACTACAAGCTGCTGCTGGGACAAAGTCTACAGGAGCCCAGAGAGGTCAAACCGATGTCTTCATTCAAGCAGCCTGTTTTTTTTCACCTGAAAGCATCAACAACTCAGAGCAGGTCAACGAGGCAACCTCACGGCCGCCGATCGGCCAATCGCAGCGCTCCGTTCGCCGTGTTTACGAGGGCTCTGACCAGAGGGAAAACTCGGGTAAATGTTGATTCTGGCACCAAGTCAATCGTTTTCTAACAACCGCAGAGACTTCCTGGGACCAGTGACGTCGTTTCAAACTGACAGCATCAAACGTTCCACCAGATTCTTTAGGAAAACAGACGAAAAAGTCCATTTATTTGTTTATTTACCAGCCGTCTGTCCTCCAAACTGAGCCTGATAACATTTTAAAGACCAAACAAACAATCTCAGAAGACGAAACCTCAGCTGAGTTGAATTCATGCAGAGAAACCACGATGGAGTTGAACATTAGGAAACCAGAGAAGCGTCTTTAAGCGAAAATTAAGTTAAACCACATTTTAAATCAAAGATACTGTGAAGATCTGCAGTTTGATGACGTCATCAAGAGGAGGAGGAGCTACAGACTGACGGCTGATTGGACAGAGACGGTCTGTCGCAGCACCTGGTGGCCATCGCTGGTACTGCACACACCAGTGTATTTACGATACATTCGCCGTCAGATCCCATGGACTCTTTTACACCTTCACTGCTGCTTTTACGTCTAAATTCCTCAGATTAACTCTGGATTATCGTTCTTTTTGCTGGAAAACAGTTTGAAACCATCTCAGTGTGAAAACCATCGAACCGTTTCACAGCTGAAGGTTTGTTGGTTTTCTTCACCTTACACCAAACGTTATAATCCGCTGAAATTTGAAGTATAAACGGTAAAAAACACACCGCCGCCGGCGGCGCCGGATTAAAGGACGGTTGGTGTGTTTTTGAGCTTCAGACTGGCACCATCTGCAGCCAATCAGAGTTCAGGACTGACCCAAAGCTTTCTTAGAGCTTCTTTTCAGAGGAGACGACCCGTTGGGCCTCTCCGGTTTGACTTAAAGCTGCACTAAATGACTGACAGACGAACAGTTATTTGGCATTTCTCTTAAACCTTTTCAGGCAGCAGGTAATCGCCTCCGATCAGAGTTATTGATCAGAGTTAATGATCATTCTGCTGTTTCAGAGGGGAACTCGCAGACATTTCCCCTCCAGGTCTTTCTGTGGCGCCCCGGGTCAGTGACAGAACCACAGAAAGGTCACGTAAACTGCCTCGGCTGGGCGGCCGCGGCGGCGTCCTGCTGCTCGCCGCTTGTCCCGTCAGAGCAGGGCGCGATGGGATTGGGCGGCGGTCTACACGTTGTAGGTGTAGTCCATCAGGTAGGCCTTCAGCCTGTTGGGAATGGGCAGGTCCTGGACCTGCCTCGTCGTCCCGTTGATGGCGATGCGGCAGAGGTGCTGCAGCGACGGCGTGGCCACGTACACGGGCTTGGTGAGCAGCAGCTGCACCGTGCCGTTGGGCCCCGCCGCCGAGGCCTGAGCCGCCGCCGCGGTGGCGCCGCTGCTCCTGGACAGCTGGACGTAGTGCTCCACCAGGTGGACCACGCTGTCAAACTGCCTCAGTTTGGGCTTCACCAGCACCACAGAGTCCAGCTTGAATTTTCCGTGTTTGCACTCGATTCGTAGGTTGGTGGGACCCGCCGACGTCATGGCAGAGATGGTGAACAGGTAATCCCTCTGGGAGCTGTCCCGGAGCAGGAAGGTGCCCTCAGGCGCGTCCTGCAGGATCTCTTTGGCCTCATTAGCAGTCAGACTGCCCCAGTACCAACCTGAGAACACAACAAGCGACACAGTGTCAGCGAAACCCGTCTTTGTTTGGCCTTTATTGGCTGATTTAGGAAAAAACTGAACTGAAATCTGTCCCTGAACCTGATCTAGTTCAGGCTAACGTGGCTAACGCCTGTTAGCAGAGTCACATCTGCTCTGCAGCTGCTGGCCGAACCACAGAAACTGTGAGGAAACCGCCTCCTCTGGGACGCAGAAAACATCTCTTCCTACCCGTGTTCCTGAGCTCCTTCATGGCCGAGGCGATGCGCCTCTCCTCCGACTCCACAGCGCCGGCGCCGCCGGCTCGCCTGTCGTCCTGAATGCTTTCGGAGGACTGGCAGGTCATTGGACAGCCTGCTTTTAGGCCCAGAGCTGAACATAGACGAGGTCCGTGGGACACCGTGACTCAGAGACCCGCACAGTCCTGGAAAGTCAATGAGAGCCGTCAGTTTCATTTCTGTGAGCCGGAGAAGCAGAAAAGCAGCAGAAATGCAGCATAAAGAGTCTTTTTAGACTGAAATGTGCCAATTAAAACGCTGTCTGGATAAAAGCAGCGTTTGCTCTCCTTTCCCTTTAAAAGCTGAGCCAATAAACAAACTGTAAAACAATCTGAAGCTTTTTCAGTGCAAACATCAGCATTTAGCTCATGGTTGTAAGAACATTTTGTAAAGCTGCTTTTCTCTGGAAACAGCCTCATTTCAAAGGATTAAGGCTGTTGAACACTGTGAGCGGGGAGCTCCTCTGTTGCATGTTCAGCTTTAGTATCTGCAGTGAATGCATCTGTGACCATGAGCAGAAATGCTATAAAACCATATATATATAACCCATAAATGCACATTTATGCGATGCTACAAAGCAAATCAGTCTGTCTTCATCTCTATTTCAGGTCCAGTTTCACTTTAAAACAGATTCTATGAAGAAATATCTGAGTTTTTTTCTTTCAAAAGATGATAATAATACAGTCCAATTCATTGTAATCATAATCCAGTTCATTAAATAAAGAAATAGTCCAATTTATTCATACAGAACCAGTTCAAAAACAATTTCCTGGCTAAAGAAACCAATAGATTGAACTGAAACTTCTCTTTAGTTAATGACAATAATGCCAAATGTACATAATATCATGATAATAAGGAAATACCATCTAGAGTAACTATATAACTAGACAATTTCTCCCTGAAGCGCTCAGGTCCAAAGAGAACAACTTCAGTTTTGTCTGAATTTAGAAGCAGACAGTTCTGAGTCATCCAGGTCTTTATGTCTTTAAGACAGGCTTGTAGTCTGACCAACCTATTGGTTTCATCTGGTTTCATAGATAAGTACAGCTGAGTATCATCAGCATAACAATGGAACTTTATGCCATGCTGTCTGATAATGTTACCTAATGGAAGCATGTATAAAGTGAAAAGAATCGGTCCAAGCACAGAACCCTGAGGAACTCCATGACTTACTCTGGTGTGTGAGGAAGATTCTTCATTTACAAGAACAAACTGGAATCTATCAGATAAATATGACTTAAACCAGCCTAATGCAGTTCCTTTAATCCCAATAACATGTTCAAGTCTCTGTAACAGAATGCTGTGATCGATCGTATCAAATGCAGCACTGAGATCCAACAGGACAAGAAACAAGTCCGCTATCAGAGGCTAAGAGGAGATCATTGGTAACTTTCACCAGTGCTGTTTCTGTGCTATGATGCACTCTGAATCCTGACTGAAACTCTTCAAACAGATTATTTCTATGTAAATGTCGCCTCACAGCATGACATCACCGTGACATCACTGTGACATCACTACAGGTGATTCTCAGGGTCAAGAAAGGTTCCTTAACAGCGTCATAAAGTAATTCATGTGGCGACATTTAACAGATGCTGTGTTCGAAAAGCACCCACAATCCTTTGCACATGTTGAAGAAGAGTTTGATTTAACTTGATTGATTGATTGATTGATTGATTCAGAGTGTAAATGATCACAGTTCAGCCGACACAACTTGGGTCAATAATTAGCCAACACTTCAGAATCAAGAGTAGGTTTTTTAAGTAAAGGTTTAATTACAGCAACCTTAAAAGTCTGAGGTACATATCCTGTCAACAAAGACAGATTGATCAAATCCAATATGGAAGTATTGATTAAGGGGAAAACCTCCTTGAACAGTCTGGTTGGGATTGGGTCTAACATACAAGTTGATGGTTTAGAAGAGACTATTACTGTTGTTAGCTCAGAAAGATCAACTGGGCAGAAGCCGTCTAAATACAAATCAGGTTCTAAAGATACTTCTAAAGCTGCTCTACTTGATGATACATCAGTGATAATAGTGGGAAGGATTCCATTAATCTTCTCTCTGATAGAAACAATTTTATTGATAAAGAATCTCATGAAATCATCACTGCTGAGAGTTAAAGGAATACATGGCTCAACAGAGCTCGGACTCTTTGTCAGCCTGGCAGCAGCGCTGAAAAGAAACCTGGGATTATTCTGGCTACAGCGCTGAAGAGAAACCTGGGATTATTCTTATTCTCTTCTATCAATAATGAATAATAAGCAGTTCTAGCTTTACGAAGGGCTTTCTTATACGTTATTAAACTCTTACCAGCTTTCTGGTAAAAAAAAAGAAACCTGGGATTGTTCTGGCTACAGCGCTGAAGAGAAACCTGGGATTGTTCTTATTCTCTTCCATGTCTCTGCTTTAAAGCAGCTGTGAATTATACCAAGGAGCCAACCTCTGACTGATTACCTTCCTTTTCAGAGGGGAAACACATTCAAGGCTCTGAAAGCTTCTTTCCTCTCAGAGGGGAATGTATTCAGAGGCTTATGACCGCTGAACTCTTTCTGTTTGAGAGGATTTTCTCAGTAGATTTAATATCTGAACCCAACATGACGACCTTCACCCTGAACGATTATTTCCATTAAAACACGAGCTGCAAAACAGGCCATTTCACATCGAAATGTAAAGAAATACATTTTACAAGCAAAGACTTAGCAAAGAACATGAGCCAGCAACTAAAAACAGCCTTTTTCATCTCCTCAGTAACTAAGTGAAGAAAAGCTCCTTCATCTGAAACTCAACAAGGATTTTCTTTCACTTCACATCTGGATTAAACACCAAGACCAAATCTGTTCGACGTGTTTAAATAATTAGGACCAGAGCGTCTCTTTGTGTTGCCGTGGAGATAAAAAGCATTATTTAATCATCATCCCCAACATCTTAATGCTGTTAGAGTCAAATAACGCATCGAAAGGTGGAAAATCATGGAGTTTCCACTCAGATCTGCTGCGATTACGTCCTTTTTAGGCATTTTACTGCCTCTGCACTGACGAAAATGTCACTTCAGTGACAAATAAATACAGATATTTATCCATTTAAACAGCAAAAGTGAAGAAGTGGACCTCCTGCTTTCAGTGAAGAAGCACATTTCTGGTGTCCATGAGCTGCGTTTTCTGGGAAAATGCCTCTAAAAGTGTTTTTTTTTTGGATCTTTGGTCTGGAAACCATCCAAACAGCAGCAGGAAACGTGTTGGGGAACATTTCTGACTTTTATTCTGTAAAAAACGTTCCAGAGGCTGCTTCAAAAGGAGCAAATCTGCGTTTTTATCCTTCAGAAGCCGAGATAAGACCGCTTTATTCCAGCAGTTTAGTGTTAGTTTGGTACCGGAGACCTCGGACCGGAACCAGGACTGAGCTGCTGCAGCCACCTGAGGTCCCTCACATTCCTGCGCTCTTACGCAACGCCCAGGTGTGTGTGAGCGCGGCACCGTGCACACTCAGCCGTGTGGCAGCATGCTGGGAGCTGCTGGTGCACGAGCGGCAGCCCAACCTCTGCTGACCCCCCCCCCCAGCCACATGGAAGAGGAGGGAAAAACCCAGAAAAAACCTTCAGTTTGGACCTTTGAGAGCAGAATTAGAGGTTCTGAACTGATTAAATATATAGAAAGTCTGTGTGATGAAGAGTAAAACCAGAACCTGAAACCAGAACCAGAACCTTAAACCAGAACCTGAAACCAGAACCTGAAACCAGAACCAGAACCTTAAACCAGAACCTGAAACCAGAACCTGAAACCAGAGCCTTAAACCAGAACCTTAAACCTTAAACCAGAACCTTAAACCAGAACCTGAAACCAGAACCTGAAACCAGAACCAGAACCTTAAACCAGAACCTGAAACCAGAACCTGAAACCAGAGCCTTAAACCAGAACCTTAAACCTTAAACCAGAACCTTAAACCAGAACCTGAAACCTTAAACCAGAGCCTTAAACCAGAACCTTAAAACTTAAACCAGAACCTTAAACCTTAAACCAGAACCTTAAACCAGAACCTGAAACCTTAAACCAGAGCCTTAAACCAGAACCTTAAAACTTAAACCAGAACCTTAAACCTTAAACCAGAACCTTAAACCTTAAACCAGAACCTTAAACCAGAACCTGAAACCAGAACCTTAAACCAGAACCTTTAACCTTAAACCAGAACCTTAAACCAGAACCTTAAACCAGAACCTTAAACCAGAACCTTAAACCAGAACCTTAAACCAGAACCTTTTGCATGAAGCTGCATTCATCACAGCAAGCCGCTGCAGGTGCTTCTGTTCGGGCTGTTTTCAGTGTCCGTGCGCGTGAGCGCAGCCCCCTGCCCGCTGTTTTCAGTCCGTGCGCGTGAGCGCAGCCCCCTACCCGCTGTTTTCAGTCCGTGCGCGTGAGCGCAGCCCCCTGCCCTCACCTAAAGGTGCCAGATAAATGTGAGCGGACACACCTGAGAGGCTCCGGTTAGCGGCGCCGGTTCATCCGCCGCCAGCCGTCCGACATGTCCGCGGAACCGAGCCGAGTCCGGGCCGGCGGAGCGGCTTCTGTCCCGGGCGGCTCGCCCGCCTGTCCTCTGCCGTTTCCTGCTGTCACAAATGGCGGGTGGAGCGGAGACGCACGCACGTCCCAGCCGCGGGTCCCCGCCGTCCGTCCGTCCGTCCGCCCGCGGTGGAGCTCCTGAGACCCGCCGAACAACCGAAGCACCGCGTCCGTCCGCCTGTCACCGAGCTGGGGACCGCCGTGTGCAGCCCGCTGACTAATAACCGATATCACCATAAACACAAAAGCAGCATTTCCAGGAACTTTCCAGGAATACGGTCACGTGCTGCGCACAGCGAGCGATTTAAGGTGGACCGCGCACACGAGTCCCGCCTTTGTGAGGACCCAAACCTCTCACTGCTGACCTGTTAGCGCGTGCTGTTGGACCAGGTGTGCACGTGAAACGGGTCCCGCTTCGGATGTTTGTCCAAACATGTCCTCACAGTGACGACATTTAGCCCCCGCGACGGCTGAATTAGACGAGTCCCCACAAACATAAGAAGACGTGTATACACACACACACACGGGGGTTCGTTCCAACATCCTTCTGAGGACCGTGTAAATACAATGTGTTTCCAGGCTCCTCAGCGGGACCAAACCTGTCCCAAAACAGTGAAATCCTCCTCATGATGTGTCCTCACGCATCAGAAATGCCCCCGTAGCGTAGAAATGTCCACGTGGAACCGAAATATCCTAACAGGGCTTTTGTTGGAGGTGATTAAATGTCTAAAACGTCACTAAACGTGCACACAACACCAGCTGTAGGTCATTTTAAATAAAATAAAATTCTGAGATTTTAAAGAAGTGTAATCAGTTCTAAGTGTACTGATGTTGTGTTTACAAAGTTTGAAAGATTTCTGAATGAACAATCTCAGGTCTGGTTCTCATTAGTACTGCATTTCCTCTTTGTTTTAATATCTGTTGTTGCTCTTCAGTCACTTTATGCAGACTTTTCCTCAAACTCTCCCGACAAATGAAACTGTAAAGTTGAGATTTTATGCTTGTAGAAGACCTCAGATCTCTTGAAGACTCAGTAATTAAATCATTTTGTCTCACACTGGTGAAGAAAAGTGTCACTTTTGCCATTAGTTATCAGGACTTGTGTTGTTCGGCTCACAATCCTGATGAATTCTGAATTCAGCAGCTTCTTTTTTCAGCTGGCCTGGTCCCTGAGTCTCTGCTGCCACCTGCTGGTCAACTGCAGCAGCTTCACATACTTAAACAGGGAAAACAAACTGGTCTTCAAAGGTGCTGCAAGCGTTAATTTCATGATACTTTCTAACACTTGCGCTTGAATTATTTACCACTTTATTAGCCACTTCCGGTTCAATTACAGCCCTGCTTCCTGATCTGACCTTTGGGGGATCTGGGCTCAGCACTCTTTGCAGACATTCAAGGCCGTGCAAAGTCCAAAAGAAAACTGCAATTCCGGACCATAGTTAGTCCAACATCCTCTGCCATTTTGGGACATTTGACTTGACTTAACAGCTGACTTTCATTTGCTGCCATGTGAAGCACTTTGTTCTACGTCTCTATGGCCGGTTTCAGCGGCCTGCAGTCAGACCGCCAACCGCCAGGTCCATCCGCAATGCATCAGCCCCTCAAGGCCCCTCGGTTGGAGGTGGGTTCACAGGATGGTCTCTTCCACCCAGAGTCCTGCCGCCACTCACCTTCTCGTACAATGCAACGGTCCACGAAACCACAGGTTTTGCACCCTTTCTGTTGATGTTCGGCAGGATTCCCAGGTTGCCTGTGGACATGATGTTTCAGTCCAAGTCAAGCAGACTGAGCTTTACAACCGCAAGGTGAGGGGTGCGGCTGTGGAGGTTGGGGATAGAGTCTTGTTGGCTAACAAAGGAGAATGAGGTTGGAGGAAGCTGGCTGATCGCTGGGAGAGTCACCTCTACACTGTTGTGGAAAAACAGGATAGCACTCACACCTTCAGGCTCAGGAACTGTGCCACGAACCAGGAGAAGGTGGTCCACAGGAACCTCATTATGCCTGTGAACTTCCTACCTGTCCCTGCGGACCCAGAGGATGGCGGATCCTTTGACAGTTCCCTAACTGCTGAGGCAGGTGCTGAACATGATGGTTCAACTGTTCTCCCTGGCAAGGGACCCGAAGACAGGACTATCTTTTGGATCTCTCAGCTCCCAGTCTCCAAGGTCCCAGCTCCCAGGCTCCAAGGTCCCAGCTCCCAGTCTCCAAGGTCCCAGCTCCCAGGCTCCAAGGTCCCAGCTCCCAGGCTCCAAGGTCCCAGCTCCCAGTCTCCAAGGTCCCAGCTCCCAGTCTCCAAGGTCCCAGCTCCCAGTCTCCAAGGTCCCAGCTCCCAGTCTCCAAGGTCCCAGCTCCCAGGCTCCAAGGTCTCAGCTCCCAGGCTCCAAGGTCCCAGCTCCCAGTCTCCAAGGTCCCAGCTCCCAGTCTCCAAGGTCCCAGCTCCCAGTCTCCAAGGTCCCAGCTCCCAGTCTCCAAGGTCCCAGCTCCCAGTCTCCAAGGTCCCAGCTCCCAGTCTCCAAGGTCCCAGCTCCCAGGCTCCAAGGTCCCAGCTCCCAGTCTCCAAGGTCCCAGCTCCCAGTCTCCAAGGTCCCAGCTCCCAGTCTCCAAGGTCCCAGCTCCCAGTCTCCAAGGTCCCAGCTCCCAGTCTCCAAGGTCCCAGCTCCCAGGCTCCAAGGTCCCAGCTCCCAGTCTCCAAGGTCCCAGTCTCCAAGGTCCCAGCTCCCAGGCTCCAAGGTCCCAGCTCCCAGTCTCCAAGGTCCCAGCTCCCAGTCTCCAAGGTCCCAGCTCCCAGTCTCCAAGGTCCCAGCTCCCAGTCTCCAAGGTCCCAGCTCCCAGGCTCCAAGGTCCCAGCTCCCAGTCTCCAAGGTCCCAGTCTCCAAGGTCCCAGCTCCCAGGCTCCAAGGTCCCAGCTCCCAGTCTCCAAGGTCCCAGCTCCCAGGCTCCAAGGTCCCAGCTCCCAGTCTCCATCGGTCGACTACTATGGATGATGTGGATGACCAGCCAGGATCTGACACACCTGACCGGCTTGATCCTGACAATCCAGATGACACCAGATCTGCCAAACTGAACCAGTCCGACCCTTGTGGTCCTGTTGTTGATGCTGACTGTTCTGTCGACTTACCGGACTCTCAACCTACTGCCCCCACTCTTTCTGTTGCCTTGCTGCCTTCTGATGCTGGTTCTGTTATCGCATCAGAGGAATACGGACAAGGTGTGGGAGGGTTGTTAGACCAGTTGTCAGACTTATTCAGAACATGCATCAGAAAGTTCTTGCTGGCCGCTAGCGTTATTTCATGTATCCTTACCTTAAATATGTGGTTATTGGCTCTATTTTTAGGAGTTTTTGGTGAATTTGCGTGCTGCTGTACTGACACGATACCTGAGTAATTTGACATCTATGTGGGCATGTTTTTCCTATGAGTGTCGGAAGGCTTTGCAACCCTTCCTCATTCTGATTCTTAAGGAATAAACCCTTTGACTGGAGTATTTGGTATCTGCGAGATTTGCAGCACTGTACACTTTGGTATTCTTTGTTTTTTTTTTAAAAATGTTTTATTACCCATTTCCTTTTCTTGATATGTTGTTGGTGCCTGGTATGGTCAAGCTCCTGACCCTATCGCGAAAGCTTAGCACAGTCACCCTCCGAAGAAACCTCATTTCAGCTGCTTGTATCCGCAACCTCATTCCACTTGAGGCAGAGACACATCCCTGACCCAGAGTACTCTCCCTTTGTCCAGTTATATTCACATTTCCTTATATTATGGTGGTAGAAATAAGAAATATATCATTAAAGATTTAATTTAATTTCATATCATTTCAGGTTAGTTTAAATTCAGATTAATTTAATTTAGAAAATCTAATTTAATTCCTTTTTTGTTGACTGTAGCAAGTTAAAAAAAAAAAGCTGGATTGATGAGTATGTGGGCAACTACTACAATAAAAGTAATATCCTTTTGTTTGATTAATTTTTGGTTTAAAAGATTGATTTTCACTGGTGTTATATTGTTTTTTTTACTGCTCGTGTGCTTTTTAAGAGAGAAAGAAAAGGATCAGGAGGCCACTGTACGACTCACATCATAATCTATCGCACTAGATTTCAGGCTTCATATAAATGTTATTTTAAAATCATTTAAGTGGTTTAGTTTAAGTGGTACACAGTAACAGAAAGACTATGATTGGGGGCGGCTTATGGCTTTAAGGCTCTGGTAGTCTCTCTGAGAGTCTATGCCTGGGGAAGGTCTGGGTTACTTTGGGAAAGCCCAGGTGTCGGTGAGTTGGTGCGGGTCCTGGTGTCCAGCTGGTTGCTCAGGGGCCTCTGATGTGTTGTTTTTCAGGAGGTTGTGGCAGTGCTTTTCCCCTGTTGGGGGTTGCTTGGGCTGGCCCGGTTGATGATGGGTCTCAGGTTCAGGCTGCTGTGAATGTTGAGACTTTGTGGGTTTTTTTGTTTGGTTTCAAGGGTGACCGCCGAGGTGGGAACCTTCTTGGTGTTCAGTGGCTCCCCAGATACTGTTGCAGATGCAAATAACTGAGCAAAATTCATGTAAAATTTTTTGGGGGCTAACAGCTAAGCTAAAAGCTAACCAGTACCTTTTTTTTTTTTGTTATTTCTTTTGGTCCGGTTTGTATGGGCAAGTGGAGATCAGTAAGGGGGAGTGCAACGGAGTTGAGGTGTAGTGTGATTCCACTTGCCATAAAACAAAAAGACTCATCACACAACACAAACATATTCGTCCTATGGTACCTGAATGCAGCACCCCTGTGGGGTAGGGTCGTGCATCCCGGGGGAGAGCAGCAGTCGGACCTTGCTGTCTCCCTGATGCCCAAAATAAACGGCAAGTTGCCAACAGTGAAGACCTTTTTCTGTGAAATACACGCAACGAGAGAGTAAAATAACCGCTACAATCGTCTGATCATCCCTAACCCAGAGGCTGTCAAACCCACCCACAGCGTGAAGATGTTGGATCAGATAACAGAATGCCAGATAGGCATGGTGCATACCAGCATCGAGGGAGGGTGTGTTGGGAATGTTTGGCAGAGACCCTCGTCCAGGATACCTTCAACTTCTGCTGCTTTTTGAGAGAGGAAGCGGACATTCGGTCTAAATGGGCAGTTTTTCAGGCCCGGTTGGTGCTTGTAGTGGTGCAAGCCCCCAATCAATGGTGAGGGATAAGGAGCTGGAGAAAGTGTGAGGAAGAAGAACTCCTACAGAGTTTGGTTTGGTACCGACAAATGGGATGTTTTGAAATTTGGTACTGTTGGGCCAAGATTCCCCCTTTATCAGAGACCGATAACAGGGTAAGATAGGGTAAGGGGGTCCCTACTGTAGGTAATACCTTTCATGCAGGGGATTTGAACCCAGAGCTCCCACAAATTTAGCAGTTGCTTTTATCCAAAGCAACTTACAGGTAGGCAGATAGGATCTAAAGACTTAGGTCTTGCCTAAGGACCCAGGACTTGCCTAGGACTACCCCCCTGCTGTAGGTAATACCTTTCAGGAGGATTTGAACCCAGAGCTCCCACATAAAATGTGGCAATCATACCACTACACCATCCAGTAGTGGTACATTAGGTTGGATTCACTGAGTTTTAACACCTTTATTATGTCCTGATATATAAAACCTGCAGACTGAAAGTCAAACTTTGTTTAGTGTGGAAGCCGAACCTCTAAAACAGACCAACAGCAGCAGCCAGTTTGCAAATAAAGATTTATTATGCCTGCACAATGTTGCCATACTGAAGGTTAACATATCAAACACACTTTATTTCACTCATCCATCTGGATACATATAAAACACTATAAAATGTCACTCTGTAATACTGTGTCTCTGCAACATCACTTGTGTTTTCTCAACATTCACAGAAGAAACTGGTTGCTTCACTGCCCTTCCTTCCTGTGGTACAAAAATCTATGGATCAAACTCATCTCAGGCTCCTCTCAACTGTAAGACCATTTTCTGTCAAAGAAAATCAAAAAGGAGAGAAATAAATAAGAAGTCACAGCACGGTTTGTCCTGACCCTCCGGCACCATCCCACCTGAATCAGTAGCTCCAGTTTATTGGCTGCAGGTAAGTCCAAAAACAAGTATTTACTGAGTATTTATCAGGAACTTTGAAAGGTTATTTAGCAAAATAAGACCTTCGGATAAGAGAAACAACACTTTGCTTCACATCTGGAGTGGACTGTGCCTCAGAACATGGTTCAGTCAGGTGCCAGAACCCGGTTTAATGGGATTTAATGTGTGTAAAACTAAATATTTAACGGTTTCTTGGTAAGCCGCCATCGTGAAGAATGACTTTAAATGCACCAGAACCCGACAATGTGAAGACAAACTTGTAAACATTGGTGAAAAACCTGAATCCAGTGAATTTCAGGGCTTATGATTGTCACATTACAGCGTTTCTGTGGTGCTTTAACACTCTGGATGAGATTGTTCCTGAAAGATGGATCAGAACCAAGCGGAGGTGTGTGATAGTCTCAGATTATTCTCTCTTCTAAAGGGTTATTGAGCCTCCTGCAACCAGCTGCTATGAACACAGCTGTAAAAGCAGAGCTGTAGCTCTGCTTCTCTGTGGTATTTTGATGAAAACAGATCAGATATTTGGTGGAGAGCTCAGGAAACTGTGTCAGCCTGTGAAAAAAGGACAGATTGCATCTAAAAATCTCCACCAAACGTCTGCAGCCTTCAAATACAGATGATTTCAGCCCTTTAAAACTGACTTTTAGGGCTGTTTGATGAACCTTTTATACCCACACGGATCTTTATCTTTACGTCAGATAGTTTCAAGACTTCAAGACTTCAAAAAGATGCAGGAAACAAAAACGATTGAGGAGTATCTGCCTGTCAAAGAACCCAGAAGAACCCAGAAGAACCACACAGAACCGGCCAGTTGATTAGCAGCACAGCTAAAAACTGCACGAAGCTACCAGTATAGGACTTGGACTTGGCTTGGAGCTTGAAGATGGAGGCTATTAGAATCTGTGGAATCTCCTGAGGATCTTCATGAGGTGAAGCGACTGTATCTGTGAAGGTAAAAGCTGCTCTTTGAGATCTTATCTGAGGTCTACTGCATGTGGACGCCGAGCTTCAGAGCAGATCCAGGAGGAACCTCTCAGTAATTCCTAATCTGAGGGATAACCTGCTGTGTTTGACTGATTTACAGCTGATATTAAAGCTGTGCAGGTGGTGTTTTTCTGAGCCTTTTCCAGGCTGCAGGGACCAATGAGGCGGCTTCACCTGTGCAAACGCGACGTTTACTTGATGAAAACAGATGAAATGTTTCTAAGATACTGATCACATCTAATATAAGTATTCTGAGGAGTGAAGGTGGGAGATCTGAGATCAGGAGACAAACACGACGAGTCTTCAGTGCATCGGGGAGGATGAAGAAGAGTTTCAAGGCACGGTGACGTGGAAGGGGCTGCCGGGGACGTTCTCGTCGCCCCACTTGACGATGAGGATGTAGCTGCCCTGTTCCTTAACGGTGTACGTGACGTTGTACATCCTGTTGCCCATGTGCTTGACATACACCTCTTCGCAGGGCGCCTTCGGGCCGTGGACGCCGACCATCAACATGTTGGTTCCTGCGGGGCGAAAACAAGAGCGTCAGGGAACAAAAAGTCCTTTTTCACCTCCACAAACCATCGTGAACCTCCAGCTCCCACCTGCTTTGCTGCAGTCGACCGTGAACGTGTTCTTCTGACCGATGAAGGCTTTAGAGAGGCCGGCGCCGCGGGAGATGACTTTACTGGCGTCTGAGGAGAATTTAGGCAAAGACGCAAAGGCCCCGCCCATTGCCGAGGTCTTTGAGACGGTTTCCACGAGAACAGACGACGTCTCGTGGAGATTGTGGCCTCCTGACAGACGAGGACCTGCGGGGAGATTTAAAGTTTAAAGAAAATACGCACTTCCTGCTGAGCACCTGAACGCAGCACTTGTCCCTGATATTACCTGATAAACCTGATGACTGCTGAAAAGAACTGTTCTGACAGACCAGAACCCGGGATCCAGGTGAGATAATAACTGACTTTGCAAAATCTAGATCCAAGTATTGAGTGTTTGGTCTGAATCTCTCATCTAAATAATGAAGGAAGTGGTTTGGAGTTGGTCCCATCTGCACCCAGTCTAACTCCAGCATCTCAGGAGCCGTCTGGTCTCAATTAACCGAGAAACTTTCCACTGGACAGAGGCGCGTGGTGTCATGCATTCTGCTAATTCATCTCTTCTCCTGCTCGATGTTTCAGAAAACATTTAGCCTCCTGAGAGGCTAAAGTTAGGCTAAAGTTAAATTTAGCCTCCCGAGAGGCTAAAGTTAGGCTAAAGTTAGCATTTAGCCTCCTGAGAGGCTAAAGTTAGGCTAAAGTTAAATTTAGCCTCCCGAGAGGCTAAAGTTAGGCTAAAGTTAGCATTTAGCCTCCTGAGAGGCTAAAGTTAGGCTAAAGTTAGCATTTAGCCTCCCGAGAGGCTAAAGTTAGGCTAAAGTTAAATTTAGCCTCCCGAGAGGCTAAAGTTAGGCTAAAGTTAGCATTTAGCCTCCTGAGAGGCTAAAGTTAGGCTAAAGTTAAATTTAGCCTCCCGAGAGGCTAAAGTTAGGCTAAAGTTAGCATTTAGCCTCCTGAGAGGCTAAAGTTAGGCTAAAGTTAGCATTTAGCCTCCCGAGAGGCTAAAGTTAGGCTAAAGTTAAAATTTAGCCTCCCGAGAGGCTAAAGTTAGCATTTAGCCTCCTAAGAGGCTAAAGTTAGGCTAAACTTTAGGATCTCTTATGAAACTGTGGCGGGAGCAGAAAAGCGATGAATCAGGCGTCATCGTCAGAAGAACTAGGGATTATCCCATTTTTCCTAACAACAGAGACCCGGAAACAGGTGGGAGAACTCCAAGAAACCACCTGAGACGACACAAAGAACAACTTCAGAGGTCAAAGATTTCATTTAAATCTGAAAGATCTCACAGTTGGATATTTCCCCAACAGAGCACTTTGCTCTCAGGCTGCAGGTTTCCTTGTGGTTCCCAGAGTTTCTAAAAGCAGAATGGGAGGCAGAGCCTTCAGTTATCAGGCCCCTAAAAGCAGAATGGGAGGCAGAGCCTTCAGTTATCAGGCCCCTAAAAGCAGAACGGGAGGCAGAGCCTTCAGTTATCAGGCCCCTAAAAGCAGAATGGGAGGCAGAGCCTTCAGTTATCAGGCCCCTAAAAGCAGAATGGGAGGCAGAGCCTTCAGTTATCAGGCCCCTAAAAGCAGAATGGGAGGCAGAGCCTTCAGTTATCAGGCCCCTAAAAGCAGAACGGGAGGCAGAGCCTTCAGTTATCAGGCCCCTAAAAGCAGAATGGGAGGCAGAGCCTTCAGTTATCAGGCCCCTAAAAGCAGAATGGGAGGCAGAGCCTTCAGTTATCAGGCCCCTAAAAGCAGAATGGGAGGCAGAGCCTTCAGTTATCAGGCCCCTAAAAGCAGAATGGGAGGCAGAGCCTTCAGTTAGCAGGCCCCTAAAAGCAGAATGGGAGGCAGAGCCTTCAGTTATCAGGCCCCTCTCTGTGGAACCAGACACCCTCTCTACCTTTAAGATCAGGCTGAAACTTTCCTTTCTGGTAAAGCTTATAGTTAGGGATGGCTCAGGTGAGCCTGAAACATCCCATAGTTCTGCTGCTATAGGCCCAGCCTGCTGGGGGACCTCATCTGTCCCACCTTTCCTCACTTTGCTCTCTTTTTCCTCCTGTTTAATTTCTCAAATGATTTTATGTACATGTGACATTATTGTGGTTATTAACTTGTGTTTCCCTGTTCCAGCAGGTATCCTTTGAATGGTGTTATGGTGTTTTTCCCCCCTCTTTTCCCTCTTTTCTGTCTTCTCAAACCCCAGCTGGTCCAGGCGGATGGACCCTTCCTGGTTCTGGTTCTGCCAGAGGTTTCTTCCTGGTTCTGGTTCTGCCAGAGGTTTCTTCCTGGTTCTGCCAGAGGTTTCTTCCTGGTTCTGGTTCTGCCAGAGGTTTCTTCCTGGTTCTGCCAGAGGTTTCTTCCTGGTTCTGGTTCTGCCAGAGGTTTCTTCCTGGTTCTGGTTCTGCCAGAGGTTTCTTCCTGGTTCTGGTTCTGCCAGAGGTTTCTTCCTGTTAAAGGGAGTCGTTCCTTTCCACAGTCCCTCAGGCTCAGGACGGGAGATTGGACTGAAGACAAGTTTCGGTCCAATCTGTTGGTTCTGGTTAGCTCGGATATTATTTTTGAATTGGCTCCATATGAATTAATTGAATTAACTGAATTCCAATTGGCTTGAAGTGGAATTTATTACTTAAGTGCCTTGAGATGACTTTTGTAGTAATCTGGCGCTTTATAAATAAAGCTGAACTGAATTGAATTGAATCACAGAGGTCCCATGTTGGGGCTGAAACCTGAGCTCTGAGAGAACGCTGCTCTGGTTCCACCGACCCACCTGAGACTTTGGCCTTGAAGGGGCTGCCAACGATGTGCTGGGGTCCTCCGTACTTAATGGAGATCAGGTAATTGCCTGGAGCCATGGGTGTGTGGGACACCTTGTAGCCCTCGGGACACTCCTGACAGTCCATCTTCACCTTGGACGGCCCGTCGATGGTCACCGACAGCGCTCCTGCGCCGGCGTTGCACGTGTTGACCGTGAACTCTGACGCCACGCCTGAACGAGGAGAAACACGCGTTAAAACCCACTTCCTGCTTCCGGTGAAGGCTTTGAAATGAAAGGGTTGTACCTGTGGTGCCGCCCTCTAAGCCCGGTCCGAAGGCAGAGACAAGGCCCGGATCTCCAACCTGCCCCGGTTCTCCCACTCGGATCTTGAAGGGGCTGCCGGGGACGTGGCTGCCGTTGAATCGAACGTCGATGGAATGAACGCCGTTCTCCTTTGGGATGAACCTGATGGCGTGCTGATCTGGAGAAGCACACCAGAATAAACTGGTTTTTAAAAGGTTTTAATAATCAGCAGGTGGTAAAACAACAACATTTCACTCCTTATGGAACAAAAACCGAGATTAAACACATTTTAGATGTTTTCCTGCAGGTTTTAGATGTTTCCCTGCAGGTTTTAGATGTTTCCCTGCAGGTTTTAGATGGTTCCCTGCAGGTTTTAGATGTTTCCCTGCAGGTTTTAGACGTTTCCCTGCAGGTTTTAGATGTTTCCTGCAGGTTTTAGATGTTTCCCTGCAGGTTTTAGATGTTTCCTGCAGGTTTTAGATGTTTCCTGCAGGTTTTAGATGTTTTCCTGCAGGTTTTAGATGTTTCCCTGCAGGTTTTAGATGTTTCCCTGCAGGTTTTAGATGTTTCCCTGCAGGTTTTAGACGTTTCCCTGCAGGTTTTAGATGTTTCCCTGCAGGTTTTAGATGTTTCCTGCAGGTTTTAGATGTTTCCCTGCAGGTTTTAGATGTTTCCCTGCAGGTTTTAGATGTTTTCCTGCAGGTTTTAGATGTTTCCCTGCAGGTTTTAGATGTTTCCCTGCAGGTTTTAGATGTTTCCTGCGGGTTTTAGATGTTTCCTGCAGGTTTTAGATGTTTCCCTGCAGGTTTTAGATGTTTCCCTGCAGGTTTTAGATGTTTCCCTGCAGGTTTTAGATGTTTCCCTGCAGGTTTTAGATGTTTCCCTGCAGGTTTTAGATGTTTCCTGTAGGTTTTAGATGTTTCCCTGCAGGTTTTAGCTGTTTCCCTGCAGGTTTTAGACGTTTCCCTGCAGGTTTTAGATGTTTCCCTGCAGGTTTTAGATGTTTCCCTGCAGGTTTTAGACGTTTCCCTGCAGGTTTTAGACGTTTCCCTGCAGGTTTTAGATGTTTTCCTGCTGGTTTTAGATGTTTCCTGCAGGTTTTAGATGTTTTCCTGCAGGTTTTAGATGTTTTCCTGCAGGTTTTAGATGTTTTCCTGCAGGTTTTAGATGTTTTCCTGCAGGTTTTAGATGTTTCCCTGCAGGTTTTAGATGTTTCCCTGCAAGTTTTAGATGTTTCCCTGCAGGTTTTAGATGTTCCCCTGCAGGTTTTAGATGTTTCCTGTAGGTTTTAGATGTTTTCCTGCAGGTTTTAGATGTTCCCCTGCAGGTTTTAGATGTTCCCCTGCAGGTTTTAGATGTTCCCCTGCAGGTTTTAGATGTTCCCCTGCAGGTTTTAGATGTTTCCCTGCAGGTTTTTGATGTTCCCCTGCAGGTTTTAGATGTTTCCCTGCAGGTTTTAGATGTTTCCCTGCAGGTTTTAGATGTTCCCCTGCAGGTTTTAGATGTTTCCTGTAGGTTTTAGATGTTTTCCTGCAGGTTTTAGATGTTTCCTGCAGGTTTTAGATGTTTTCCTGCTGGTTTTAGATGTTTCCCTGCAGGTTTTAGATGTTTCCCTGCAGGTTTTAGATGTTTCCCTGCAGGTTTTAGATGTTTCCCTGCAGGTTTTAGATGTTCCCCTGCAGGTTTTAGATGTTTCCCTGCAGGTTTTTGATGTTCCCCTGCAGGTTTTAGATGTTTCCCTGCAGGTTTTAGATGTTTCCCTGCAGGTTTTAGATGTTCCCCTGCAGGTTTTAGATGTTTCCCTGCAGGTTTTAGATGTTTCCTGCAGGTTTTAGATGTTTCCCTGCAGGTTTTAGATGTTTCCTGCAGGTTTTAGATGTTTCCCTGCAGGTTTTAGACGTTTCCCTGCAGGTTTTAGATGTTTCCCTGCAGGTTTTAGATGTTTCCCTGCAGGTTTTAGACGTTTCCCTGCAGGTTTTAGATGTTTCCCTGCAGGTTTTAGATGTTTCCCTGCAGGTTTTAGATGTTTTCCTGCAGGTTTTAGATGTTTCCCTGCAGGTTTTAGATGTTTCCCTGCAGGTTTTAGATGTTTCCCTGCAGGTTTTAGATGTTTCCCTGCAGGTTTTAGATGTTTCCTGCAGGTTTTAGATGTTTCCTGCAGGTTTTTGATGTTCCCCTGCAGGTTTTAGATGTTTCCCTGCAGGTTTTAGATGTTTCCCTGCAGGTTTTAGATGTTCCCCTGCAGGTTTTAGATGTTTCCCTGCAGGTTTTAGATGTTTCCTGCAGGTTTTAGATGTTTCCCTGCAGGTTTTAGATGTTTCCCTGCAGGTTTTAGATGTTTCCCTGCAGGTTTTAGACGTTTCCCTGCAGGTTTTAGATGTTTCCCTGCAGGTTTTAGATGTTTCCCTGCAGGTTTTAGATGTTTTCCTGCAGGTTTTAGATGTTTCCCTGCAGGTTTTAGACGGTTCCCTTCAGGTTTTAGATGTTTCCCTGCAGGTTTTAGATGTTTTCCTGCAGGTTTTAGATGTTTCCCTGCAGGTTTTAGATGTTTCCCTGCAGGTTTTAGACGTTTCCCTGCAGGTTTAAGATGTTTTCCTGCAGGTTTTAGATGTTTTCCTGCAGGTTTTAGACGTTTTCCTGCAGGTTTTAGATGTTTCCCTGCAGGTTTTAGATGTTTCCCTGCAGGTTTTAGACGTTTCCCTGCAGGTTTAAGATGTTTTCCTGCAGGTTTTAGATGTTTCCCTGCAGGTTTTAGATGTTTCCCTGCAGGTTTTAGACGTTTCCCTGCAGGTTTTAGATGTTTCCCTGCAGGTTTTAGATGTTTCCCTGCAGGTTTTAGACGTTTCCCTGCAGGTTTTAGATGTTTCCCTGCAGGTTTTAGATGTTTCCCTGCAGGTTTTAGATGTTTTCCTGCAGGTTTTAGATGTTTCCCTGCAGGTTTTAGACGGTTCCCTTCAGGTTTTAGATGTTTCCCTGCAGGTTTTAGATGTTTTCCTGCAGGTTTTAGATGTTTCCCTGCAGGTTTTAGATGTTTCCCTGCAGGTTTTAGACGTTTCCCTGCAGGTTTAAGATGTTTTCCTGCAGGTTTTAGATGTTTTCCTGCAGGTTTAAGATGTTTCCCTGCAGGTTTTAGATGTTTTCCTGCAGGTTTTAGACGTTTCCCTGCAGGTTTTACATGTTTCCCTGCAGGTTTTAGATGTTTCCCTGCAGGTTTTAGATGTTTCCCTGCAGGTTTTAGACGTTTCCCTGCAGGTTTTAGACGTTTCCCTGCAGGTTTTAGATGTTTTCCTGCAGGTTTTAGATGTTTTCCTGCAGGTTTTAGATGTTTCCCTGCAGGTTTTAGATGTTTCCCTGCAGGTTTTAGATGTTTCCTGCAGGTTTTAGATGTTTCCTGCAGGTTTTAGACGTTTCCCTGCAGGTTTTAGATGTTTCCCTGCAGGTTTTAGACGTTTCCCTGCAGGTTTTAGATGTTTTCCTGCAGGTTTTAGATGTTTTCCTGCAGGTTTTAGATGTTTCCTGCAGGTTTTAGATGTTTCCCTGCAGGTTTTAGATGTTTCCCTGCAGGTTTTAGATGTTTCCCTGCAGGTTTTAGATGGTTCCCTGCAGGTTTTAGACGTTTCCCTGCAGGTTTAAGATGTTTCCCTGCAGGTTTTAGATGTTTCCCTGCAGGTTTTAGATGTTTCACTGCAGGTTTTAGATGTTTCCTGCAGGTTTTAGATGTTTCCCTGCAGGTTTTAGATGTTTCCCTGCAGGTTTTAGACGGTTCCCTGCAGGTTTTAGATGTTTCCTGCAGGTTTTAGATGTTTCCCTGCAGGTTTTAGATGTTTCCCTGCAGGTTTTAGATGTTTCCTGCAGGTTTTAGACGTTTCCCTGCAGGTTTTAGACGTTTCCCTGCAGGTTTTAGACGTTTCCCTGCAGGTTTTAGACGTTTCCCTGCAGGTTTTAGATGTTTCCCTGCAGGTTTTAGACGTTTCCCTGCAGGTTTTAGACGTTTCCCTGCAGGTTTTAGATGTTTCCCTGCAGGTTTTAGATGTTTTCCTGCAGGTTTTAGATGTTTTCCTGCAGGTTTTAGATGTTTCCCTGCAGGTTTTAGATGTTTCCCTGCAGGTTTTAGATGTTTCCCTGCAGGTTTTAGACGTTTCCCTGCAGGTTTTAGACGTTTCCCTGCAGGTTTTAGACGTTTCCCTGCAGGTTTTAGATGTTTCCCTGCAGGTTTTAGATGTTTCCCTGCAGGTTTTAGACGGTTCCCTGCAGGTTTTAGATGTTTCCCTGCAGGTTTTAGATGTTTTCTGCAGGTTTTAGATGTTTCCCTGCAGGTTTTAGACGTTTCCCTGCAGGTTTAAGATGTTTCCCTGCAGGTTTTAGATGTTTCCCTGCAGGTTTTAGATGTTTCCCTGCAGGTTTTAGATGTTTCCCTGCAGGTTTTAGACGGTTCCCTGCAGGTTTTAGATGTTTCCCTGCAGGTTTTAGATGTTTCCTGCAGGTTTTAGATGTTTCCCTGCAGGTTTTAGATGTTTCTTGCAGGTTTTAGATGTTTTCCTGCAGGTTTTAGATGTTTCCCTGCAGGTTTTAGCTGTTTCCTGCAGGTTTTAGATGTTTTCCTGCAGGTTTTAGATGTTTCCTGCAGGTTTTAGATGTTTCCCTGCAGGTTTTAGATGTTTCTTGCAGGTTTTAGATGTTTCCCTGCAGGTTTTAGCTGTTTCCTGCAGGTTTTAGATGTTTTCCTGCAGGTTTTAGATGTTTCCCTGCAGGTTTTAGACGTTTCCCTGCAGGTTTTAGATGTTTTCCTGCAGGTTTTAGATGTTTCCCTGCAGGTTTTAGATGTTTCCCTGCAGGTTTTAGATGTTTCCTGCAGGTTTTAGATGTTTCCCTGCAGGTTTTAGATGTTTCCCTGTAGGTTTTAGATGTTTCCCTGTAGGTTTTAGATGTTTCCTGCAGGTTTTAGATGTTTCCCTGCAGGTTTTAGATGTTTTCCTGCAGGTTTTAGCTGTTTCCCTGCAGGTTTTAGATGTTTCCCTGCAGGTTTCAGATGTTTCCCTGCAGGTTTTAGATGTTTCCCTGCAGGTTTTAGATGTTTCCCTGCAGGTTTTAGATGTTTCCCTGCAGGTTTTAGACGTTTTCCTGCAGGTTTTAGATGTTTCCCTGCAGGTTTTAGACGTTTTCCTGCAGGTTTTAGATGTTTCCCTGCAGGTTTTAGACGTTTTCCTGCAGGTTTTAGATGTTTCCCTGCAGGTTTTAGATGTTTCCCTGCAGGTTTTAGATGGTTCCCTGCAGGTTTTAGATGTTTCCCTGCAGGTTTTAGATGTTTCCCTGCAGGTTTTAGATGTTTTCCTGCAGGTTTTAGATGTTTCCTGCAGGTTTTAGATGTTTCCCTGCAGGTTTTAGATGTTTTCCTGCAGGTTTTAGACGTTTCCCTGCAGGTTTTACATGTTTCCCTGCAGGTTTTAGATGTTTCCCTGCAGGTTTTAGATGTTTCCCTGCAGGTTTTAGATGTTTCCCTGCAGGTTTTAGATGTTTCCTGCAGGTTTTAGATGTTTTCCTGCAGGTTTTAGATGTTTCCCTGCAGGTTTTAGATGTTTCCCTGCAGGTTTTAGATGTTTCCCTGCAGGTTTTACATGTTTCCCTGCAGGTTTTACATGTTTCCCTGCAGGTTTTAGATGTTTCCCTGCAGGTTTTAGACGTTTCCCTGCAGGTTTTAGACGTTTCCCTGCAGGTTTTACATGTTTCCCTGCAGGTTTTAGATGTTTCCCTGCAGGTTTTAGATGTTTCCCTGCAGGTTTTAGATGTTTCCCTGCAGGTTTTAGATGTTTCCTGCAGGTTTTAGATGTTTCCCTGCAGGTTTTAGATGTTTCCCTGCAGGTTTTAGATGTTTCCCTGCAGGTTTTAGATGTTTCCCTGCAGGTTTTAGATGTTTCCTGCAGGTTTTAGATGTTTCCCTGCGGGTTTTAGATGTTTCCCTGCAGGTTTTAGATGGTTCCCTGCAGGTTTTAGATGGTTCCCTGCAGGTTTTAGATGTTTCCCTGCAGGTTTCAGACGTTTCCCTGCAGGTTTTAGATGTTTCCCTGCAGGTTTTAGATGTTTTCCTGCAGGTTTTAGATGTTTCCCTGCAGGTTTTAGATGTTTCCCTGCAGGTTTTAGATGTTTCCCTGCAGGTTTTAGACGTTTCCCTGCAGGTTTTAGATGTTTTCCTGCAGGTTTTAGATGTTTTCCTGCAGGTTTTAGATGTTTCCCTGCAGGTTTTAGATGTTTCCCTGCAGGTTTTAGATGTTTTCCTGCAGGTTTTAGATGTTTCCCTGCAGGTTTTAGATGTTTCCCTGCAGGTTTTAGATGTTTTCCTGCAGGTTTTAGATGTTTCCCTGCAGGTTTTAGACGTTTCCCTGCAGGTTTTAGATGTTTCCCTGCAGGTTTTAGATGTTTCCCTGCAGGTTTTAGACGTTTCCCTGCAGGTTTTAGACGTTTCCCTGCAGGTTTTAGATGTTTCCCTGCAGGTTTTAGATGTTTCCCTGCAGGTTTTAGATGTTTCCCTGCAGGTTTTAGATGTTTCCTTCAGGTTTTAGACGTTTCCCTGCAGGTTTTAGACGGTTCCCTGCAGGTTTTAGATGTTTCCCTGCAGGTTTTAGATGTTTCCCTGCAGGTTTTAGATGTTTCCCTGCAGGTTTTAGACGTTTCCCTGCAGGTTTTAGATGTTTCCCTGCAGGTTTTAGATGTTTCCTGCAGGTTTTAGATGTTTCCCTGCAGGTTTTAGATGTTTCCTTCAGGTTTTAGACGTTTCCCTGCAGGTTTTAGATGTTTTCCTGCAGGTTTTAGATGTTTCCTGCAGGTTTTAGACGTTTCCCTGCAGGTTTTAGATGTTTTCCTGCAGGTTTTAGATGTTTCCTGCAGGTTTTAGACGTTTCCCTGCAGGTTTTAGATGTTTCCCTGCAGGTTTTAGACGTTTCCCTGCAGGTTTTAGACGTTTCCCTGCAGGTTTTAGACGTTTCCCTGCAGGTTTTAGATGTTTCCCTGCAGGTTTTAGATGTTTTCCTGCAGGTTTTAGATGTTTTCCTGCAGGTTTTAGATGTTTCCTGCAGGTTTTAGATGTTTCCCTGCAGGTTTTAGATGTTTTCCTGCAGGTTTTAGACGTTTCCCTGCAGGTTTTACATGTTTCCCTGCAGGTTTTAGATGTTTCCCTGCAGGTTTTAGATGTTTCCCTGCAGGTTTTAGATGTTTCCCTGCAGGTTTTAGATGTTTCCTGCAGGTTTTAGATGTTTTCCTGCAGGTTTTAGATGTTTCCCTGCAGGTTTTAGATGTTTCCCTGCAGGTTTTAGATGTTTCCCTGCAGGTTTTACATGTTTCCCTGCAGGTTTTACATGTTTCCCTGCAGGTTTTAGATGTTTCCCTGCAGGTTTTAGACGTTTCCCTGCAGGTTTTAGACGTTTCCCTGCAGGTTTTACATGTTTCCCTGCAGGTTTTAGATGTTTCCCTGCAGGTTTTAGATGTTTCCCTGCAGGTTTTAGATGTTTCCCTGCAGGTTTTAGATGTTTCCTGCAGGTTTTAGATGTTTCCCTGCAGGTTTTAGATGTTTCCCTGCAGGTTTTAGATGTTTCCCTGCAGGTTTTAGATGTTTCCTGCAGGTTTTAGATGTTTCCCTGCGGGTTTTAGATGTTTCCCTGCAGGTTTTAGATGGTTCCCTGCAGGTTTTAGATGGTTCCCTGCAGGTTTTAGATGTTTCCCTGCAGGTTTCAGACGTTTCCCTGCAGGTTTTAGATGTTTCCCTGCAGGTTTTAGATGTTTTCCTGCAGGTTTTAGATGTTTCCCTGCAGGTTTTAGATGTTTCCCTGCAGGTTTTAGATGTTTCCCTGCAGGTTTTAGACGTTTCCCTGCAGGTTTTAGATGTTTTCCTGCAGGTTTTAGATGTTTTCCTGCAGGTTTTAGATGTTTCCCTGCAGGTTTTAGATGTTTCCCTGCAGGTTTTAGATGTTTTCCTGCAGGTTTTAGATGTTTCCCTGCAGGTTTTAGATGTTTCCCTGCAGGTTTTAGATGTTTTCCTGCAGGTTTTAGATGTTTCCCTGCAGGTTTTAGACGTTTCCCTGCAGGTTTTAGATGTTTCCCTGCAGGTTTTAGATGTTTCCCTGCAGGTTTTAGACGTTTCCCTGCAGGTTTTAGACGTTTCCCTGCAGGTTTTAGATGTTTCCCTGCAGGTTTTAGATGTTTCCCTGCAGGTTTTAGATGTTTCCCTGCAGGTTTTAGATGTTTCCTTCAGGTTTTAGACGTTTCCCTGCAGGTTTTAGACGGTTCCCTGCAGGTTTTAGACGTTTCCCTGCAGGTTTTAGATGTTTCCCTGCAGGTTTTAGATGTTTCCCTGCAGGTTTTAGACGTTTCCCTGCAGGTTTTAGATGTTTCCCTGCAGGTTTTAGATGTTTCCTGCAGGTTTTAGATGTTTCCCTGCAGGTTTTAGATGTTTCCTTCAGGTTTTAGACGTTTCCCTGCAGGTTTTAGATGTTTTCCTGCAGGTTTTAGATGTTTCCTGCAGGTTTTAGACGTTTCCCTGCAGGTTTTAGATGTTTCCCTGCAGGTTTTAGACGTTTCCCTGCAGGTTTTAGACGTTTCCCTGCAGGTTTTAGATGTTTCCCTGCAGGTTTTAGATGTTTCCCTGCAGGTTTTAGATGTTTTCCTGCAGGTTTTAGATGTTTCCCTGCAGGTTTTAGATGTTTCCTGCAGGTTTTAGATGTTTCCTGCAGGTTTTAGATGTTTCCTGCAGGTTTTAGATGTTTCCTGCAGGTTTTAGATGTTTCCTGCAGGTTTTAGATGTTTCCCTGCAGGTTTTAGATGTTTCCCTGCAGGTTTTAGATGTTTCCCTGCAGGTTTTAGATGTTTTCCTGCAGGTTTTAGATGTTTCCTGCGGGTTTTAGATGTTTCCTGCAGGTTTTAGATGTTTCCCTGCAGGTTTTAGATGTTTCCCTGCAGGTTTTAGATGTTTCCCTGCAGGTTTTAGATGTTTTCCTGCAGGTTTTAGATGTTTCCTGCGGGTTTTAGATGTTTCCCTGCAGGTTTTAGATGTTTTCCTGCGGGTTTTAGATCTTTCCCTGCGGGTTTCAGATGTTTTCCTGCGGGTTTTAGATGTTTCCCTGCAGGTTTTAGATGTTTCCCTGCAGGTTTTAGATGTTTCCTGCAGGTTTTAGATGTTTCCTGCAGGTTTTAGATGTTTCCCTGCAGGTTTTAGATGTTTTCCTGCAGGTTTTAGATGTTTCCCTGCAGGTTTTAGATGTTTCCCTGCAGGTTTTAGATGTTTCCTGCAGGTTTTAGATGTTTCCCTGCAGGTTTTAGATGTTTTCCTGCAGGTTTTAGATGTTTCCCTGCAGGTTTTAGATGTTTCCTGCAGGTTTTAGATGTTTCCTGCAGGTTTTAGATGTTTCCTGCAGGTTTTAGATGTTTCCTGCAGGTTTTAGATGTTTCCTGCGGGTTTTAGATGTTTCCCTGCGGGTTTTAGATGTTTTCCTGCAGGTTTTAGATGTTTCCCTGCAGGTTTTAGATGTTTTCCTGCAGGTTTTAGATGTTTCCTGCAGGTTTTAGATGTTTCCTGCAGGTTTTAGATGTTTCCCTGCGGGTTTTAGATGTTTTCCTGCAGGTTTTAGATGTTTTCCTGCAGGTTTTAGATGTTTTCCTGCAGGTTTTAGATGTTTCCCTGCAGGTTTTAGATGTTTCCTGCAGGTTTTAGATGTTTCCTGCAGGTTTTAGATGTTTCCTGCAGGTTTTAGATGTTTCCTGCGGGTTTTAGATGTTTTCCTGCGGGTTTTAGATGTTTTCCTGCGGGTTTTAGATGTTTTCCTGCAGGTTTTAGATGTTTTCCTGCAGGTTTTAGATGTTTCCTGCAGGTTTTAGATGTTTCCTGCAGGTTTTAGATGTTTCCTGCAGGTTTTAGATGTTTCCCTGCGGGTTTTAGATGTTTTCCTGCAGGTTTTAGATGTTTTCCTGCAGGTTTTAGATGTTTCCCTGCAGGTTTTAGATGTTTCCTGCAGGTTTTAGATGTTTCCTGCAGGTTTTAGATGTTTCCCTGCGGGTTTTAGATGTTTTCCTGCAGGTTTTAGATGTTTTCCTGCAGGTTTTAGATGTTTCCTGCAGGTTTTAGATGTTTCCTGCAGGTTTTAGATGTTTCCTGCAGGTTTTAGATGTTTCCCTGCGGGTTTTAGATGTTTTCCTGCAGGTTTTAGATGTTTTCCTGCAGGTTTTAGATGTTTCCCTGCGGGTTTCCCAGGAAACGTCTAAAACCTGCAGGACAGCGGCCCTCCTTTGACATATGTGATGTAGGGGCTTGTGGGTCTGCTTTGGGTCATGAAATAGCTGTGGAGTCTTACCGCTGTCCAGCTCGGTGATGTAACACTCCTCTGTGGCCCCTGACGGAGTGTGGATCTTTGCATCGATCAGGCCCCGGGCCCCGTTCAGCTGCACAGCAAAGGATGCCTCCTGACCCACCTTCAGACCCATCTCCTGGAAGAACAGAGCAATAACAGCAGTTAAACCTGGAGGCATTAAATCTACTAAATTCATCTTGTCGGTGCTTCAATTCAAATTCATTTCTAGATTTTTTCTGATTCATAACCCTGTTGACAGCTTTTTTTTTTATGTTCTAATGTGGTTTAGAAATAATTATGAATTATAAAATGCACAGCAGTATTCTGGCTTTAATCTGAATAAAACCATCTTGTTTTGTACAAGTTCCAGATATGATATATGATATAGCAGAAATACTACTTCTACTTCATTTTTCTACAGTGAACTGTGCATTTCCAACCTTAGAGTTCTGAATCTCTCCGGGTTCTCCGGCTTCCTCCCACCGTCCAAACACATGCATGTCAGGTTAATTGGTGACTCTAAATTGTCCTTAGGAGTGATTGTGTGGTTTTTTGTCTAGTTTGTCTCTATGTGATGGACTGGCGACCTGTCCAGGGTGTACCCCGCCTTTCGCCCGATGACTGCTGGGATAGGCTCGGCTACCCGACCGACGGATTGACGGTATAGAAAATGGATGGATGGATGGAGTTCTGAATCTGTCTTTGGTTTCTCTAACTGCCAACACATTGGACAGAGCCAGAAACACACTGTTGCACGTCGTATGACACGAGTTAAAACCATTAAAACCAACAGGAAGCGTCGCGCTGCAGCTGCCCAAACAGGTCAGGGTGATTGTGGAAGGGCTTTAATCTGAATAAAACCATCTTGTTTTACACAGGTTCCAGATATGATGTATGATAAGGCAGAAATACTACTTCTACTTCTACTTCTACTTCATTTTTCTACAGTGAACTGTGCATCAGCTGCAGGAGAGAGGTGTGGAGAGAGCTCAGGGGGACCAGGTGAGTGATTAGTACACGGCATGTTTTCCAGAACCGATTTGATGCCTATCCTATGCCCCGGGTCGACGAGCTCCTGGATCTCCTGGATCTCCTGGATCTCCTGGATCTCCTGGATCTCCTGGATCTCTTGGATCTCCTGGATCTCTTGGATCTCTTGGATCTCTTGGATCTCCTGGATCTCCTGGATCTCTTGGATCTCCTGGATCTCTTGGATCTCCTGGATCTCCTGGGCACTGCTCGTTTTTTTACGACACTGGATTTGACCAAGGGCTCCCTTGTCTCCAGAGTCTAAGGAAAAAACGGCCTTCTCCACTCCGTACGGGTTGCACCAATTTGTCACACGTCCGTTGGGGTTGTTCGGTTTCCAAGCCACATTTCAATGCCTCACGGATCGGGTGCTGCCCACATGCCGCCGACCTGGATGTTATCATCCATAGCAACAGCTGGGTGAAGCATGTGTGGCAGGAGGCTGCGGTGCTGGAGTCACCGAGGCAGGCGGCGCTCACGGCCAACCCGTAGAAGGGTGCAGTTGGACAGAGGGAGGTAGGGTATCTGGGGCACCACTTGGGCAGCGGGCAGGTGCGTCCACAGGTAGACGAGACAGCAGCAACTGCAGCCGGCCCAAGGCCCAAGACCAAAAAAGAGGTGAGGCGGTTTTTGGGGCTGGATGGATATTAGCCCCTTGACCGACCCGAAAAGGTTAGGCGGGACGGCTCCCCGGCCTAAGTCAGGCGGTGGAGGTATGTGGACGTGATGCATCATTGATTATATTCTCTGGACAAATGAAACCGTCCTCAATCTCAAGAGCCTTGCTGAAAGAACCCGTCATCAGGCAACGCCACAGGGATCCTCAGAGCTTGAATATGGACTTCTGCACATCTTCTTCTTGGTTCTTGAAGACAGGCTTCTTCACTTCTAAACTTGTTGGTTCAGAACAATTTAAAAACTTGGTCTGGGCAAATATTGAATTCTTTAATCGCATTAATCGCATGATTTCCTGTGATTAATCACGATTAATCGCATTGTTATACGCAAAATCCAATAATGTATTGAAAAGTAGAAAATAACGCACTGACTTTTTCTAAATAAAAGCCAGTGAGCAACAGGCGTTTATAATAAAAATAAGAAATAATAAAAACTGAGTTAATGGGAGACAATTGTTGGCGATAATTAATTAATCGGTTAATGCAAAAATAACGCGTTAATGTGCCCAGACTTATTAAAAACCCATGTCTTTTTTTTGTTTTTAATCCCATTTTAAGTTTTCTTTTTGGTTCCTGAAGGGAATCTGAGTGTTTCCCAGTGAAAACTGCACTGTTTCCAACACTGAACAAGCTTTCTGCCTACAGAGAAGAAACAAAACCAGCTTTAATAGACAAAATTAAATAAAAATATCATCTGTTTTATCTTTTCATGTGTACATAATTTCTCAAAGTTTAATATCAAGATTGTGTTTTAGATAATGAAGATAAATATGAAAGCAAAGCTGTTGCAGCCGTTATTATTGTTGAATCTATAATTAGTTAAATGAAGTTAGCTTTGCCCTTCTGATGCATCAAACAGCAGAGGATGAATAAATAGAGGTTGTAAAAGGAGGGTAGCAGAGATACATTTACACATAAACACAGAAATAGATCGTCAGTGCAGAGCAGCCACGCGTACACTAATAATAACAGAGATCTCATAGTATCACCTTCAAAATAACAGTCTTATATGGCAGGACATCACATATAAACGTCTGACCTCAGCCGTACAAAATGTCTCGTCTGATTTAACCCAGAAGCTGTTTTCTCACCTGCAGGCTGGTGATGGTGAGGCGGCGGACGTCCTCCGACAGCGTGGCAATGGGGACGATGAAGGGCGAGTCTGGGATGTGCTCATCATTAAATTTAATGGAAACTTCGTAATCACCTGAAAAGAGGAAGAATCGTGACTATGGTGCTCCTCAGGGATCTGTTCTGGGCCCACTGTGGTTCTCAGATTACATGCTACAAAAGAATATCCTCAAAAAGGCACCAAATAATAATAGAATACAGATAAAAAAATGATAAATTAATGCTGTCTTTACTCTTATTCATTCAAAAAGTAAAACCTATCTTCTGTTTTTTCCAAGTTTCCTATAAATGTCTTCACCTCACTACAATTACAGTGTGTAACAAAGATCTACGACAAAAAGTTTATCTTATTGATAAAAACTATGTTGCTCGTACTCATGAATATCTCTGCTGAATTAATTTAATTTTATGACCTTAGAACGAACCTACATGGGGGAATGAAACGGAGAGCTGTTCAGAAGATGATGTAGCTGTTCTGAAGGGGATGTAGCTGTTCTCAGAGGGACGTAGCTGTTCTCAGAGGGACGTAGCTGTTCTCAGAGGGACGTAGCTGTTCTGAAGGGGACGTAGCTGTTCTCAGAGGGACGTAGCTGTTCTCAGAGGGACGTAGCTGTTCTGAGAGGGACGTAGCTGTTCTGAAGGGGACGTAGCTGTTCTGAAGGAGACGTAGCTGTTCTGAAGGGGATGTAGCTGTTCTCAGAGGGACGTAGCTGTTCTCAGAGGGACGTAGCTGTTCTCAGAGGGACGTAGCTGTTCTAAAGGGGACGTAGCTGTTCTCAGAGGGACGTAGCTGTTCTGAAGGGGACGTAGCTGTTCTCAGAGGGACGTAGCTGTTCTCAGAGGGACGTAGCTGTTCTAAAGGGGACGTAGCTGTTCTCAGAGGGACGTAGCTGTTCTGAAGGGGACGTAGCTGTTCTCAGAGGGACGTAGCTGTTCTCAGAGGGACGTAGCTGTTCTGAAGGGGACGTAGCTGTTCTGAAGGGGATGTAGCTGTTCTCAGAGGGACGTAGCTGTTCTCAGAGGGACGTAGCTGTTCTCAGAGGGACGTAGCTGTTCTGAAGGGGACGTAGCTGTTCTGAAGGGGACGTAGCTGTTCTCAGAGGGACGTAGCTGTTCTCAGAGGGACGTAGCTGTTATGAAGGGGACGTAGCTGTTCTCAGAGGGACGTAGCTGTTCTGAAGGAGACGTAGCTGTTCTGAAGGGGACGTAGCTGTTATGAAGGGGACGTAGCTGTTCTCAGAGGGATGTAGCTGTTCTCAGAGGGACGTAGCTGTTCTGAAGGGGACGTAGCTGTTCTCAGAGGGACGTAGCTGTTCTGTAGGGGACGTAGCTGTTCTGAAGGGGACGTAGCTGTTCTGAAGGGGATGTAGCTGTTCTGAAGGGGACGTAGCTGTTCTGAAAGGGACGTAGCTGTTCTGAAGGGGATGTAGCTGTTCTCAGAGGGACGTAGCTGTTCTGAAGGAGACGTAGCTGTTCTGAAGGGGACGTAGCTGTTCTCAGAGGGACGTAGCTGTTCTCAGAGGGACGTAGCTGTTCTGAAGGGGACGTAGCTGTTCTCAGAGGGACGTAGCTGTTCTCAGAGGGACGTAGCTGTTCTGAAGGAGACGTAGCTGTTCTGAAGGGGACGTAGCTGTTCTCAGAGGGACGTAGCTGTTCTGAAGGAGACGTAGCTGTTCTGAAGGGGACGTAGCTGTTATGAAGGGGACGTAGCTGTTCTCAGAGGGATGTAGCTGTTCTCAGAGGGACGTAGCTGTTCTGAAGGGGACGTAGCTGTTCTGAAGGGGACGTAGCTGTTCTCAGAGGGACGTAGCTGTTCTCAGAGGGACGTAGCTGTTATGAAGGGGACGTAGCTGTTCTCAGAGGGACGTAGCTGTTCTCAGAGGGACGTAGCTGTTCTCAGAGGGACGTAGCTGTTATGAAGGGGACGTAGCTGTTCTCAGAGGGACGTAGCTGTTCTCAGAGGGACGTAGCTGTTCTCAGAGGGACGTAGCTGTTATGAAGGGGACGTAGCTGTTCTCAGAGGGACGTAGCTGTTCTCAGAGGGACGTAGCTGTTCTGAAGGAGACGTAGCTGTTCTGAAGGGGACGTAGCTGTTCTCAGAGGGACGTAGCTGTTCTGAAGGAGACGTAGCTGTTCTGAAGGGGACGTAGCTGTTATGAAGGGGACGTAGCTGTTCTCAGAGGGATGTAGCTGTTCTCAGAGGGACGTAGCTGTTCTGAAGGGGACGTAGCTGTTCTCAGAGGGACGTAGCTGTTCTGTAGGGGACGTAGCTGTTCTGAAGGGGACGTAGCTGTTCTGAAGGGGATGTAGCTGTTCTGAAGGGGACGTAGCTGTTCTGAAAGGGACGTAGCTGTTCTGAAGGGGATGTAGCTGTTCTGAAGGGGACGTAGCTGTTCTGAAAGGGACGTAGCTGTTCTCAGAGGGACGTAGCTGTTCTGAAGGGGACGTAGCTGTTCTCAGAGGGACGTAGCTGTTCTGAAGGGGATGTAGCTGTTCTCAGAGGGACGTAGCTGTTCTCAGAGGGACGTAGCTGTTCTGAAGGGGACGTAGCTGTTCTGAAGGGGACGTAGCTGTTCTCAGAGGGACGTAGCTGTTCTCAGAGGGACGTAGCTGTTCTGAAGGGGACGTAGCTGTTCTCAGAGGGACGTAGCTGTTCTCAGAGGGACGTAGCTGTTCTCAGAGGGACGTAGCTGTTCTGAAGGGGACGTAGCTGTTCTGAAGGGGACGTAGCTGTTCTCAGAGGGACGTAGCTTTTCTGAAGGGGACGTAGCTGTTCTGAAGGGGACGTAGCTGTTCTCAGAGGGACGTAGCTGTTCTCAGAGGGACGTAGCTGTTCTCAGAGGGACGTAGCTGTTCTGAAGGGGACGTAGCTGTTCTCAGAGGGACGTAGCTGTTCTCAGAGGGACGTAGCTGTTCTGAAGGAGACGTAGCTGTTCTCAGAGGGACGTAGCTGTTCTGTAGGGGACGTAGCTGTTCTGAAGGGGACGTAGCTGTTCTGAAGGGGACGTAGCTGTTCTCAGAGGGACGTAGCTGTTCTCAGAGGGACGTAGCTGTTCTGAAGGAGACGTAGCTGTTCTCAGAGGGACGTAGCTGTTCTGTAGGGGACGTAGCTGTTCTGTAGGGGACGTAGCTGTTCTGAAGGGGACGTAGCTGTTCTGAAGGGGATGTAGCTGTTCTGAAGGGGACGTAGCTGTTCTGAAGGGGATGTAGCTGTTCTGAAGGGGATGTAGCTGTTCTCAGAGGGACGTAGCTGTTCTGAAAGGGACGTAGCTGTTCTCAGAGGGACGTAGCTGTTCTGAAGGGGATGTAGCTGTTCTGAAGGGGATGTAGCTGTTCTCAGAGGGACGTAGCTGTTCTCAGAGGGACGTAGCTGTTCTCAGAGGGACGTAGCTGTTCTGAAGGGGACGTAGCTGTTCTCAGAGGGACGTAGCTGTTCTGAAGGGGACGTAGCTGTTCTCAGAGGGACGTAGCTTTTCTCAGAGGGACGTAGCTGTTCTCAGAGGGACGTAGCTGTTCTGAAGGGGATGTAGCTGTTCTCAGAGGGACGTAGCTGTTCTCAGAGGGACGTAGCTGTTCTCAGAGGGACGTAGCTTTTCTGAAGGGGACGTAGCTGTTCTGAAGGGGACGTAGCTGTTCTGAAGGGGACGTAGCTGTTCTCAGAGGGACGTAGCTGTTCTCAGAGGGACGTAGCTGTTCTCAGAGGGACGTAGCTGTTCTGAAGGGGACGTAGCTGTTCTGAAGGGGACGTAGCTGTTCTCAGAGGGACGTAGCTGTTCTGAAGGGGACGTAGCTGTTCTCAGAGGGACGTAGCTTTTCTGAAGGGGACGTAGCTGTTCTGAAGGGGACGTAGCTGTTCTGAAGGGGACGTAGCTGTTCTCAGAGGGACGTAGCTGTTCTCAGAGGGACGTAGCTGTTCTCAGAGGGACGTAGCTGTTCTGAAGGGGACGTAGCTGTTCTGAAGGGGACGTAGCTGTTCTCAGAGGGACGTAGCTGTTCTCAGAGGGACGTAGCTGTTCTCAGAGGGACGTAGCTGTTCTGAAGGGGACGTAGCTGTTCTGAAGGGGACGTAGCTGTTCTCAGAGGGACGTAGCTGTTCTGAAGGGAATGTAGCTGTTCTCAGAGGGACGTAGCTGTTCTCAGAGGGATGTAGCTGTTCTGAAGGGGACGTAGCTGTTCTCAGAGGGACGTAGCTGTTCTCAGAGGGACGTAGCTGTTCTCAGAGGGACGTAGCTGTTCTGAAGGAGACGTAGCTGTTCTCAGAGGGACGTAGCTGTTCTGAAAGGGACGTAGCTGTTCTCAGAGGGACGTAGCTGTTCTCAGAGGGACGTAGCTGTTCTGAAGGGGATGTAGCTGTTATGAAGGGGATATAGCTGTTCTCAGAGGGACGTAGCTGTTCTGAAAGGGACGTAGCTGTTCTCAGAGGGACGTAGCTGTTCTGAAGGGGACGTAGCTGTTCTCAGAGGGACGTAGCTGTTCTGAAGGGGACGTAGCTGTTCTGAAGGGGACGTAGCTGTTCTCAGAGGGACGTAGCTGTTCTCAGAGGGACGTAGCTGTTCTGAAGGGGACGTAGCTGTTCTCAGAGGGACGTAGCTGTTCTCAGAGGGACGTAGCTGTTCTCAGAGGGACGTAGCTGTTCTGAAGGGGACGTAGCTGTTCTCAGAGGGACGTAACTGTTCTCAGAGGGACGTAGCTTTTCTGAAGGGGACGTAGCTGTTCTGAAGGGGACGTAGCTGTTCTGAAGGGGACGTAGCTGTTCTCAGAGGGACGTAGCTTTTCTGAAGGGGACGTAGCTGTTCTGAAGGGGACGTAGCTGTTCTGAAGGGGACGTAGCTGTTCTCAGAGGGACGTAGCTGTTCTCAGAGGGACGTAGCTGTTCTCAGAGGGACGTAGCTGTTCTGAAGGGGACGTAGCTGTTCTGAAGGGGACGTAGCTGTTCTCAGAGGGACGTAGCTGTTCTGAAGGGGACGTAGCTGTTCTCAGAGGGACGTAGCTGTTCTGAAGGGGACGTAGCTGTTCTCAGAGGGACGTAGCTGTTCTCAGAGGGACGTAGCTGTTCTCAGAGGGACGTAGCTGTTCTGAAGGGGACGTAGCTGTTCTGAAGGGGACGTAGCTGTTCTCAGAGGGACGTAGCTGTTCTGAAGGGGACGTAGCTGTTCTCAGAGGGACGTAGCTTTTCTGAAGGGGACGTAGCTGTTCTGAAGGGGACGTAGCTGTTCTGAAGGGGACGTAGCTGTTCTCAGAGGGACGTAGCTGTTCTCAGAGGGACGTAGCTGTTCTCAGAGGGACGTAGCTGTTCTGAAGGGGACGTAGCTGTTCTGAAGGGGACGTAGCTGTTCTCAGAGGGACGTAGCTGTTCTCAGAGGGACGTAGCTGTTCTGAAGGGGACGTAGCTGTTCTCAGAGGGACGTAGCTGTTCTGAAGGGGACGTAGCTGTTCTCAGAGGGACGTAGCTGTTCTGAAGGGAATGTAGCTGTTCTCAGAGGGACGTAGCTGTTCTCAGAGGGACGTAGCTGTTCTCAGAGGGACGTAGCTGTTCTGAAGGGGATGTAGCTGTTCTCAGAGGGACGTAGCTGTTCTCAGAGGGACGTAGCTGTTCTCAGAGGGACGTAGCTGTTCTCAGAGGGACGTAGCTGTTCTGAAGGAGACGTAGCTGTTCTCAGAGGGACGTAGCTGTTCTGAAAGGGACGTAGCTGTTCTCAGAGGGACGTAGCTGTTCTCAGAGGGACGTAGCTGTTCTGAAGGGGATGTAGCTGTTCTGAAGGGGATGTAGCTGTTCTGAAGGGGATGTAGCTGTTCTCAGAGGGACGTAGCTGTTCTGAAAGGGACGTAGCTGTTCTCAGAGGGACGTAGCTGTTCTGAAGGGGACGTAGCTGTTCTCAGAGGGACGTAGCTGTTCTCAGAGGGACGTAGCTGTTCTGAAGGGGACGTAGCTGTTCTCAGAAGGACGTAGCTGTTCTCAGAGGGACGTAGCTGTTCTGAAGGGGACGTAGCTGTTCTCAGAGGGACGTAGCTGTTCTCAGAGGGACGTAGCTGTTCTAAAGGGGACGTAGCTGTTCTCAGAGGGACGTAGCTGTTCTGAAGGGGATGTAGCTGTTCTCAGAGGGACGTAGCTGTTCTCAGAGGGACGTAGCTGTTCTCAGAGGGACGTAGCTGTTCTCAGAGGGACGTAGCTGTTCTGAAGGGGATGTAGCTGTTCTCAGAGGGACGTAGCTGTTCTCAGAGGGACGTAGCTGTTCTCAGAGGGACGTAGCTGTTCTAAAGGGGACGTAGCTGTTCTCAGAGGGACGTAGCTGTTCTGAAGGGGACGTAGCTGTTCTCAGAGGGACGTAGCTGTTCTCAGAGGGACGTAGCTGTTCTGAGAGGGACGTAGCTGTTCTGAAGGGGACGTAGCTGTTCTGAAGGGGACGTAGCTGTTCTGAAGGAGACGTAGCTGTTCTGAAGGGGACGTAGCTGTTCTGAAGGGGATGTAGCTGTTCTCAGAGGGACGTAGCTGTTCTCAGAGGGACGTAGCTGTTCTCAGAGGGACGTAGCTGTTCTAAAGGGGACGTAGCTGTTCTCAGAGGGACGTAGCTGTTCTGAAGGGGACGTAGCTGTTCTCAGAGGGACGTAGCTGTTCTCAGAGGGACGTAGCTGTTCTAAAGGGGACGTAGCTGTTCTCAGAGGGACGTAGCTGTTCTGAAGGGGACGTAGCTGTTCTCAGAGGGACGTAGCTGTTCTCAGAGGGACGTAGCTGTTCTGAAGGGGACGTAGCTGTTCTGAAGGGGATGTAGCTGTTCTCAGAGGGACGTAGCTGTTCTCAGAGGGACGTAGCTGTTCTCAGAGGGACGTAGCTGTTCTGAAGGGGACGTAGCTGTTCTGAAGGGGACGTAGCTGTTCTCAGAGGGACGTAGCTGTTCTCAGAGGGACGTAGCTGTTATGAAGGGGACGTAGCTGTTCTCAGAGGGACGTAGCTGTTCTGAAGGAGACGTAGCTGTTCTGAAGGGGACGTAGCTGTTATGAAGGGGACGTAGCTGTTCTCAGAGGGATGTAGCTGTTCTCAGAGGGACGTAGCTGTTCTGAAGGGGACGTAGCTGTTCTCAGAGGGACGTAGCTGTTCTGTAGGGGACGTAGCTGTTCTGAAGGGGACGTAGCTGTTCTGAAGGGGATGTAGCTGTTCTGAAGGGGACGTAGCTGTTCTGAAAGGGACGTAGCTGTTCTGAAGGGGATGTAGCTGTTCTCAGAGGGACGTAGCTGTTCTGAAGGAGACGTAGCTGTTCTGAAGGGGACGTAGCTGTTCTCAGAGGGACGTAGCTGTTCTCAGAGGGACGTAGCTGTTCTGAAGGGGACGTAGCTGTTCTCAGAGGGACGTAGCTGTTCTCAGAGGGACGTAGCTGTTCTGAAGGAGACGTAGCTGTTCTGAAGGGGACGTAGCTGTTCTCAGAGGGACGTAGCTGTTCTGAAGGAGACGTAGCTGTTCTGAAGGGGACGTAGCTGTTATGAAGGGGACGTAGCTGTTCTCAGAGGGATGTAGCTGTTCTCAGAGGGACGTAGCTGTTCTGAAGGGGACGTAGCTGTTCTGAAGGGGACGTAGCTGTTCTCAGAGGGACGTAGCTGTTCTCAGAGGGACGTAGCTGTTATGAAGGGGACGTAGCTGTTCTCAGAGGGACGTAGCTGTTCTCAGAGGGACGTAGCTGTTCTCAGAGGGACGTAGCTGTTATGAAGGGGACGTAGCTGTTCTCAGAGGGACGTAGCTGTTCTCAGAGGGACGTAGCTGTTCTCAGAGGGACGTAGCTGTTATGAAGGGGACGTAGCTGTTCTCAGAGGGACGTAGCTGTTCTCAGAGGGACGTAGCTGTTCTGAAGGAGACGTAGCTGTTCTGAAGGGGACGTAGCTGTTCTCAGAGGGACGTAGCTGTTCTGAAGGAGACGTAGCTGTTCTGAAGGGGACGTAGCTGTTATGAAGGGGACGTAGCTGTTCTCAGAGGGATGTAGCTGTTCTCAGAGGGACGTAGCTGTTCTGAAGGGGACGTAGCTGTTCTCAGAGGGACGTAGCTGTTCTGTAGGGGACGTAGCTGTTCTGAAGGGGACGTAGCTGTTCTGAAGGGGATGTAGCTGTTCTGAAGGGGACGTAGCTGTTCTGAAAGGGACGTAGCTGTTCTGAAGGGGATGTAGCTGTTCTGAAGGGGATGTAGCTGTTCTGAAGGGGATGTAGCTGTTCTCAGAGGGACGTAGCTGTTCTGAAAGGGACGTAGCTGTTCTCAGAGGGACGTAGCTGTTCTGAAGGGGACGTAGCTGTTCTCAGAGGGACGTAGCTGTTCTGAAGGGGATGTAGCTGTTCTCAGAGGGACGTAGCTGTTCTCAGAGGGACGTAGCTGTTCTGAAGGGGACGTAGCTGTTCTGAAGGGGACGTAGCTGTTCTCAGAGGGACGTAGCTGTTCTCAGAGGGACGTAGCTGTTCTGAAGGGGACGTAGCTGTTCTCAGAGGGACGTAGCTGTTCTCAGAGGGACGTAGCTGTTCTCAGAGGGACGTAGCTGTTCTGAAGGGGACGTAGCTGTTCTGAAGGGGACGTAGCTGTTCTCAGAGGGACGTAGCTTTTCTGAAGGGGACGTAGCTGTTCTGAAGGGGACGTAGCTGTTCTCAGAGGGACGTAGCTGTTCTCAGAGGGACGTAGCTGTTCTCAGAGGGACGTAGCTGTTCTGAAGGGGACGTAGCTGTTCTCAGAGGGACGTAGCTGTTCTCAGAGGGACGTAGCTGTTCTGAAGGAGACGTAGCTGTTCTCAGAGGGACGTAGCTGTTCTGTAGGGGACGTAGCTGTTCTGAAGGGGACGTAGCTGTTCTGAAGGGGACGTAGCTGTTCTCAGAGGGACGTAGCTGTTCTCAGAGGGACGTAGCTGTTCTGAAGGAGACGTAGCTGTTCTCAGAGGGACGTAGCTGTTCTGTAGGGGACGTAGCTGTTCTGTAGGGGACGTAGCTGTTCTGAAGGGGACGTAGCTGTTCTGAAGGGGATGTAGCTGTTCTGAAGGGGACGTAGCTGTTCTGAAGGGGATGTAGCTGTTCTCAGAGGGACGTAGCTGTTCTCAGAGGGACGTAGCTGTTCTCAGAGGGACGTAGCTGTTCTGAAGGGGACGTAGCTGTTCTCAGAGGGACGTAGCTGTTCTGAAGGGGACGTAGCTGTTCTCAGAGGGACGTAGCTTTTCTCAGAGGGACGTAGCTGTTCTCAGAGGGACGTAGCTGTTCTGAAGGGGATGTAGCTGTTCTCAGAGGGACGTAGCTGTTCTCAGAGGGACGTAGCTGTTCTCAGAGGGACGTAGCTTTTCTGAAGGGGACGTAGCTGTTCTGAAGGGGACGTAGCTGTTCTGAAGGGGACGTAGCTGTTCTCAGAGGGACGTAGCTGTTCTCAGAGGGACGTAGCTGTTCTCAGAGGGACGTAGCTGTTCTGAAGGGGACGTAGCTGTTCTGAAGGGGACGTAGCTGTTCTCAGAGGGACGTAGCTGTTCTGAAGGGGACGTAGCTGTTCTCAGAGGGACGTAGCTTTTCTGAAGGGGACGTAGCTGTTCTGAAGGGGACGTAGCTGTTCTGAAGGGGACGTAGCTGTTCTCAGAGGGACGTAGCTGTTCTCAGAGGGACGTAGCTGTTCTCAGAGGGACGTAGCTGTTCTGAAGGGGACGTAGCTGTTCTGAAGGGGACGTAGCTGTTCTCAGAGGGACGTAGCTGTTCTCAGAGGGACGTAGCTGTTCTCAGAGGGACGTAGCTGTTCTGAAGGGGACGTAGCTGTTCTGAAGGGGACGTAGCTGTTCTCAGAGGGACGTAGCTGTTCTGAAGGGAATGTAGCTGTTCTCAGAGGGACGTAGCTGTTCTCAGAGGGACGTAGCTGTTCTGAAGGGGACGTAGCTGTTCTCAGAGGGACGTAGCTGTTCTCAGAGGGACGTAGCTGTTCTCAGAGGGACGTAGCTGTTCTGAAGGAGACGTAGCTGTTCTCAGAGGGACGTAGCTGTTCTGAAAGGGACGTAGCTGTTCTCAGAGGGACGTAGCTGTTCTCAGAGGGACGTAGCTGTTCTGAAGGGGATGTAGCTGTTATGAAGGGGATATAGCTGTTCTCAGAGGGACGTAGCTGTTCTGAAAGGGACGTAGCTGTTCTCAGAGGGACGTAGCTGTTCTGAAGGGGACGTAGCTGTTCTCAGAGGGACGTAGCTGTTCTGAAGGGGACGTAGCTGTTCTGAAGGGGACGTAGCTGTTCTCAGAGGGACGTAGCTGTTCTCAGAGGGACGTAGCTGTTCTGAAGGGGACGTAGCTGTTCTCAGAGGGACGTAGCTGTTCTCAGAGGGACGTAGCTGTTCTCAGAGGGACGTAGCTGTTCTGAAGGGGACGTAGCTGTTCTCAGAGGGACGTAACTGTTCTCAGAGGGACGTAGCTTTTCTGAAGGGGACGTAGCTGTTCTGAAGGGGACGTAGCTGTTCTGAAGGGGACGTAGCTGTTCTCAGAGGGACGTAGCTTTTCTGAAGGGGACGTAGCTGTTCTGAAGGGGACGTAGCTGTTCTGAAGGGGACGTAGCTGTTCTGAAGGGGACGTAGCTGTTCTCAGAGGGACGTAGCTGTTCTCAGAGGGACGTAGCTGTTCTCAGAGGGACGTAGCTGTTCTGAAGGGGACGTAGCTGTTCTGAAGGGGACGTAGCTGTTCTCAGAGGGACGTAGCTGTTCTGAAGGGGACGTAGCTGTTCTCAGAGGGACGTAGCTGTTCTGAAGGGGACGTAGCTGTTCTCAGAGGGACGTAGCTGTTCTCAGAGGGACGTAGCTGTTCTCAGAGGGACGTAGCTGTTCTGAAGGGGACGTAGCTGTTCTGAAGGGGACGTAGCTGTTCTCAGAGGGACGTAGCTGTTCTGAAGGGGACGTAGCTGTTCTCAGAGGGACGTAGCTTTTCTGAAGGGGACGTAGCTGTTCTGAAGGGGACGTAGCTGTTCTGAAGGGGACGTAGCTGTTCTCAGAGGGACGTAGCTGTTCTCAGAGGGACGTAGCTGTTCTCAGAGGGACGTAGCTGTTCTGAAGGGGACGTAGCTGTTCTGAAGGGGACGTAGCTGTTCTCAGAGGGACGTAGCTGTTCTCAGAGGGACGTAGCTGTTCTGAAGGGGACGTAGCTGTTCTCAGAGGGACGTAGCTGTTCTGAAGGGGACGTAGCTGTTCTCAGAGGGACGTAGCTGTTCTGAAGGGAATGTAGCTGTTCTCAGAGGGACGTAGCTGTTCTCAGAGGGACGTAGCTGTTCTCAGAGGGACGTAGCTGTTCTGAAGGGGATGTAGCTGTTCTCAGAGGGACGTAGCTGTTCTCAGAGGGACGTAGCTGTTCTCAGAGGGACGTAGCTGTTCTCAGAGGGACGTAGCTGTTCTGAAGGAGACGTAGCTGTTCTCAGAGGGACGTAGCTGTTCTGAAAGGGACGTAGCTGTTCTCAGAGGGACGTAGCTGTTCTCAGAGGGACGTAGCTGTTCTGAAGGGGATGTAGCTGTTCTGAAGGGGATGTAGCTGTTCTGAAGGGGATGTAGCTGTTCTCAGAGGGACGTAGCTGTTCTGAAAGGGACGTAGCTGTTCTCAGAGGGACGTAGCTGTTCTGAAGGGGACGTAGCTGTTCTCAGAGGGACGTAGCTGTTCTCAGAGGGACGTAGCTGTTCTGAAGGGGACGTAGCTGTTCTGAAGGGGACGTAGCTGTTCTCAGAGGGACGTAGCTGTTCTGAAGGGGACGTAGCTGTTCTGAAGGGGACGTAGCTGTTCTGAAGGGGACGTAGCTGTTCTCAGAGGGACGTAGCTTTTCTGAAGGGGACGTAGCTGTTCTGAAGGGGACGTAGCTGTTCTGAAGGGGACGTAGCTGTTCTGAAGGGGATGTAGCTGTTCTCAGAGGGACGTAGCTGTTCTCAGAGGGACGTAGCTGTTCTGAAGGGGACGTAGCTGTTCTCAGAGGGACGTAGCTGTTCTCAGAGGGACGTAGCTGTTCTCAGAGGGACGTAGCTGTTCTGAAGGGGACGTAGCTGTTCTCAGAGGGACGTAGCTGTTCTCAGAGGGACGTAGCTTTTCTGAAGGGGACGTAGCTGTTCTGAAGGGGACGTAGCTGTTCTGAAGGGGACGTAGCTGTTCTCAGAGGGACGTAGCTTTTCTGAAGGGGACGTAGCTGTTCTGAAGGGGACGTAGCTGTTCTGAAGGGGACGTAGCTGTTCTCAGAGGGACGTAGCTGTTCTCAGAGGGACGTAGCTGTTCTCAGAGGGACGTAGCTGTTCTCAGAGGGACGTAGCTGTTCTGAAGGGGACGTAGCTGTTCTCAGAGGGACGTAGCTGTTCTGAAGGGGACGTAGCTGTTCTCAGAGGGACGTAGCTGTTCTCAGAGGGACGTAGCTGTTCTCAGAGGGACGTAGCTGTTCTGAAGGGGATGTAGCTGTTCTCAGAGGGACGTAGCTGTTCTCAGAGGGACGTAGCTGTTCTCAGAGGGACGTAGCTGTTCTGAAGGAGACGTAGCTGTTCTCAGAGGGACGTAGCTGTTCTGAAAGGGACGTAGCTGTTCTCAGAGGGACGTAGCTGTTCTCAGAGGGACGTAGCTGTTCTGAAGGAGACGTAGCTGTTCTCAGAGGGACGTAGCTGTTCTCAGAGGGACGTAGCTGTTCTGTAGGGGACGTAGCTGTTCTGAAGGAGACGTAGCTGTTCTCAGAGGGACGTAGCTGTTCTCAGAGGGACGTAGCTGTTCTGAAGGGGATGTAGCTGTTCTCAGAGGGACGTAGCTGTTCTCAGAGGGACGTAGCTGTTCTCAGAGGGACGTAGCTGTTCTCAGAGGGACGTAGCTGTTCTGAAGGAGACGTAGCTGTTCTCAGAGGGACGTAGCTGTTCTGAAAGGGACGTAGCTGTTCTCAGAGGGACGTAGCTGTTCTCAGAGGGACGTAGCTTTTCTGAAGGGGATGTAGCTGTTCTCAGAGGGACGTAGCTGTTCTGAAGGGGACGTAGCTGTTCTGAAGGAGACGTAGCTGTTCTCAGAGGGACGTAGCTGTTCTCAGAGGGACGTAGCTGTTCTGAAGGGGACGTAGCTGTTCTCAGAGGGACGTAGCTGTTCTGAAGGGGACGTAGCTGTTCTCAGAGGGACGTAGCTGTTCTGAAGGGGACGTAGCTGTTCTCAGAGGGACGTAGCTGTTCTCAGAGGGACGTAGCTGTTCTGAAGGGGACGTAGCTGTTCTCAGAGGGACGTAGCTGTTCTGAAGGGGACGTAGCTGTTCTCAGAGGGACGTAGCTTTTCTGAAGGGGACGTAGCTGTTCTCAGAGGGACGTAGCTGTTCTGAAGGGGACGTAGCTGTTCTCAGAGGGACGTAGCTGTTCTGAAGGGGACGTAGCTGTTCTCAGAGGGACGTAGCTGTTCTGAAGGGGACGTAGCTGTTCTGAAGGGGACGTAGCTGTTCTCAGAGGGACGTAGCTGTTCTGAAGGGGACGTAGCTGTTCTCAGAGGGACGTAGCTGTTCTGAAGGGGACGTAGCTGTTCTCAGAGGGACGTAGCTGTTCTGAAGGGGACGTAGCTGTTCTCAGAGGGACGTAGCTTTTCTGAAGGGGACGTAGCTGTTCTGAAGGGGACGTAGCTGTTCTGAAGGGGACGTAGCTGTTCTGAAGGGGACGTAGCTTTTCTGAAGGGGACGTAGCTGTTCTGAAGGGGACGTAGCTGTTCTGAAGGAGACGTAGCTGTTCTCAGAGGGACGTAGCTTTTCTGAAGGGGACGTAGCTGTTCTCAGAGGGACGTAGCTGTTCTGAAGGGGACGTAGCTGTTCTCAGAGGGACGTAGCTGTTCTGAAGGGGACGTAGCTGTTCTCAGAGGGACGTAGCTTTTCTGAAGGGGACGTAGCTGTTCTGAAGGGGACGTAGCTGTTCTGAAGGGGACGTAGCTTTTCTGAAGGGGACGTAGCTGTTCTGAAGGGGACGTAGCTGTTCTGAAGGAGACGTAGCTGTTCTCAGAGGGACGTAGCTGTTCTGAAGGGGACGTAGCTGTTCTCAGAGGGACGTAGCTGTTCTCAGAGGGACGTAGCTTTTCTGAAGGGGACGTAGCTGTTCTGAAGGGGACGTAGCTGTTCTGAAGGGGACGTAGCTGTTCTCAGAGGGACGTAGCTGTTCTGAAGGGGACGTAGCTGTTCTGAAGGGGACGTAGCTGTTCTCAGAGGGATGTAGCTGTTCTCAGAGGGACGTAGCTGTTCTGAAGGGGACGTAGCTGTTCTGAAGGGGACGTAGCTGTTCTCAGAGGGACGTAGCTGTTCTGAAGGGGACGTAGCTGTTCTGAAGGAGACGTAGCTGTTCTCAGAGGGACGTAGCTGTTCTCAGAGGGACGTAGCTGTTCTGAAGGGGACGTAGCTGTTCTCAGAGGGACGTAGCTGTTCTGAAGGGGACGTAGCTGTTCTGAAGGGGACGTAGCTGTTCTCAGAGGGACGTAGCTTTTCTGAAGGGGACGTAGCTGTTCTGAAGGGGACGTAGCTGTTCTGAAGGAGACGTAGCTGTTCTCAGAGGGACGTAGCTGTTCTGAAGGGGACGTAGCTGTTCTCAGAGGGACGTAGCTGTTCTCAGAGGGACGTAGCTGTTCTGAAGGGGACGTAGCTTTTCTGAAGGGGACGTAGCTGTTCTGAAGGAGACGTAGCTGTTCTCAGAGGGACGTAGCTGTTCTGAAGGGGACGTAGCTGTTCTCAGAGGGACGTAGCTTTTCTGAAGGGGACGTAGCTGTTCTCAGAGGGACGTAGCTGTTCTGAAGGGGACGTAGCTGTTCTGAAGGGGACGTAGCTGTTCTGAAGGGGACGTAGCTGTTCTGAAGGGGACGTAGCTTTTCTGAAGGGGACGTAGCTGTTCTGAAGGGGACGTAGCTGTTCTGAAGGAGACGTAGCTGTTCTCAGAGGGACGTAGCTGTTCTGAAGGGGACGTAGCTGTTCTCAGAGGGACGTAGCTGTTCTGAAGGGGACGTAGCTGTTCTGAAGGGGACGTAGCTGTTCTCAGAGGGATGTAGCTGTTCTCAGAGGGACGTAGCTGTTCTGAAGGGGATGTAGCTGTTCTGAAGGGGACGTAGCTGTTCTGAAGGGGACGTAGCTGTTCTCAGAGGGACGTAGCTGTTCTGAAGGGGACGTAGCTGTTCTCAGAGGGACGTAGCTATTCTCAGAGGGACGTAGCTGTTCTCAGAGGGACGTAGCTGTTCTGAAGGGGACGTAGCTGTTCTGAAGGGGACGTAGCTGTTCTCAGAGGGACGTAGCTGTTCTGAAGGGGACGTAGCTGTTCTAAAGGTTTATCATAAGTCACATCTGTCGACACTGCGCTGCCCGTAGATGAAGCTCAAATGACTTCCTGTTTGTAGTCCTACCGTGTAAATAACAGCCAGAGTCTGTAAAGTCAGAGTCCAGCGCTAAGTGGATGCATCTTGGTCCCAAAGGCCCAATAATTCAGATATACAGCCAGCTGCAGCAGCAGCTCGAGGCCTGATTTTAAATGGGATTCTGTGAGTTTTAAAAGCTCAAACTGATGGAAACGTGTCAGGATCAACAGGAAGTCAACCTGCTGACCTGTGGGACTAATAAAGTTCATCTTTATCTATAATGCTCATGCAGCTGCTGGGTTACTGCCTTAAAACAAACTTATAGATGTTTGTTTGTGTTTATTTCTCCTGAAGTTTGGTTCATGAAGCAGATCCTGTAATTACCAGGAACTCTTTATCATGCACCTGCCTTGATTGATTGGGTTTAATCATCGTTTAAGTCCATAATCTGATCTGGGGGGTGTGCTTAAGTCCTACCGGGCTCCTGCACCACGTATGCGACCCCACAGGAACCGTCCTTCCTGTCCTCAAAGCTGATCTCAGCCTTGCTGGGTCCCTCGACAGCGATGGAAAGACCTCCAGCTCCGGCCTCTCTGGTCCAGATGCTGAACTCAGCTGCAGAACAACACAGTTAAGTCTTCATAGATGTAGTTCCTCTGGGGACCACAAGAGGGCAGTAAAACAGGAAGAAGCAGAAAAGACCCACCTGGGATCCCTGCCACTCCTCGGTCCAATCCGGTTCCCCCTGCTCGGACCTTGTGGGCTCCTCCCTCCCCCAGGGGCCCCACAGTGAACTGGAAGGGGCTCCCGGGGACATGTTGGCCCCGGTATTTAACATTTACTATATGAGGTCCCATCTCCTGAGGAATGAAGCGGACGCTGTAGGTGCTGTCCTCTCCTTTGATGATCTCGGCATCCTCCGTCTTCCCTCCAGGACTCGTGACCTGAGCCGTCATCTCCTGGTTACCTGCCTCACCTGAGGGGTGGAGGGTGGAGGACAGAACATGGGTCAGGTTTGTTCTGCTGAGAGTTAGTGCATCAACCTCTCTGTTCTGAGCCCAACCACAGGAATCACTAACCACAGCTCATTGTCTAATTCTGAAGAAAATCTGTGTTTTGATCCTTTTTTTAAGTTATTCACCACCACAGCAGCCCTGTTTTATACACTGGCTAATTAACATTCTAGTTCTGGACAAATGTGACACCCTTTTCACTTTTAAGATTAGGCTTTTCCCCCTGTTTAATTTCTAAATGATTTTATGTCCATGTGACATTATTGTGGTTATTCACTTGTGTTTCCCTGTTCCAGCAGGTATCCTTTGAATGGTGTTATGGTGTTTTTCCCCCTCTTTTCCCTCTTTTCTGTCTTCTCAAACCCCAGCTGGTCGAGGCGGATGGCCACCCTTCCTGGTTCTGGTTCTGCCAGAGGTTTCTTCCTGGTTCTGGTTCTGCCAGAGGTTTCTTCCTGAGTCTGGTTCTACCAGAGGTTTCTTCCTGGTTCTGGTTCTGCCGGAGGTTTCTTCCCGGTTCTGGTTCTGGTTCTGCCAGAGGTTTCTTCCTGGTTCTGGTTCTGCCAGAGGTTTCTTCCTGGTTCTGGTTCTGGTTCTGCCAGATGTTTCTTCCTGGTTCTGGTTCTGCCAGAGGTTTCTTCCTGTTAAAGGGAGTCGTTCCTTTCCACAGTCCCTCAGGCTCAGGACGGGAGATTGGACTGAAGACAAGTTTCGGTCCAATCTGTTGGTTTCCTTAGCTCGGATATTATTTTTGAATTGGCTCCATATGAATTAATTGGATTATGATTACAATGAATTGAATTCCAATTGGCTTGAATTGGACTTTATTACTTAAGTGCCTTGAGATGACAATTGTTGTAATCTGGCGCTTTATAAATAAAATTGAATTGAATTGAATTTTAGAGCAACCATGGCCACAGATACCGAACACCAACAGAATGGGTCATAAAAATAAATGCTTCTGTCTTCTGTCTGTTTCTCAGCTAAAAGTTGCTTTGGAGCTCCTCTGAGACCACTGCTGGGCCCTTTCTTGTTCTTCTTTGATTTGGAGCTCCTCTGAGACCACTGCTGGGCCCTTTCTTCTTCTTCTTTGATTTGGAGCTCCTCTGAGACCACTGCTGGGCCCTTTCTTGTTCTTCTTTGATTTGGAGCTCCTCTGAGACCACTGCTGGGCCCTTTCTTCTTCTTCTTTGATTTGGAGCTCCTCTGAGACCACTGCTGGGCCCTTTCTTGTTCTTCTTTGATTTGGAGCTCCTCTGAGACCACTGCTGGGCCCTTTCTTCTTCTTCTTTAATTGATTGTACTCATATTTTTTTTACCACCATGCTGTTTCTGTCACATGCACATGTAAAAAGTTAAGTTAAATAACACGTTAAGTCCAGTTAGTACAGTTACTAATGACAAGAAACTTTTGGTGAACGATTCCACAAACGAGACGCTAAACTTGAGATGCTAAACTGCGTCAGATACGCCTTCATCTGCAGGGCTGATTGTTTAGGCACCAAAGGAACACACTGTTTTCTGTTCATCCACACTTGAGTTCTTGCAGATGTGTTAGATCTAAAACGTTAGAAATCTGTGACAGCTGAACGTTGTTATAGAAAAAGGCGTAGCAGGAGCCGGGGGAGTTAGAAAGTCCTTCACTTCAGACACACACCGTCCTGCAGTGGCGGTCGGCTGCCGGCCGGCATCCCGCTGAACCCGCTCAGACTCTCCCGTCCAAGAAAATCTCCGAACACGTCTCTGAAAGGATCTCCAACCTGCGTGCTCTCCTCCACCCGGACCTCCCGCTTGGTCTCCCCGGCTCGGGTTTTGCTGATCTCCGTCCTCTCGGTGCGGGTGTAGGTGTGGCTGCTGCGGGTGAAGGTCCGCGTCACGCGTTCCTGAGCTGAAACCATCTGAAACCAGTTTCCTGCGGCCAGGAGGAGGAAGAGCAGCCAGGGAAGAAGGAGGAGATGAGGGATAAAAAGAAGGAGATGAAGAGGAGGAAGCAGGGGAGGTGAAGCAGACACTGATGACACAGCTCACCTGGTATCTTAAGGTTCAGGTCACAGGTGCTGCCCACTGTGGCGATGGAGGGCGCCTGACGCTTCCTGGTGATGCTCTCCTTCATCCGGCCCTCACCAAATATCTTCACTGTGAATGGACTTCCTGTTCAAACACAGACGTTCCAGACAATAACCACAAAACTCCGGGAAAAATGTCCTCGGCTTGAATTTTATCTGATACGTCATCTCTAAAAGTGATGTGTCTGTAGTTCCAGTTTCTGCCTGCAGTTCCTGTTTCTGTCTGTAGTTCCTGTTTCTGCCTGTAGTTCTTGTTTCTGCCTGTAGTTCCTGTTTCTGCCTGTAGTTCCTGTTCCTGCATGTAGTTCCTGTTCCTGCCTGTAGGGGTCAGTGTGTCTGTAGTTCCTGTCTCTGCCTGTAGTTCCTGTTTCTGCCTGTAGTTCTTGTTTCTGCCTGTAGTTCCTCTTTCTATCTGTAGTTCCTGTTTCTGCCTGTAGGGGTCAGTGTGTCTGCAGTTCCTGTTTCTGCCTGTAGAGGTCAGTGTGTCTGTAGTTCCTGTCTCTGCCTGTAGTTCCTGTCTCTGCCTGTAGTTCCTGTTTCTGCCTGTAGTTCTTGTTTCTGCCTGTAGTTCCTCTTTCTATCTGTAGTTCCTGTTTCTGCCTGTAGGGGTCAGTGTGTCTGCAGTTCCTGTTTCTGTCTGTAGTTCCTGTTTCTGCCTGTAGTTCCTGTTTCTGCCTGTAGTTCTTGTTTCTGCCTGTAGTTCCTGTTTCTGTCTGTAGTTCCTGTTTCTGCCTGTAGGGGTCAGTGTGTCTGTAGTTCCTGTTTCTGTCTGTAGTTCCTGTTTCTGCCTGTAGGGGTCAGTGTGTCTGTAGTTCCTGTTTCTGTCTGTAGTTCCTGTTTCTGCCTGTAGGGGTCAGTGTGTCTGTAGTTCCTGTTTCTGTCTGTAGTTCCTGTTTCTGCCTGTAGTTCCTGTTTCTGCCTGTAGTTCCTGTTTCTGTCTGTAGTTCCTGTTTCTGTCTGTAGGGGTCAGTGTGTCTGTAGTTCCTGTTTCTGTCTGTAGTTCCTGTTTCTGCCTGTAGGGGTCAGTGTGTCTGTAGTTCCTGTTTCTGTCTGTAGTTCCTGTTTCTGCCTGTAGGGGTCAGTGTGTCTGTAGTTCCTGTTTCTGTCTGTAGTTCCTGTTTCTGTCTGTAGGGGTCAGTGTGTCTGTAGTTCCTGTTTCTGCCTGTAGTTCCTGTTTCTGTCTGTAGGGGTCAGTGTGTCTGTAGTTCCTGTTTCTGTCTGTAGTTCCTGTTTCTGCCTGTAGGGGTCAGTGTGTCTGTAGTTCCTGTTTCTGTCTGTAGTTCCTGTTTCTGTCTGTAGGGGTCAGTGTGTCTGTAGTTCCTGTTTCTGTCTGTAGTTCCTGTTTCTGCCTGTAGTTCCTGTTTCTGCCTGCAGTTCCTGTTTCTGCCTGTAGTTCCTGTTTCTGCCTGTAGGGGTCAGTGTGTCTGTAGTTCCTGTTTCTGTCTGTAGAGGTCAGTGTGTCTGTAGTTCCTGTCTCTGCCTGTAGTTCCTGTCTCTGCCTGTAGTTCCTGTTTCTGCCTGTAGTTCTTGTTTCTGCCTGTAGTTCCTCTTTCTATCTGTAGTTCCTGTTTCTGCCTGTAGGGGTCAGTGTGTCTGCAGTTCCTGTTTCTGTCTGTAGTTCCTGTTTCTGCCTGTAGTTCCTGTTTCTGCCTGTAGTTCTTGTTTCTGCCTGTAGTTCCTGTTTCTGTCTGTAGTTCCTGTTTCTGCCTGTAGGGGTCAGTGTGTCTGTAGTTCCTGTTTCTGTCTGTAGTTCCTGTTTCTGCCTGTAGGGGTCAGTGTGTCTGTAGTTCCTGTTTCTGTCTGTAGTTCCTGTTTCTGCCTGTAGGGGTCAGTGTGTCTGTAGTTCCTGTTTCTGTCTGTAGTTCCTGTTTCTGCCTGTAGTTCCTGTTTCTGCCTGTAGTTCCTGTTTCTGTCTGTAGTTCCTGTTTCTGTCTGTAGGGGTCAGTGTGTCTGTAGTTCCTGTTTCTGTCTGTAGTTCCTGTTTCTGCCTGTAGGGGTCAGTGTGTCTGTAGTTCCTGTTTCTGTCTGTAGTTCCTGTTTCTGTCTGTAGGGGTCAGTGTGTCTGTAGTTCCTGTTTCTGCCTGTAGTTCCTGTTTCTGTCTGTAGGGGTCAGTGTGTCTGTAGTTCCTGTTTCTGTCTGTAGTTCCTGTTTCTGCCTGTAGGGGTCAGTGTGTCTGTAGTTCCTGTTTCTGTCTGTAGTTCCTGTTTCTGTCTGTAGGGGTCAGTGTGTCTGTAGTTCCTGTTTCTGTCTGTAGTTCCTGTTTCTGCCTGTAGTTCCTGTTTCTGCCTGCAGTTCCTGTTTCTGCCTGTAGTTCCTGTTTCTGCCTGTAGGGGTCAGTGTGTCTGTAGTTCCTGTTTCTGTCTGTAGTTCCTGTTTCTGTCTGTAGGGGTCAGTGTGTCTGTAGTTCCTGTTTCTGTCTGTAGTTCCTGTTTCTGCCTGTAGTTCCTGTTTCTGCCTGCAGTTCCTGTTTCTGCCTGTAGTTCCTGTTTCTGCCTGTAGGGGTCAGTGTGTCTGTAGTTCCTGTTTCTGTCTGTAGTTCCTGTTTCTGTCTGTAGGGGTCAGTGTGTCTGTAGTTCCTGTTTCTGTCTGTAGTTCCTGTTTCTGCCTGCAGTTCCTGTTTCTGCCTGTAGTTCCTGTTTCTGCCTGTAGTTCCTGTTTCTGCCTGTAGTTCCTGTTTCTGCCTGTAGGGGTCAGTGTGTCTGTAGTTCCTGTTTCTGCCTGTAGTTCCTGTTTCTGCCTGTAGTTCCTGTTTCTGCCTGTAGTTCCTGTTTCTGCCTGTTGAAGTCAGTGTGTCTGTAGTTCCTGTTTCTGCCTGTAGTTCTTGTTTCTGCCTGTAGTTCCTGTTTCTGCCTGTAGTTCCTGTTTCTGCCTGTAGTTCCTGTTTCTGCCTGTTGAAGTCAGTGTGTCTGTAGTTCCTGTTTCTGCCTGTAGTTCTTGTTTCTGCCTGTAGTTCCTGTTTCTGCCTGTAGTTCCTGTTTCTGCCTGTAGTTCCTGTTTCTGCCTGTAGTTCCTGTTTCTGCCTGTAGTTCCTGTTTCTGCCTGTAGAGGTCAGTGTATCTGTAGTTCTTGTTTCTGCCTGTAGTTCCTGTTTCTGCCTGTAGTTCGAGTTTCTGCCTGTAGTTCCTGTTTCTGCCTGTAGTTCCTGTTTCTACCTGTTTCTGCCTGTAGTTCTTGTTTCTGCCTGTAGTTCCTGTTTCTACCTGTTTCTGCCTGTAGTTCCTGTTTCTACCTGTTTCTGCCTGTAGTTCCTGTTTCTGCCTGTAGTTCCTGTTTCTGCCTGTAGTTCCTGTTTCTGCCTGTAGAGGTTTGCCTTTTTTGCTGAACCTGGACTTATAATCCCAGCTGAACATACCTGGAACGTGTTGGTCGGCAAACTTGATGTTGATGATGTAGTTTCCAGGTTCTGTTGGACAGTAGGTGACCTTGCATGTCCCGTCATCGACGTCCTCGCAGTTAATGTCCACTTTACTGGGACCCTCAATGGACAGACCCAGACCTCCATAACCTGCCAATCACAGACATGGTGAGGGGTGAAAAAGCTGAAATGCTGAAAATGTGAGGTTTAACTTCTAACCTGCATTCCTGGTGTCCACGATGAACTCGGACACCTCAAAGGTGTGTCCCTCCACCAGCCCCTGACCGTAGACCTTCACCTTACTGGCATCTCCGATCTCTGACTGTCCCACCATGATCTTAAACGGACTGTTGGTCACATGCTTGCCGTTTTTCTTCACGCTCACCACATGTTCGCCCACTTCTTTGGGTGTGAAGGAGATTCCTGAAGAAAGGAAGAGGTGACGAGCTTTAGTTTCAGTGTCAGTTTGAGTCCAAACAAACCCTGAAGTTGTGCTGACCGATGTGTCTGTTGGGCAGCTTCTTCAGCAGACACGGCTCCTCGTGTCCTGACGGCGCTCTGATAGTCGCCATCAGGCTGCTCAGGTCCGTCTCTGTGATCTTCAAGGAAACATCTGTTGCCGTGCCAACGTTGAGCTGGGACGTCCTCATGGAGTCGTCACCTGGACGCCCAAAAACACAGCAAAACCTGTCATACTAACCATTATTGGTTTGAGTCTTTATGGGAAACAAGTCCAGACAAATGTATTATATTCAGAAAACAGAACCAACACTCAGTAAAAGTTGTTCCTTCAGCTTCCTTTAACAACACTTTTTAATGCTCTGGGAACTGATTGTTGCAGTTTTTCACAGGAATCTGTGTCCATTCCTGCTGAATCATTACTGAGGAAGATCCTCCTGGATCCTTTTATATGACATCATTACTGAGGAAGAGCCTCCTGGTTCCTTTTATATGACATCATTACTGAGGAAGATCCTCCTGGTTCCTTTTATATGACATCATTACTGAGGAAGAGCCTCCTGGTTCCTTTTATATGACATCATTACTGAGGAAGATCCTCCTGGTTCCTTTTATATGACATCATTACTGAGGAAGATCCTCCTGGATCCTTTTATATGACATCATTACTGAGGAAGAGCCTCCTGGTTCCTTTTATATGACATCATTACTGAGGAAGATCCTCCTGGATCCTTTTATATGACATCATTACTGAGGAAGATCCTCCTGGTTCCTTTTATATGACATTACTGAGGAAGATCCTCCTGGTTCCTTTTATATGACATCATTACTGAGGAAGATCCTCCTGGTTCCTTTTATATGACATCATTACTGAAGAAGATCCTCCGGGATCCTTTTATATGACATCATTACTGAGGAAGATCCTCCGGGATCCTTTTATATGACATTACTGAGGAAGAGCCTCCGGGATCCTTTCATATGACATCATTACTGAGGAAGATCCTCCTGGATCCTTTTATATGACATCATTACTGAGGAAGATCCTCCGGGATCCTTTCATATGACATCATTACTGAGGAAGATCCTCCTGGATCCTTTTATATGACATCATTACTGAGGAAGATCCTCCGGGATCCTTTTATATGACATTACTGAGGAAGAGCCTCCTGGATCCTTTCATATGACATCATTACTGAGGAAGATCCTCCTGGATCCTTTTATATGACATCATTACTGAGGAAGATCCTCCTGGTTCCTTTTATATGACATCATTACTGAGGAAGATCCTCCTGGATCCTTTTATATGACATCATTACTGAAGAAGATCCTCCGGGATCCTTTTATATGACATTACTGAGGAAGAGCCTCCTGGATCCTTTCATATGACATCATTACTGAGGAAGATCCTCCTGGATCCTTTTATATGACATCATTACTGAGGAAGATCCTCCTGGATCCTTTTATATGACATCATTACTGAGGAAGATCCTCCTGGATCCTTTTATATGACATCATTACTGAGGAAGAGCCTCCTGGATCCTTTTATATGACATCATTACTGAGGAAGATCCTCCTGGATCCTTTTATATGACATCATTACTGAGGAAGATCCTCCTGGTTCCTTTTATATGACATCATTACTGAAGAAGATCCTCCGGGATCCTTTTATATGACATCATTACTGAAGAAGATCCTCCTGGATCCTTTTATATGACATCATTACTGAGGAAGATCCTCCGGGATCCTTTTATATGACATCATTACTGAGGAAGATCCTCCTGGATCCTTTTATATGACATCATTACTGAGGAAGATCCTCCTGGATCCTTTTATATGACATCATTACTGAGGAAGATCCTCCGGGATCCTTTTATATGACATCATTACTGAGGAAGATCCTCCTGGATCCTTTTATATGACATCATTACTGAGGAAGATCCTCCGGGATCCTTTTATATGACATCATTACTGAGGAAGATCCTCCGGGATCCTTTTATATGACATCATTACTGAGGAAGATCCTCCTGGATCCTTTTATATGACATCATTACTGAGGAAGAGCCTCCTGGATCCTTTTATATGACATCATTACTGAGGAAGATCCTCCTGGATCCTTTTATATGACATCATTACTGAGGAAGATCCTCCTGGATCCTTTTATATGACATCATTACTGAGGAAGATCCTCCTAGATCCTTTTATATGACATCATTACTGAGGAAGATCCTCCTGGATCCTTTTATATGACATCATTACTGAGGAAGAGCCTCCGGGATCCTTTTATATGACATCATTACTGAAGAAGATCCTCCGGGATCCTTTTATATGACATCATTACTGAGGAAGAGCCTCCGGGATCCTTTTATATGACATCATTACTGAGGAAGAGCCTCCTGGATCCTTTCATATGACATCATTACTGAGGAAGATCCTCCTGGATCCTTTTATATGACATCATTACTGAGGAAGATCCTCCTGGATCCTTTTATATGACATCATTACTGAGGAAGAGCCTCCTGGATCCTTTTATATGACATCATTACTGAGGAAGATCCTCCTGGATCCTTTTATATGACATCATTACTGAGGAAGAGCCTCCTGGATCCTTTTATATGACATCATTACTGAAGAAGAGCCTCCTGGATCCTTTTATATGACATCATTACTGAGGAAGATCCTCCTGGATCCTTTTATATGATATCATTACTGAGGAAGATCCTCCTGGATCCTTTCATATGACATCATTACTGAGGAAGAGCCTCCTGGTTCCTTTTATATGACATCATTACTGAGGAAGAGCCTCCTGGATCCTTTTATATGACATCATTACTGAAGAAGAGCCTCCTGGATCCTTTTATATGACATCATTACTGAGGAAGATCCTCCTGGATCCTTTTATATGATATCATTACTGAGGAAGATCCTCCTGGATCCTTTCATATGACATCATTACTGAGGAAGAGCCTCCTGGTTCCTTTTATATGACATCATTACTGAGGAAGAGCCTCCTGGTTCCTTTTATATGACATCATTACTGAGGAAGATCCTCCTGGTTCCTTTTATATGACATCATTACTGAGGAAGATCCTCCGGGATCCTTTTATATGACATCATTACTGAGGAAGAGCCTCCTGGATCCCTTTATATGACATCATTATTTCCCATCGTGTTCCTTCAGCTTCCTTTAACAACACTTTTTAATGCTTTGGGAACTGATTGTTGCAGTTTTTCACAGGAATCTGTGTCCATTCCTGCTGAATCTCAGCAGTCCAGCAGGGCTTTCTGTCCTTGGCCTTTCCACACTGAGGTTTCCCCAGACTCCCTGAATCTGTTCCCAATATTCTGCTCTGTAGATGCTGAAAGACCAAAGTTCTTTACAGTCTGACTCTGAGGAATATTTCCTGAACTTATTGATGATTCTCTGATGGAGTTTGGCCCAAAGCGGTGAGCCACGACCCATCCTTGTTGGAGAGGCTGAACCTTTGGTGGAAGCTGCTTTTATACCCAATCCTGACACCCTCACCTGTCAGCAGGTAACCTGCTGCTTGGAGAAGCTCCAGAAGCTGTTGCTGTAGATTCTATAAACTTTCTGTCTTTCTTTGGCTCCAGAACAGCTTTTACTGCTGCTTCAGATTCTACTTTTGGTTCTTTTGGTCGGTGAAGACTCTGAGAATCAGTTCTGTGGACATGTTTCAGCTTTTTAAAGTACAGATGGGAGGGTTTTGTCACCCAGGATCTGATCTAAAAGCAAGTATAAATAAAGATTTCAACTCCTAGCCCAATCAACTGATCACAGATGTCGGTTTTTACAGATAACTTTCACTCAGACTCTGAGAATCAGTTCTTTGGACTTGTGTTTGTTAAAAACAACATTTCTATTGCATTTTAGAACAATCGTCCAACTTTTCTGCAGGTCTGAATGCTGCTGGAAGAACTTCTGCTGGTTACTGGCACTTTTTTTTCTGTTTTTTAGCATCCCTTATGATGCGTAACCATGGCAACAGTAAAGCTGTTAGCCTGTTGGAGCAGCTAACTGAGCCTTAATAATACCTGGAAGAGTTGAAGAGGAGATGTCTACACATCTGTCTGTAATAAAGTCTGATAATGGCTTCAGAACAACTTTTACTGCTGCTTCAGGTTCTACTTTTGGTTCTTTTGGTCAGAAAAGACTCTGAGAATCAGTTCTTTGTTCTTTTATCTGTTAGATTAAGGTTCAAACTTTTGAAATTTCAGACTGAATTTTTGTCACAGTTTCAGTACCGGTGATCTTGGCGGTGAAGGGGCTGCCGGGGATGTGTTTGTCATCGAACTTGACGATGATGTTGTAGTCTCCGGGTGCGGTGGGCAGATAGGACACCGTGCACGTCCCGTCTTTGTTGTCCTTACAACTGATCTCTGCTTTGGATGGACCTTCCACCGCCAGAGACAGACCACCTGCAGACCCAGGAGAAACACACGATTCCTCCTTTGGTTTATTTCTTATCGACACAAGAAGGTCATCGTTACATGAAGCCTGTGGTTGCTATGGTGACACGGTAAGCATTCAGGACAAAGAAAGGAACAAAAACACAACATTTCAGCTGTTTGTTACCAAACTGTCTCTTCTGAACGTGTTCTTTTGGTGATCCGACCTCGGATAAGTGGACCGAATCAATCTGACTGGGAACACGGAGTAAATAAACCAGTTTGGATCTGGCTGGGCTGTTCGACTGGGTCGTTACCTTCTCCGGCATCTTTAGTGACGATGGTGAACGTGGCCGGTCTGTTGACGGTGCCGTGGCTCAGCCCGGGTCCATACGCTGTCACGTGACCACTGTTGATGGCGTCCACGTAGAACTGCAGCGGACTTCCTGTAACAGGAGGAACTGAGGTTAGAACTGAGGTCACAGCAGAGTCAACATGTTTTTACCAACCACACCCCACAGCATCTGCATCCAAACTGAATCTCTGGCTCCATCAAAGGTTGCTGGAAACCTGGGTGTCCTGATTGATGACCAACTAACCTTCAAATATCCCGTTACCTCGGTTACTCGTTCAGCCGCTTTGCATTACTAAACATAAGAAAGATCAGACCATACCTGACCCAACATGCCCCCCAGCTCCTGCTGCAGGCCATGGTCATCTCCCACCTTCCCTACTGCAACGCTCTCCTAACTGGTCTCCTAACTGGTCTCCTAACTGGTTTCCTAACTGGTTTCCTAACTGCTCTCCTAACTGGTTTCCTAACTGGTTTCCTAACTGGTCTCCTAACTGGTTTCCTAACTGGTTTCCTAACTGGTCTCCTAACTGGTTTCCTAACTGGTTTCCTAACTGGTCTCCTAACTGGTCTCCTAACTGGTTTCCTAACTGGTTTCCTAACTGGTTTCCTAACTGGTCTCCTAACTTCTCTCCTAACTGGTCTCCTAACTGGTTTCCTAACTGGTTTCCTAACTGGTCTCCTAACTGCTCTCCTAACTGCTCTCCTAACTGGTTTCCTAACTGCTGTCCTAACTGGTCTCCTAACTGGTCTCCTAACTGGTTTCCTAACTGGTTTCCTAACTGGTTTCCTAACTGGTTTCCTAACTGCTCTCCTAACTGGTCTCCTAACTGGTTTCCTAACTGGTCTCCTAACTGGTTTCCTAACTGCTGTCCTAACTGGTCTCCTAACTGGTCTCCTAACTGGTCTCCTAACTGGTCTCCCAACTGGTCTCCTAACTGGTCTCCTAACTGGTCTCCTAACTGGTTTCCTAACTGCTCTCCTAACTGCTGTCCTAACTGGTTTCCTAACTGCTGTCCTAACTGGTTTCCTAACTGCTCTCCTAACTAGTCTCCTAACTGCTGTCCTAACTGGTTTCCTAACTGCTGTCCTAACTGGTTTCCTAACTGCTGTCCTAACTGGTCTCCTAACTGGTCTCCTAACTGGTCTCCCAACTGGTCTCCTAACTGGTCTCCTAACTGGTCTCCTAACTGGTTTCCTAACTGCTCTCCTAACTGGTCTCCTAACTGGTCTCCTAACTGGTCTCCTAACTGCTGTCCTAACTGGTTTCCTAACTGGTTTCCTAACTGGTCTCCTAACTGGTCTCCTAACTGGTCTCCTAACTGGTTTCCTAACTGCTGTCCTAACTGGTTTCCTAACTGCTGTCCTAACTGGTCTCCTAACTGGTCTCCTAACTGGTCTCCCAACTGGTCTCCTAACTGGTCTCCTAACTGGTCTCCTAACTGGTTTCCTAACTGGTCTCCTAACTGGTCTCCTAACTGCTGTCCTAACTGGTCTCCTAACTGCTGTCCTAACTGGTCTCCTAACTGCTGTCCTAACTGGTTTCCTAACTGCTGTCCTAACTGGTCTCCTAACTGGTCTCCTAACTGGTCTCCCAACTGGTCTCCTAACTGGTCTCCTAACTGGTCTCCTAACTGGTCTCCCAACTGGTCTCCTAACTGGTCTCCTAACTGGTCTCCTAACTGGTTTCCTAACTGCTCTCCTAACTGGTCTCCTAACTGGTCTCCTAACTGCTGTCCTAACTGGTTTCCTAAATGCTGTCCTAACTGCTCTCCTAAATGGTTTCCTAACTGCTGTCCTAACTGGTCTCCTAACTGGTCTCCTAACTGGTCTCCTAACTGGTCTCCCAACTGGTCTCCTAACTGGTCTCCGAACTGGTCTCCTAACTGGTTTCCTAACTGCTGTCCTAACTGGTTTCCTAACTGCTGTCCTAACTGGTCTCCTAACTGGTCTCCTAACTGGTCTCCCAACTGGTCTCCTAACTGCTCTCCTAACTGGTCTCCTAACTGGTTTCCTAACTGCTCTCCTAACTGGTCTCCTAACTGCTGTCCTAACTGGTCTCCTAACTGCTGTCCTAACTGGTTTCCTAACTGCTGTCCTAACTGGTCTCCTAACTGGTTTCCTAACTGGTCTCCCAACTGGTCTCCTAACTGGTCTCCTAACTGGTCTCCTAACTGCTGTCCTAACTGGTTTCCTAACTGCTCTCCTAACTGGTCTCCTAACTGGTTTCCTAACTGGTTTCCTAACTGGTCTCCTAACTGGTTTCCTAACTGGTTTCCTAACTGGTTTCCTAACTGGTCTCCAGCCTGTGAAACCTCTGCAGATGGTCCAGAACACGGCGGTGCGTCTGGTCTTGGATCAGCCTAAAAGAACACGCCCCCCCTCTGTTCATTGAGCTCCTCTGGCTGCCCTTAGCCGCCCGCATCAGATCCAAGTCCCTGATGTTAGCTACAAAGAGCTTAATGGAACGGCTCCATCTACTTGAAGGCTCTTGCAAAGGCTTCTGTCCCAACTGGGTCCCTCCGTTGGTCCCAGGATTGTCGTCTAGCAGCTCCTACACCACGCCTAAGACAATCCAAACTCTGTTCATGTGTCGTCCCACGATGGTGGAATGACCTACCGAGCGCTACCAGAACAGGGGCGTCCCTGTCTATCTTCAAGAAGCTCCTGAAAACCCAGCTCTTCAGAGAGCATCTCCTATCCCAGCACTTACCTTGTACTTCCCTCCCCCCTCTATCTCTGCACTTTATCTTTCTGCTCTTCCTTCTATGCCTGCACCCTATCTCTACTCTGTCCCCTCTGACAGAGTCGGACTCCTGGGTTCCTTCTATGGAGCTTATTGTTATCTTATTGTTAGCTTATGGTTAGCTTATTGTTAGCTTATTGTTAGCTTATTGTTAGCTTTATATAAAGCTGTTATATCTTCATTTGTAAGTCGCTTTGGATAAAAGCGTCTGATAAATACAGAAACAGAAACATGTTTGCTGATGATGACGGGCTTTACCTGGGATGTGGCTGCCGTCATACTTTATGTCCATCTCATGCAGACCGCGTTCAGTCGGGGAATACTTCACCGTGACGGTTCCATCCTTGTTGTCGGTGATGTGAGGACGAGCCGTTCGACCGGACGGCATTCGGACTTCACCTGCACAACAACACAAACCGTTACATTAGGATCTTCACCAGCTGCAGTTTGCTGCTGCTTCTGAAGCAGATGCATTCGTACCCGTGATTTCTCCTTTCTGCACCGTGAAGGGTATGACCAGACTGAAGGGACGCAGCACGGGTTCCACCCCGTCCACGGGGACGATGGGATCATCGGTGGCCTAAAGCAGAACCAGAGAGTCACTGAGAACGTACTGAGCTGTGGGATCTGGGCCAGAGAGAGGAGGAGCAGCAGGGTTGGAGAGAAGCTGACGGTTTTAAACTGGTGTGAAACCAGTTAAATCAGGCCGAAAAGTGCTGAAAATCAGGTGAAGGGAACAAAAACTACCCAAGAAATTAGACAAAGTTAAGAAAAAACAAGTTTAAAAGGCAAAGAGAATAAGAAATGATCCGAAATAAAAATAGAAATAAATAAAAAGATCGTCAAAAACGGACAAGAAGACAAAAATAAAAGATTAAACTAAAAGAGCTTCGAAGAGCAGCCGATGAACTGCAGCAGCATGCTGAGCCGATCAATGAGAAGAGGAATCAATGAGGGGATCTGGACGTTATCGACTGTGTCGGCGATGGAGGAGCGAGGGTGGAGGAGGGCGGATGGAGGGTGGAGGAGGAAGATGGAGGGAGGGTGGAGGGACTGGGGGAAGAAGATGGAGGAAGGAGGGTGGAAGGAGGATTGAGGAGGGAGGGTGGAGGAGGGAGGGTGGAGGAGGGCAGATGGAGGGTGGAGGAGGAAGATGGAGGAAGATGGAGAGACTGGGGGAGGAAGATGGAGGGACTGGGGGAGGAAGATGGAGGGACTGGGGAGGAAGATGGAGGGACTGGGGGACAAGGGTGGAGGAGGGCGGAGGGAGGATGGAGGAGGGAGGAAGATGGAGGAGGAAGATGGAGGGACTGGGGGGAGGAGGAAGATGGAGGAGGGAGGAGGAAGATGGAGGAGGGAAGGACTGGGGGAGGGTGGAGGGAGGGCGGAGGGAGGATGGAGGAGGGAGGAAGATGGAGGAGGAAGATGGAGGGACTGGGGGGAGGAGGAAGATGGAGGAGGGAGGAGGAAGATGGAGGAGGGAAGGACTGGGGGAGGGTGGAGGGAGGGCGGATGGAGGGTGGAGGGTGGAGGAGGGAGGGTGGAGGAGGGCGGATGGAGGGTGGAGGAGGAAGATGGAGGGACTGGGGAGGAAGATGGAGGGACTGGGGGACAAGGGTGGAGGAGGGCGGAGGGAGGATGGAGGAGGGAGGAAGATGGAGGAAGATGGAGAGACTGGGGGACAAGGGTGGAGGAGGGCGGAGGAAGTTTGGAGGAGGGAGGAGGAAGATGGAGGAGGATGATGGAGGGACTGGGGAGGAAGATGGAGGGACTGGGGGACAAGGGTGGAGGAGGGCGGAGGGAGGATGGAGGAGGGAGGAAGATGGAGGAAGATGGAGAGACTGGGGGAGGAAGATGGAGGGACTGGGGGACAAGGGTGGAGGAGGGCGGAGGAAGTTTGGAGGAGGGAGGAGGAAGATGGAGGAGGATGATGGAGGGACTGGGGAGGAAGATGGAGGGACTGGGGGACAAGGGTGGAGGAGGGCGGAGGGAGGATGGAGGAGGGAGGAAGATGGAGGAAGATGGAGAGACTGGGGGAGGAAGATGGAGGGACTGGGGGGAGGAGGAAGATGGAGGAGGGAGGAGGAAGATGGAGGAGGGAAGGACTGGGGGAGGATGGAGGGAGGGCGGATGGAGGGTGGAGGAGGGAGGGTGGAGGAGGGCGGATGGAGGGTGGAGGAGGAAGATGGAGGGACTGGGGAGGAAGATGGAGGGACTGGGGGACAAGGGTGGAGGAGGGCGGAGGAAGGATGGAGGAGGGAGGAGGAAGATGGAGGAGGATGATGGAGGGACTGGGGAGGAAGATGGAGGGACTGGGGGACAAGGGTGGAGGAGGGCGGAGGGAGGATGGAGGAGGGAGGAGGAAGATGGAGGAGGATGATGGAGGGACTGGGGAGGAAGATGGAGGGACTGGGGGAATAGGGTGGAGGAGGGCGGAGGGAGGATGGAGGAGGGAGGAAGATGGAGGAGGAAGATGGAGGGACTGGGGGGAGGAGGAAGATGGAGGAGGGAAGGACTGGGGGACGAGGGTGGAGGAGGGAGGTGGAGGGTGGAGGGTGGAGGAGGGCGGAGGAAGATGGGGGAGGGAGGGTGGAGAGACTGGGGAGGAAGATGGAGAGACTGGGGAGGAAGATGGAGGAGGAAGATGGAGGGACTGGGGGACAAGGGTGGAGGAGGGCGGAGGGAGGATGGAGGCTGGAGGAGGGCGGAGGAGGAAGATGGAGGGACTGGGGGGAGGAGGAAGATAAAGGAGGGAGGGTGGAGGAGGGAGGTGGAGGGTGGAGGAGGGCGGAGGAAGATGGAGGAAGATGATGGAGGGACTATGGATGGATGGAGGGTGGATGGAGGATGGCGGGTGTAGCGGGTCGGTTTTCAGATAAACAGCAGAGGAAGTGAATGTGATACCCAGTGAGGGGAGAAGCCCACGAAGGGCGAGTAGGACGGCTGTAACTGAAGCTGGTCACATGGTTCCTCTATTATTGGGATGGAGTCACCCGCCTGACGGAGGACAAGGTGGAGCGGTTAGAGCCAAACAGAAAAATAAACAAACAGAAAGAAACACGAGTCCTGAACCCTGAAACAGCTGAGGGGGAACACTTATGATCATATGAAATATATAATAATATCTGTGTTGATTCTTCTCGTTTCCATGGTGACGGAGGAAAATGGTCACTCTCCAGCGGCTCCAAACCTGAGCGACTCGATCTACTCGCAGTTTAAACCAGGTCCATCAAAGGAACAACCTGCAGGATGGGAGCTTCAAACCGGAGCAGCCGGCGCCAGCAGACGGCGGGACTCACCACCACGTGGAACGGGCTGTTGGGGATGTGTTCCCCGCCGAAACGGATGGTGATGACGTACTTCCCGGGTTCTGGAGCAGTGTAGTAGATGTCGAAGGTCCCGTCTGCGTTCTCCACCACGTCCACGTCCAGCTCCGCCCCGTCTGGGGTCGACACCTTGCAGGTGACTTTGCCTTTCCCAGCAGCCTTTGCGTCCACCGTGATGACGGTCTCCTCGCCGATCTGGATGGTCGGACCGAGACCTGAACCTGATAAGATGGACATGACAGACAGGAGCTGGTTGAAGCTGGTTGGTTACTTTACTCCATGCTAACTTCACTGAGGTTGGTTCCTTTACTCCATGCTAACTTCACTGAGGTTGGTTACTTTACTCCATGCTAACTTCACTGAGGTCGGTTACTTTACTCCATGCTAACTTCACTGAGGTTGGTTACTTTACTTCATGCTAACTTCACTGAGGTTGGTTACTTTACTCCATGCTAACTTCACTGAGGTTGGTTGCTTTACTCCATGCTAACTTCACTGAGGTTGGTTACTTTACTCCATGCTAACTTCACTGAGGTTGGTTCCTTTACTCCATGCTAACTTCACTGAGGTTGGTTACTTTACTCCATGCTAACTTCACTGAGGTCGGTTACTTTACTCCATGCTAACTTCACTGAGGTTGGTTACTTTACTTCATGCTAACTTCACTGAGGTTGGTTACTTTACTCCATGCTAACTTCACTGAGGTTGGTTGCTTTACTCCATGCTAACTTCACTGAGGTTGGTTACTTTACTCCATGCTAACTTCACTGAGGTTGGTTACTTTACTCCATGCTAACTTCACAGAGGTTGGTTCCTTTACTCCATGCTAACTTCACTGAGGTTGGTTCCTTTACTCCATGCTAACTTCACTGAGGTTGGTTACTTTACTCCACGCTAACTTCACTGAGGTTGGTTACTTTACTTCATGCTAACTTCACTGAGGTTGGTTACTTTACTCCATGCTAACTTCACTGAGGTTGGTTACTTTACTCCATGCTAACTTCACAGAGGTTGGTTACTTTACTCCATGCTAACTTCACTGAGGTTGGTTACTTTACTTCATGCTAACTTCCCTGAGGTTGGTTACTTTACTCCATGCTAACTTCCCTGAGGTTGGTTACTTTACTCCATGCTAACTTCACAGAGGTTGGTTACTTTACTCCATGCTAACTTCACTGAGGTTGGTTACTTTACTCCATGCTAACTTCACTGAGGTTGGTTACTTTACTCCATGCTAACTTCACTGAGGTTGGTTGCTTTACTCCATGCTAACTTCACTGAGGTTGGTTACTTTACTCCATGCTAACTTCACTGAGGTTGGTTACTTTACTTCATGCTAACTTCACTGAGGTTGGTTCCTTTACTCCATGCTAACTTCACAGAGGTTGGTTACTTTACTTCATGCTAACTTCACTGAGGTTGGTTGCTTTACTCCATGCTAACTTCACTGAGGTTGGTTGCTTTACTCCATGCTAACTTCACAGAGGTTGGTTACTTTACTCCATGCTAACTTCACTGAGGCTGGTTACTTTACTCCATGCTAACTTCACTGAGGTTGGTTACTTTACTCCATGCTAACTTCACTGAGGCTGGTTACTTTACTCCATGCTAACTTCACTGAGGTTGGTTACTTTACTCCATGCTAACTTCACTGAGGCTGGTTACTTTACTCCATGCTAACTTCACTGAGGCTGGTTACTTTACTCCATGCTAACTTCACTGAGGTTGGTTACTTTACTCCGTGCTAACTTCACTGAGGTTGGGTACTTTACTCCATGCTAACTTCACTGAGGTTGGTTACTTTACTCCATGCTAACTTGACTGAGGTTGGTTGCTTTACTCCATGCTAACTTCACTGAGGTTGGTTACTTTACTCCATGCTAACTTCACTGAGGTTGGTTACTTTACTTCATGCTAACTTCACTGAGGTTGGTTACTTTACTCCATGCTAACTTCACTGAGGTTGGTTACTTTACTCCATGCTAACTTCACTGAGGTTGGTTGCTTTACTCCATGCTAACTTCACTGAGGTTGGTTACTTTACTCCATGCTAACTTCACTGAGGTTTACTCCATGCTAACTTCACTGAGGTTGGTTACTTTACTTCATGCTAACTTCACTGAGGTTGGTTGCTTTACTCCATGCTAACTTCACTGAGGTTGGTTACTTTACTCCATGCTAACTTCACTGAGGTTGGTTACTTTACTCCATGCTAACTTCACTGAGGTTGGTTACTTTACTCCATGCTAACTTCACAGAGGTTGGTTACTTTACTCCATGCTAACTTCACTGAGGTTGGTTCCTTTACTCCATGCTAACTTCACAGAGGTTGGTTACTTTACTCCATGCTAACTTCACTGAGGTTGGTTACTTTACTCCATGCTAACTTCACTGAGGTCGGTTCCTTTACTCCATGCTAACTTCACAGAGGTTGGTTACTTTACTTCATGCTAACTTCACTGAGGTTGGTTACTTTACTCCATGCTAACTTCACAGAGGTTGGTTACTTTACTCCATGCTAACTTCACTGAGGTTGGTTACTTTACTCCATGCTAACTTCACTGAGGTTGGTTGCTTTACTCCATGCTAACTTCACAGAGGTTGGTTACTTTACTCCATGCTAACTTCACAGAGGTTGGTTCCTTTACTCCATGCTAACTTCACAGAGGTTGGTTACTTTACTTCATGCTAACTTCACTGAGGTTGGTTACTTTACTCCATGCTAACTTCACTGAGGTTGGTTACTTTACTCCATGCTAACTTCACTGAGGTTGGTTGACCAACACAGATGAGCCAATGGACACAGAACATATTCAGACTGCTTTCCCATACTCTTACTCTTACTTACCGAGTCCGTGTCCTCCGATCGACACTGCAGGAAACAACAACACAGTCAGTGAGGTCAGCAGCTTATAAACTGATGTGACCGATGTACAGAGCAGTGGGAGGAGCCTAACCTGTGACCAGACACTTGCTGGCGTCTCCAGAAGGCACAGCGTGGATCCGGTAAGGCGAGTACGGGATCTCGTCTCCCCCGTACTTGATGGTGATCGTGTAGCGTCCCGTCATGTCGGGTACGTAGGACACCGTGTACGTCCCGTCTCTGTTGTCTCTGATGTTCGCCTTTTTGGGTTTTCCCTCTGGGTCCTGGGGACACGTGGACAGGAAGTTAGTGGTGTTACAGCAAACAACGACCCGGTGATGTCACTGGTCTCCCACCATCTGCCACCAGGTAAAACCAACCCTGACTCTGGTTAGGTGAGACTTTATGTCTGCCCTTTTGATTAAAGAGATCATCTTGCTGTTGTCAGGTTTGTATTCCAGGTTTTTCTGCTTTGACTTCATGGCATCACCATGAAACATTGGTACAGAAAGCTTACATAATGGACCAATCAGAGCCGACTGGGGGGGTCGTTAAGTTTTAGTTTCTATAAGAAGAATCTATGCCAAAAAACTGATAATATCAGGAAGAACTATGTTTAATTAGTGTCTAATTGCTTAGCTGAATGAGCCGTTTAAATGAAGAAAGTGGAGGAATCATTACATATTTGAGTAATGGAGGCTCCAGCTTAAATAAAGCACGAACAGACAATGGTGCCTGAATCATTTTGTTGTTGGCGAGGGGACAGACTCACTAATGACTGCTACCTGCAGCCTAAGAGCTTGAATAAGTTCCATATCTCACCCAAAAGACTGTAAACTGACACCAACTAGTTTAGACCTGAAGAAGGCTTTCAAATAAAAACATCTTCGAGATTCTAGAAACATTAGTCTTGTAGCTCTATTCAAACTCTTAGGCTTACTTTGACCTGGGAGACTGGGAATCTACACGATATGTTGCCTTACACTTTGGGGAGAACACCCTCAGCATTGTGCAGGAGTATGAGAGGATATCAGGAACCACCTGCATTTTAATCTGGAATACAGAGCTTAAACTGTTAAAGGCTCAAAGCTTCTTAGTGAAAGAATAACACAGGCTGGAAGATGGATCTGAGCCCCCAGAACCTTTCGGTGCAATACTATCAAAGAGGAGGTCTATGGCCTCTTTGAAAAGCCTCACTATCCCAACACGGGATGTCTAAGAAAAGCCAAAAGTGGAGATTCCAATGCAGTCAATCACATGAGGACATGAAGACACTACAGTCATTGAGAAGCCCTGGAAAAAACTCATCAGAGGGGGATCTCACCCAACCAGAGAAGAAAGTCTTAGCCATAGGACTCAAATGTACCATTTCAGCAGCTACCCAGTGGTGGCCCTCAGCCCGGCCACTGAATCTGAGATCAGGGATAACTACGTGTGAAGGTGACTGCAGCCTCCTCTAGTCCTAAAACTCCTCTTTCTAACCTCACACCACAGGAAAGGAAGGCACCCCCCAGCAGAGACCCAAACATCACCATTTTACCAGCAGACAGAAGAAGATGCACCACCTACTCGGCTCTGAAAAGGGACCCAACAAGCAGCTATCAGCAGCTATGAGCTGGTACTCCCCACCGTCCAGAGGAGAACCGAAAAAGCCTTTCAGGTGATCTTCAAGATCCAAGAAAAATACGTTCAGTTGCTCCAACTCTGACACATTTGTCCAGTTTGACCACTAGATGGCAGTAGTTGCTAAACATTGCTACTCTGGAGGTACTCAAACCCCTCCACCATGTTAAGGTGGCGATTCTACAAAAGAGTCTTGTGAAAAAAGAGCTTTCAGTCTGAATAAGTGACTAAATTCATAAAGTTCAACTCTTTTACAGACACAGAGGGATTCAAATATCCAGCTCTCAGCTCAGCTTTCCCTCTAAAACCACCAAATGCTGCAGATGTGGGAGTACACAGATGCTTTTCGGTGTTTAAAGATGATGTGAGAGCCACGGATTTGATTACAGATGTCAGAAACAGCTGTAAAAACTTCCTCTGTGACAGAAGATATGTGAAAGGAAGCACCAGAAGCCGGGATGGCTGCTGATGGTTTGAGAGCAGTGCTGTTACTCACATGTTCACACGGGATCTAACTCTATGCACTGCAGCGGGGTTGGAACTGGGTTTATGAAGCAGTCCGGTTAGTGGAGGACTGAAAACCACATCTGTCTGTTAGCTCATTCAGCAAACTGGATGGAGTCAGTCCACATGTAGACCACAGGGGGGGGGAGGACGGAGGGGTGGAGGTAGGAAAATTCAGCTTCGAAATATCTAAAATGGTTCCAGTTCATAGAGGTGCTGCTGGTTTATTATGAAAGCAGCTGAACATGCAGAGCTTTAGCCTTCATCTTGAGGTACTGAGAAGCTCTGAAGGATGTTGGGTATCTGCTGATGAGAATAATGTGATGTGATTGGGGGAATTCCTAAAATATAATAAAAACTTATTATTAGTTTAAATAATTTAACAGAATTTACTCCAGTGTCCTCACAGACCAATTTCATTGTATTTAGAAAACAGAAACAAATCTAGAATTTGACGCAGAAATCCATCCATTCATTTTCTATCCCTTCTCCATGACTGGATTGTGGGGGCAACACTGAGACCTCCCTCTCCCAGCCACCTCTTCCTGTCCTGGGACTGCCCAGAGGTCTCCTCCCAGTGGGACAAGTCTGGATCACCTCCCCTGGGAGGCGTCCAGAAGTCATCCTAGATGCCCAAACTACCTCAACTGGCTTCCTCCAATAGGGAGGAGCAGCGGCTCAGAACACCTCCTGGATGGCCGATCTTCTCACCCTATCTATGAGGGTGAGCCCAGGACATCTCAATCCCTTCCCACAGCTCATGGGTTAGGGACTAGGGACTAGTCTAGTCTAGGGACTAGTCCCTAACTTAAACAGCTCATGGGTTAGGGACTAGTCTAGTCTAGGGACTAGTCCCTAACTTAAACAGCTCATGGGTTAGGGACTAGTCTAGTCTAGGGACTAGTCCCTAACTTAAACAGCTCATGACCACAGATCAACAGATTCTGGCCCAGTTCTCTCTTCACCACGATAGACAACGTCCACATCACTGCAAATCCACTCATCCCCCGACTTCTGAACAAGACCCTAGGCTACTTAAACTTCTTCAACTGAGGAAACCCCAACTTGGAGTGCATAATCTACAAATTATTTACAAATAAGTCAGAGGACCATGGCCTCAGACTTGGAGGAGCTAATTCTGGTCCTGGCTGCTTCACACTCAGTACCTGCTGGAGGTCATTTGGACTGATAAAACCAGTCACAAAAAGCAACATTCCTGAGCCAATCAAACTGGAAACCCTCAGCCCCTTGGAAGTTTTGTTTTCCATGAAACTCATGAATAGAATCAGTGACAAATAACAGACCTGGTAGAGTCCAACACTCACCAGAAACCAGTTTAACTTACTGCCAGCGATCTGAACAAAGCTCCCACTGTGGTAAGTTCTGGGCCTGATGTTCCACACCCCTGAAGCACCTCCCATAGGACTCCATGAGGGATATGTTTATGCATTTTATCCAAAGCAACTTACAGGTAGGCAGGTAGGGTAAGGGGGTCTTGCCTAAGGACCCTACTGGAGATAGTTCCTTTCATGGAGGGGATTTGAACCCAGATCTCCCAAATGAAAGATGGCAATCATACCACTATGCTATCCAGTCCAGTTCTTAAGCCTTCTCCATGTCCATAAAACCCTGGCAGGGTGAACATCCACTCACCCTACAGTATCCTTTCAAAGGTCCAGTGTTCCATGACCAGAATTAAAACCCTGACTATCTGCCGGACTCTTCTCTCCAGCATAGACTTTCTGAAAAGTGTGATCTCCCTGGAACACACCCTCTGGTCAGCTTCTTTAAAAACAGGCACCACCAACCCAGAGGCACTTGCTCAGACCTCAGATGTGTCAACCAAGACAGCTCATCAACACCCAGAGCCTCAAGGAGCTCAGGCCAGATGTCCTGTTGCCCCGTGATGCTGAACTGTACCTCAGTGACCTGTAATATCACCCAATAAAAGCTGCTCTGTTTCCCATTGTGGTCCCTTTTAATGACTCCTTTCAATGGTAACTAATAGTTGCACTTTTTCAGAGGAATCTGTATCCAGCCAGACTCCCTGAATCTGTTCCCAATATCCTGCTCTGTAGATGCTGAAAGACCAAAGTTCTTTCCAGTCTGACTCTGAGGAATATTTCCTGAACTTATTGATGATTCTCTGATGGAGTTTGGCCCAAAGCGGTGAGCCACGACCCGTCCTTGTTGGAGAGGCTGAACCTTTGGTGGAAGCTGCTTTTATACCCAATCCTGACACCCTCACCTGGCAGCAGGTAACCTGCTGGTTGGAGAAGCTCCAGAAGCTGTTGCTGTGGATTCTATAAACTTTCTGTCTTTATTTGGCTCCAGAACAACTTTTACTGCTGCTTCAGATTCTACTTTTGGTTCTTTTGGTCGGTGAAGACTCTGAGAATCAGTTCTGTGGACATGTTTCAGCTTTTTAAAGTACAGATGGGAGGGTTTTGTCACCCAGGATCTGATCTAAAAGCAAGTATAAATAAAGATTTCAACTCCTAGCCCAATCACCTGATCACAGATGTCGGTTTTTACAGATAACTTTCACTGAGACTCTGAGAATCAGTTCTTTGTTCTTCTATCTAAAGCTCAGTGAAAGTACAAAGTTACAGTTTATTTGCATTTTAAATGGGGTTTGAATTCACTCAAACTTGGGTTTATTTAGTTTAAGCTGGTTTTTGTTTGTTTTAGATAAAGAAAAAGAGTAAAAATTGGACCTCGGATCCTCGGATGTTAACTGGGATTAATCGACAACATCCACACTTTTAATAGCTGATAATATTGATGATTATCATCGGTGCAGAAAACAATATAAACCAAACCAAACGACTCCCGTCTGAATCAGTGACAAAGCTGTTTGTTTAATCTCTGATTTAAGGGAACGAGGAGGCAGCGGCGGAGGGGGGGAGGGTAAGGATAGGTGTGAGATGAGGTGAAAGAGGGAAGGAGGTGAAGGCCTTACGCAGCCTCTCTTCAGAATACTGAAGGGGATGGTTTTCTTTACTATATGAGTCTCCCACACCCTCCTGCCCCAGTCCTCCACAAACACCGAGGCCTCGTGCCTGCACCCGTCCGGGTCCTGCAGCGACAGCAACAAGCCGGCAGTTTGGGAGGGAATCGGGATTAAAAGAAGCAGATACACATCACAGAAGAGACACCTGGGGGTAAGGCTACTCCTCCATTACCTGCTTTACTCAATAGTCTCTTGTTAAATCAGAATTCATTGTGACATTTTGGTTGATGAAGTCATCATTCACAGTTCTGACAGCGTAAATCAGGATGGACATCGATGTTCTGAAGACCTGAGATGGATTGGGAGATGCCGCTATCATTTGTGGAGGCAGTGACTCACCAGTATCTGGACTGTGAGCAGTCCCTCCCCAGCATCTCTGGCATCTATGGTGAACTCAACCGGCAGACTGGCTGGGACTCCGGCAGCATTCAGACCTGGACCGCTGGCCCGAACTTTACTGGCATCGTGAGCTGGTAATGTTTTGATCTTGAAAGGACTGAGAGAAAGCAGTTTGAGAGGTTACGTCCCAACCAGAGGGCTCAGGATTTGTAGGAGTCAGTCTTTCAGCACCAACCTGCGTGGGACCTCCTGGTCGGCATACTTTACGCACACCGTGTAAGGGCCGTCATTGGCGGGAGTGTAGTTGACCGTGTGAGTGCCGCCACCGTTGTCTGTGATGCTGATCGGCTCGACTACACCTGGTGACAAACCAGAGGGTGAAAAACATGGGAATAGAAACTACAGACCATTCGGCACTCGATAAAGGCAAGTTAAAGATGAGATGCTCTGCTTTCTCTTGCAGTTTCAACCAACCTGAGGTCTGATTCTCTGTTAGAGACACGTTTTGACCAGCTTGAATGCAGCTTCATGTCTGAAGGTTGATCCTTTTGGATCAGACAGACTGCTTCTGGTTTTTAAACATATCCGGGACTGGATTGCCACCTTCCATGTGGGAGATCTGGGTTCAAATCCCCTGCATGAAAGGTATTGTCTCCAGTAGGGGTCCTTAGGCAAGACCCCCTTACCCTACCTGCCTACCTTTAAGTCGCTCTGGATGAAAGCTAAATGCATAAACATAAACATGTCTGGTTAGTCTCCATAGCAACCAGAGCTGGTACTGCTCTTGAACTGTGTTTTATGCTGAGAGTCAGTTATAAGGCTGTTTGGACAAAAATAACTGGTTCCAGATTAGATGCTGGCTCTGAAAAAGTTGTTAGAGACACGTTTTGACCAGCTTGAATGAGATATATGTGTCAGACTGGTCAGAGTTAGTCTCATATTCCTGCAGCTTCATGTCTGAAGGTTGATCCTTTTGGATCAGACAGACTGCAGGCCATACTGCTTCTGGTTTTTAAACATATCCGGGACTGGATTGCCACCTTTCATGTGGGAGATCTGGGTTCAAATCCCCTCCATGAAAGGTATTGTCTCCAGTAGGAGTCCTTAGGCAAGACCCCCCTTACCCTATCTGCCTACCTGTAAGTCGCTCTGGATGAAAGCTAAATGCATAAACATAAACATGTCTGGTTAGTCTCCATAGCAACCAGAGCTGGTACTGCTCTTGAACTGTGTTTTATGCTGAGAGTCAGTTATAAGGCTGTTTGGACAAAAATAACTGGTTCCAGATTAGATGCTGGCTCTGAAAAAGTTGTTAGAGACACGTTTTGACCGGCTTGAATGAGATATATGTTTCAGACAGACTGCTTCTGGTTTTTAAACATATCTGGGACTGGATTGCCACCTTTCATGTGGGAGATCTGGGTTCAAATCCCCTGCATGAAAGGTATTGTCTCCAGTAGGGGTCCTTAGGCAAGACCCCCTTACCCTACCTGCCTACCTTTAAGTCGCTCTGGATGAAAGCTAAATGCATAAACATAAACATGTCTGGTTAGTCTCCATAGCAACCAGAGCTGGTACTGCTCTTGAACTGTGTTTTATGCTGAGAGTCAGTTATAAGGCTGTTTGGACAAAAATAACTGGTTCCAGATTAGATGCTGGCTCTGAAAAAGTTGTTAGAGACACGTTTTGACCAGCTTGAATGAGATATATGTGTCAGACTGGTCAGAGTTAGTCTCATATTCCTGCAGCTTCATGTCTGAAGGTTGATCCTTTTGGATCAGACAGACTGCAGGCCACACTGCTTCTGGTTTTTAAACATATCCGGGACTGGATTGCCACCTTTCATGTGGGAGATCTGGGTTCAAATCCCCTCCATGAAAGGTATTGTCTCCAGTAGGGGTCCTTAGGCAAGACCCCCCTTACCCTATCTGCCTACCTGTAAGTCGCTCTGGATGAAAGCTAAATGCATAAACATAAACATGTCTGGTTAGTCTCCATAGCAACCAGAGCTGGTACTGCTCTTGAACTGTGTTTTATGCTGAGAGTCAGTTATAAGGCTGTTTGGACAAAAATAACTGGTTCCAGATTAGATGCTGGCTCTGAAAAAGTTGTTAGAGACACGTTTTGACCGGCTTGAATGAGATATATGTTTCAGACAGACTGCTTCTGGTTTTTAAACATATCTGGGACTGGATTGCCACCTTTCATGTGGGAGATCTGGGTTCAAATCCCCTGCATGAAAGGTATTGTCTCCAGTAGGGGTCCTTAGGCAAGACCCCCTTACCCTACCTGCCTACCTTTAAGTCGCTCTGGATGAAAGCTAAATGCATAAACATAAACATGTCTGGTTAGTCTCCATAGCAACCAGAGCTGGTACTGCTCTTGAACTGTGTTTTATGCTGAGAGTCAGTTATAAGGCTGTTTGGACAAAAATAACTGGTTCCAGATTAGATGCTGGCTCTGAAAAAGTTGTTAGAGACACGTTTTGACCAGCTTGAATGAGATATATGTGTCAGACTGGTCAGAGTTAGTCTCATATTCCTGCAGCTTCATGTCTGAAGGTTGATCCTTTTGGATCAGACAGACTGCAGGCCACACTGCTTCTGGTTTTTAAACATATCCGGGACTGGATTGCCACCTTTCATGTGGGAGATCTGGGTTCAAATCCCCTCCATGAAAGGTATTGTCTCCAGTAGGGGTCCTTAGGCAAGACCCCCCTTACCCTATCTGCCTACCTGTAAGTCGCTCTGGATGAAAGCTAAATGCATAAACATAAACATGTCTGGTTAGTCTCCATAGCAACCAGAGCTGGTACTGCTCTTGAACTGTGTTTTATGCTGAGAGTCAGTTATAAGGCTGTTTGGACAAAAATAACTGGTTCCAGATTAGATGCTGGCTCTGAAAAAGTTGTTAGAGACACGTTTTGACCGGCTTGAATGAGATATATGCTTCAGACAGACTGCAGGCCACACTGCTTCTGGTTTTTAAACATGTCTGGTTAGTCTCCATAGCAACCAGAGCTGGTACTGCTCTTGAACTGTGTTTTATGCTGAGAGTCAGTTATAAGGCTGTTTGGACAAAAATAACTGGTTCCAGATTAGATGCTGGCTCTGAAAAAGACTTCGTTATTAAGTGTATTGAGTGTTTATTGAGACTAAATGCATTGTCTCTGGCATTGTAAAGAAACCAAACCAACATCTCATTCATCAACTGAACTTAATCTATACGCTGACTATCTGATACGATCCTTCTGCTGGCGTTACCATTAGTCATGTGGCATTAAAAGGCCTGATTCTGTCAAGGAGACACAGGCTTTGGCTTCAGTTTGGGGCCTTTCAGAACTCACAGTGAACCTATTCTTGGTTTCAGCTTGACTGACATAATTTCTCTCGATCTCAGGAAGGTGACTTTTCGTCAGCATTAGAATCGGCTGTATTGTGACGGCCTTTGAACCCTTTGAAGTTAGTTGGAGGGCAGATGGCCTTACCTGTTGGCCCAAACAGTTGGACCTCCAGGGGTGCCACCCCTGCCTTGCTGCTGTCCACAGTGAAGGTCTGAGGAACATGAACTCGGACTCCACTGCCCAGACCAGGACCCGAACACCTCACCTTACTGGGATCAACCAGTTCTCGCACCGGGACACGAAATGGGCTTCCTGCAAGAAAAAGAGCGGACTCAATGAAGTCTGGACCTGACAGTAGGTGCCAGAGGTTAGTGGTGTGATGGATCCTCACCCGGGATGGGAAGACCCCCGAAGGTGATGTTGACATCGTATTCTCCAGGAGTGAAGGGGATGTACTCAACACTGCAGCTACCATCTTTGTTGTCTTTACACGACATCTTCGCCTCCGATGGACCCTCAATGGCCAGACCAAGACCTCCGGTGCCTGCACCCCTGAGCATGACATCGAGCAGAAGTCTAAGTCCCAAACATTCAGATTTCGGTTAATCGAGAAACAGTGAGACAGTACCTGGTCTCGACAGTGAAGCGGTTCGATTTGTTCACCAGCCCCTCCTCCAGACCAGGACCAAAGGCTCGGACTCGACTGGGATCGCAGCCCTCGGTCACCGACACCCTGAAGGGACTCTTTGGAACCGAGATCTCATCAAAGAGAACTTCAATGAGGTGCAAACCTGCAGTCAGACACAAAAGAGTCCATGATACAAGTAACAGGTCTAACCACAGGCTGCTGGTTTGTAGACTTTGGAAACGTTGAGTTCAACCATTTTGGTTTATTGAGTAGCTGTTTCCCAGCATAGTCACGCCTTGATGAGTTAAAGAAGCCCCGAAACCAGCGACTGAGACCATGAACTCATCAAATAAATGTTCACTGTGGTCTCAAGTCAGGGCGGAGGTGGAGTCACTTTCTCATAGACTCCAACGTAATCTTCTTTCATACAGCCTATGGTTTGAACCTGCTCTACAGCGCCCCCCGGAGCCTGGACTCCTGACGCTGCACTTTAATGTATCAACTATTAACTTAAAGTTAATAAAAAAAACTGTTGTTGTTTTGTAACTAACGATGGTTTCCTCCTAAACTGTTTTCATTGGGCAATCACTCTGGACAAACAGTGTTTTACAATCATTTACGTTTAAATGGAAGATTGTAAAATGAGGTGGAAAGAGTCCCAGAATAGCAGCATCTGTTTAGACGTGTGAATTAATGTTTCTTTGCCAGCAGGATATTTATTTAGAGGTATATTATCCACAGCAGGAGCTCCTTCTCTGATTACAGAAACCACTGGGCAGTTAAGGGGTTGGAACCAGCAACCTTTCAGTATTTTTTGAGCTTCAGACAGAGATCCACTTTCCATTAAAATTCTAGCCAAACTGAAGCCTGCGCCGAGTATTTCTGTCCCACAATGCACTGGGCTCCAGCATGTCACACATTACTATCAGTGGAAAACCATCTGCTGCCTGCAGACAGACTGCAGCTATTAATACCATTAAGCTTACCCTGACCTCCTCTCACTGCTGCTTGGTGCATCCGTTCATTTCAGCTGATTTAACCGATGTATTTTCTGGGTGTAAACATTCCACAATCTGAAGCCACAACTGTCTCCTTTTTACTGCCACAGAGGCAAAACAGAAGCTTTATGAGAGCCACACAGCTCGTTACTTCACAGTCATGAAGTGCTGCAGTGGAAAAACATCCATAAAGCAGCAGCAGCACACCTCCTTCTGTTCACTCTGCTGAGGAACTGTGGCTGGACTCATTCAACAGTCCACAAACTGTGACCGCCACACCTCCTGAATCACACAGCAGTGCAAGCTGGACAAAGGCCTCACCGTCCTCGAAAGGTGTGTACTCCACCCTGTAGGTCCCGTCTCCCTTGTCGGTGATGTAGGCGTCCGTGTTGGCGCCGGACGGGTTGGAGATGTCGACTTTGATATGGCTGCCCCCGCTTTTGTAGTGAGCTCGGACGTCCACGATGAAATGGGTTGTAACTTCCCTCAGGACACCTGTGAGAAGATGAAAAAAACTCTTAGACATTTCTGCTGCACCTTTATTTTATTGAATAATTGGAACACAATTATACAGCAAAGACACAAAGGAAATCACCACCAACAGAATACAAAAATAACCACCAACAGAAAAAAAAACAAACCACCAACAGAACACAAAAAACCACCAACAGACACAAAATCACCACCAAAAGAATAAAAAACCTCCACCAACGGAATACAAAACCTCCACCAACAGAATAAAAAAAACCACCAACAGACTCAAAATCTCCACCAACAGAAAAAAAAAACCACCAACAGAATAAAAAAAACCACCAACAGACTCAAAATTACCACCAACAGAATAAAAAACCACCAACAGAATACAAAATTACCACCAACAGAATAAAAAACCACCAACAGAATACAAAAAACCACCAACAGACACAAAACCTCCACCAACAGAATAAAAAAAACCACCAACAGACTCAAAATTACCACCAACAGAATAAAAAACCACCAACAGAATAAAAAAACCACCAACAGACACAAAATCACCACCAACAGACACAAAATCACCACCAACAGAATACAAAACCTCCACCAACAGAATACAAAAAACCACCAACAGACACAAAACCTCCACCAACAGAATAAAAAAACCCACCAACAGACTCAAAATTACCACCAACAGAATAAAAAACCACCAACAGAATACAAAAAACCACCAACAGACACAAAATCACCACCAACAGAATACAAAACCTCCACTAACAGACACAAAATCACCACCAACAGACACAAAATCACCACCAACGGAATACAAAATCACCACCAACAGAGTAAAAAATAACCACCAACAGAAAAAAAAAAACCACCAACAGAATAAAAAAAACCACCAACAGACTCAAAATCTCCACCAACAGAAAAAAAACCCACCAACAGAATACAAAAAACCACCAACAGACACAAAACCTCCACCAACAGAATAAAAAAAACCACCAACAGACTCAAAATTACCACCAACAGAATAAAAAACCACCAACAGAATACAAAAAACCACCAACAGACACAAAATCACCACCAACAGAATACAAAACCTCCACTAACAGACACAAAATCACCACCAACAGACACAAAATCACCACCAACAGAATACAAAACCTCCACCAACAGAATACAAAAAACCACCAACAGACACAAAACCTCCACCAACAGAATAAAAAAACCCACCAACAGACTCAAAATTACCACCAACAGAATAAAAAACCACCAACAGAATACAAAAAACCACCAACAGACACAAAACCTCCACCAACAGAATAAAAAAAACCACCAACAGACTCAAAATTACCACCAACAGAATAAAAAACCACCAACAGAATACAAAAAACCACCAACAGACACAAAATCACCACCAACAGACACAAAATCACCACCAACGGAATACAAAATCACCACCAACAGAGTAAAAAATAACCACCAACAGAAAAAAAAAAACCACCAACAGAATAAAAAAAACCACCAACAGACTCAAAATCTCCACCAACAGAAAAAAAAACCCACCAACAGAATAAAAAAAAACACCAACAGACTCAAAATTACCACCAACAGAATAAAAAACCACCAACAGAATACAAAATTACCACCAACAGAATAAAAAACCACCAACAGAATAAAAAACCACCAACAGACACAAAATCACCACCAACAGAATACAAAACCTCCACCAACAGACACAAAATCACCACCAACAGAATACAAAACCTCCACCAACAGAATACAAAAAACCACCAACAGACACAAAACCTCCACCAACAGAATAAAAAAACCCACCAACAGACTCAAAATTACCACCAACAGAATAAAAAACCACCAACAGAATACAAAAAACCACCAACAGACACAAAACCTCCACCAACAGAATAAAAAAAACCACCAACAGACTCAAAATTACCACCAACAGAATAAAAAACCACCAACAGAATACAAAAAACCACCAACAGACACAAAATCACCACCAACAGAATACAAAACCTCCACTAACAGACACAAAATCACCACCAACAGACACAAAATCACCACCAACGGAATACAAAACCTCCACCAACAGAATAAAAAAAAACACCAACAGACTCAAAATTACCACCAACAGAACAAAAAACCACCAACAGACACAAAATCACCACCAACACACACAAAATCACCACCAACAGACACAAAATTACCACCAACAGACACAAAACCTCCACCAACAGAGTAAAAAACCACCAACAGACACAAAACCTCCACCAACAGAATAAAAAAAAACACCAACAGACTCAAAATTACCACCAACAGAAAAAAAAAACCACCAACAGAATAAAAAAAACCACCAACAGACTCAAAATTACCACCAACAGAATAAAAAACCACCAACAGAATACAAAAAACCACCAACAGACACAAAACCTCCACCAACAGAATAAAAAAAACCACCAACAGACTCAAAATTACCACCAACAGAATAAAAAACCACCAACAGAATACAAAAAACCACCAACAGACACAAAATCACCACCAACAGACACAAAATCACCACCAACAGAATACAAAACCTCCACCAACAGAAAAAAAAAAACCACCAACAGAATAAAAAAAACCACCAACAGACTCAAAATCTCCACCAACGGAATACAAAATCACCACCAACAGAAAAAAAAAAAACACCAACAGACACAAAATTACCACCAACAGACACAAAAATCCACCAACAGAATAAAAAAACCCACCAACAGACACAAAATTACCACCAACAGACTCAAAATCTCCACCAACAGAATAAAAAAAACCACCAACAGAACACAAAAAACCACCAACAGACACAAAATCACCACCAAAAGAATAAAAAACCTCCACCAACGGAATACAAAATAACCACCAACAGAAAAAAAAAAAAACACCAACAGACACAAAATCACCACCAACAGAAAAAAAAAAACACCAACAGACACAAAAAACCACCAACAGACTCAAAATCTCCACCAACAGAATAAAAAACCTCCACCAACAGAATAAAAAAAACCACCAACAGAACACAAAAAACCACCAACAGACACAAAATCACCACCAAAAGAATAAAAAACCTCCACCAACAGAATAAAAATAACCACCAACAGACACAAAATAACCACCAACAGACACAAAATTACCACCAACAGAATAAAAAACCACCAACAGAATACAAAAAACCACCAACAGACACAAAATTACCACCAACAGAATAAAAAACCACCAACAGAATACAAAAAACCACCAACAGACTCAAAATAACCACCAACAGAATACAAAACCTCCACCAACAGAATAAAAAACCACCAACAGACACAAAACCTCCACCAACAGAATAAAAAAAACCACCAACAGACTCAAAATTACCACCAACAGAATAAAAAACCACCAACAGACTCAAAATAACCACCAACAGAATACAAAACCACCACCAATAGAATAAAAATAACCACCAACAGACACAAAATAACCACCAACAGAATACAAAACCACCACCAATAGAATAAAAATAACCACCAACAGACACAAAATAACCACCAACAGAATAAAATAACCACCAACAGAATAAAAAACCACCAACAGAATACAAAATCACCATCAACAGACACAAAATAACCACCAACAGAATACAAAACCACCACCAATAGAATAAAAATAACCACCAACAGACACAAAATAACCACCAACAGAATACAAAACCACCACCAATAGAATAAAAATAACCACCAACAGACACAAAATAACCACCAACAGAATAAAATAACCACCAACAGAATAAAAAACCACCAACAGAATACAAAATCACCATCAACAGACACAAAATAACCACCAACAGAATACAAAACCACCACCAATAGAATAAAAATAACCACCAACAGACATAAAAGCTCCACAAACACGATACAGACCACTCACAAATTAAAAAAAAGCGGAAACTGACAAAAAAAAACCCAAAGAGAGACACAAAGCCATCACAAACAGACCCAAACCACTAGTTTTCACCAGTTCGTCGTCTCATTGCTTTATAACTTTACTATTTCATCAACTTGAATAAAAAAAGTCTGAACTAAACCACATAAAGAAAAGCATAACCTCAATAAGTGTCAGTGTTATAACTGAAGCTCAGGAGGCCAGTAAGCAAACCACAGAGAGCTGAGAGCAGGTCACACTGGACTGAAACACATCATGGGAAAAACAGACCTCAGAACAGTCTGGAAAATACAGTTCCTGACGTGATGTCAGACACTTTGATGGACTTTTATTCTGAAACTTACTGTGTAGATCTGAACCTGAATGAAGGAACTTACAGAGGACATGAGGGTATGAAATACTGGCTCTGTGGCTTCCAAATAAAACCCATATTGAGATGTTTCAGGGTGCATTAAGCATTAAGTGACTGAAAGGACTATATTCTTCACTGAATACAGGTTGAAGAACAGACTAAATCGTATGAACAGCAGCTCACCTCTGGGTTCCACTCCTGGTCCGTAGACCTTCACCCCGCTGGTGTCGATAGCTGGATCCACCTGCAGGCGGGCAGGGAACTTGGGCACCGTGTGACCCCCGTATTTGATGGTGATGGAGTACATGCCGTGGCACTGGGGGATGTAGGTGATGGAGTAGGTCCCGTCGCTGTTGTTCTGAACGTGGACTTCAGCTTTCGCTCCTGAGTCTGAGATGATCTCAATGGTGAGCTCTGCCTCGCCAGCCTTGGAGCAGTCCACCGTGAAGGATCCGGTCTCATTGACCTTGCCCTGCTCCAATCCAGGACCGCTGGCCGTCACCTTGCTGGGGTCAAACATCGACTGGACCGCGGCCTTGAAGGGGGACCCGGGGATGTGCTGGTCCGCGAACAGGATGTTGATGGCATACTCACCGGGCTCGGTGGGCAGGTAGGACACGGAGCAGGATCCATCCCCGTTGTCCTGGCATTCAATCTTGGCCTCGCATGGGCCCTCCACCGTCAGACCCAAACCACCAGTACCAGCGCCCTTTGTGTCGATGGCAAAGGGGGCCGGTTTACCCACCACACCCCCCTGAAGACCAGGACCAAAGGCTCGCACCTGGAGTGTAAACAGGCAAAAGAACGCACAGGGATGAGTTCATAAAACAGCTAGAACTCAGGTTGATGTGGAGAGAGAGAAGCCTTTATTAGAACTGAGGAGGGTTTATTTGGACCAAGCAAGTGTTACTGGGACCAAGACCGGTTCAATGGGTTGGAGAAAAGCTTAAGAAAGGTCTTGGCTGTTGTCTAAAGATATGGATGTATTTCTTTGGCCCCCACCTTCTGTAGCAGTGCTGGTTGTCAACAGAAAATCCAGTCTAAATCAAGTCTAAATGAGATTTTTTTAGCGTATTTAGTAAAGATCCTCCAGATATAAATGGGATGATGAACATTCTGGACCATTTCTGACATCTAAGTACCATTTGGGAGGATACCCTGCATTGGGCATCATTACAGGGGGGGGAGGGGGGGGGGGGGTTCAGACTTTATTGATTCATTTCTGTTTCAAAGGGTCTAAACAAACAGATTTTTAGTCATTTGTTATAACTATTTCAATAATGACCATATGACATTAGTGTTATTGTGTGGGAGGGAAAATGTGCGACAGTTACTGACCTTTGAAGGGTCGGGGGGCATGACCCCCTCCACAGTGAAGGGACTTCCTGGGACGGGGTTTCCATCGTAGCTGATGTCCAGTCTGTACGGTCCTTCCTCGGGGGGAATGTAGCTCACTGTGTGTACCTCATTGGCCCTGCCGGACTCCAGCTTGCACGGGATTGGACGACGTGTTGGAGAGGTGACCTTGACATCCAGTTTGCCCTGACCTCCAGCACCACGAGTGCTGACGGAGAACTCCTGATCCTTTCCAACATCCACCTCTTTGGTTCGCACACAAAGACAGCAGGATGGTCAGTAGCTACTAGGAAGCAGGTGGTGGGACATTTGTGCAGCTATGTAAATGTGATTTATTTATACAGCCCTTTACAACAATTCATTTCGGTACCAAAGTGCTTTACAGCAGATAATAAATAAAGAAAAGAATAAGTACAAAACAATAAAATAACAGTAAACGCAATAAAATACAGCAAAATTGAATAAGATTAAAGTGTCATCATACTATTGGGTATTAAAAGCCATCTGAAATAAGTAGGTTTTTAGCCCTGATTTAAAGATATTATATTATATTATATTATATTATATTATATTATATTATATTATATTATATTATATTATATTATGTTATGTTATGTTATATTATATTATATTATATTATATTATATTATATTATATTATATTATATTATATTATATTATATTATATTATATTATATTATATTATATTATTATTTATTATTTGTATTTATTTTATCCCAATAATATATCCATTTCTGTACCAATTTGTACCAAAGTGCTTTACAGCAGATAATAAAGAAAGAAAAGAATAAGTAAAAAGCAATAAAATACAGCAAAATTGAATAAGATTAAAGTGTCATCATACTATTGGGTATTAAAAGCCTTCTGAAATAAGTATGTTTTTAGCCCTGATTTAAAGATATTATATTATATTATATTATATTATATTATATTATATTATATTATATTATGTTATATTATATTATATTATATTATATTATATTATATTATATTATTATTTATTATTTGTATTTATTTTAGCCCAATAATATATCCATTTCTGTACCAATTTGTACCAAAGTGCTTTACAGAAGATAATAAAGAAAGAAAAGAATAAGTAAAAAGCAATAAAATACAACAAAATTTAACAAAATAAGATAAATGTGTCATCATACTACTGAGTATTAAAAGCCATCCTAAATAAGTATGTTTTTAGCCCTGATTTAAAGGCTCAGGTCAGAAATAAGATGCATCTCGGGGGGGAGCTTATTCCAGAGCCTGGGGGCACCCCAGGGCTTGTATTTTAACCTGAACACTTCCAGAAAAAGTTGATTTGTTGACCTCAGAGCTCTGCCAGGGTTACAGTTAAAAGCTCAGATAAATACGATGAGGTGAGGCTGTTAAGAGCTTTAAAAACAAACTTTAAAAGTTTAAAATCAGTTCTATGAAGGACAGGAAGCCAGTGAAGGGAGTTAAGAACAGGAGTGATACGTCTGTTAGTGTTGGTTCAGCTTCAGATTTCACAGATTTCACTTCCTGTTTCTCTGAGTTCATGAAAATATTGATTCATTTGAATAATTTTATCCATCAAATACAATCTGCTGCTGTGTTTGGGATCATTTTTCCACTTTCAGCTGAGAGCTGAAATGAAGAAGAAGAAGAAGTCCAGTTTCCCTTATTCAAGCTCTTATGATTGTGTCTCATGTTTGAAAACGGCTTTATTCACTTTATTCATTTTGGTATAAAACAGGAAGCCAATGAAGGGAGTTAAGAACAGGAGTGATACGTCTGTTAGTGTTGGTTAAAGACGGGCAGCAGCAGAGTTTTGCACAAGCTGAAGGCGACTGAGAGAAGTCTGGGAGACGCCGACATAAAGTCCATTGCTGTAGTCTAACCTTGAACTTATTAGGGCAGGGATGGCTTAAAAACATTTTAACTTTGGCCAGGAGATGTAACTGGAAAAAACTCGTCCTGACAACATTGTTAATTTGTTTGTCAAACCTCAGATGACTGTCAAAGGTCAAAGGTCACTCCCAGATTTCTGACGGTTGAACTGAGCTTTGAAGTCAAGGTGCTAAAGTCAGCCGCCACAGTTTCCCCAAATTCAGTTTTATCATCATTTAAATGTAGAAAATGTTGGGCCAACCATTGCTTAATGTCAGCAATACAATCAAACAAAGAACATTGTGTTACTATTTGGCTTCACTGGCAGATAGATTTATAGGTAAATCATCTGCATAACAGTGAAAAGAAAGGTTGTGCCTGGCTATAATTGACCCAAGTGGTATAATGAGAAGAAGATAGGGCCAAGAATAGATCCCTGTGGGACTCCACAGGAGAGAGCAGCAGTAGAAGAGGACAGGTCAACCATAACGGAGAAGGTTTTACAGGATAAGTAAGATGTAAACCACTTCAATAGCGAATTAGAGCCGTTAATTGTATGATTTATTATCCGATTAGTCGATTAATCGTTTCAATAATAAATGACTAGTCAGCTATCGAAATAGTCGTTAGTTGCAACCCTAAATTGGAACTTCTCAAGAAGAGAATGACCACAAAACCTGAATAATTAAAAGAAGAAGAAGTTACAACCAGGCTGTATTCTTTTTTTCCGGCTATAACTGACCCAAGTGGTAACATGTATAATGAGAAGAGGATAGGGCCAAGAATAGATCCCTGTGGGACTCCACAGGAGAGAGCAGCAGTGGAAGAGGACAGGTCAACCATAACGGAGAAGGTTCTACACGATAAGTAAGATGTAAACCACTTCAATAGCGAATTAGAGCCGTTAATTGTATGATTTATTATCCGATTAGTCGATTAATCGTTTCAATAATAAATGACTAGTCAGCTATCGAAATAGTCCTTAGTTGCAGCCCTAAATTGGAACTTCTCAAGAAGAGAATGACCACAAAACCTGAATAATTAAAAGAAGAAGAAGTTACAACCAGGCTGTATTCTTTTTTTCCGGCTATAACTGACCCAAGTGGTATAATGAGAAGAGGATAGGGCCAAGAATAGATCCCTGTGGGACTCCACAGGAGAGAGCAGCAATGGAAGAGGACAGGTCAACCATAACGGAGAAGGTTTTACAGGATAAGTAAGATGTAAACCACTTCAATAGCGAATTAGAGCCGTTAATTGTATGATTTATTATCCGATTAGTCGATTAATCGTTTCAATAATAAATGACTAGTCAGCTATCGAAATAGTCCTTAGTTGCAGCCCTAAATTGGAACTTCTCAAGAAGAGAATGACCACAAAACCTGAATAATTAAAAGAAGAAGAAGTTACAACCAGGCTGTATTCTTTTTTTCCGGCTATAACTGACCCAAGTGGTGACATGTATAATGAGAAGAGGATAGGGCCAAGAATAGATCCCTGTGGGACTCCACAGGAGAGAGCAGCAGTGGAAGAGGACAGGTCAACCATAACAGAGAAGGTTCTACACGATAAGTAAGATGTAAACCACTTCAATAGCGAATTAGAGCCGTTAATTGTATGATTTATTATCCGATTAGTCGATTAATCGTTTCAATAATAAATGACTAGTCAGCTATCGAAATAGTCGTTAGTTGCAGCCCTAAATTGGAACTTCTCAAGAAGAGAATGACCACAAAACCTGAATAATTAAAAGAAGAAGAAGTTACAACCAGGCTGTATTCTTTTTTTACGGCTATAACTGACCCAAGTGGTATAATGAGAAGAGGATAGGGCCAAGAATAGATCCCTGTGGGACTCCACAGGAGAGAGCAGCAGTGGAAGAGGACAGGTCAACCATAACAGAGAAGGTTTTACAGGATAAGTAAGATGTAAACCACTTCAATAGCGAATTAGAGCCGTTAATTGTATGATTTATTATCCGATTAGTCGATTAATCGTTTCAATAATAAATGACTAGTCAGCTATCGAAATAGTCGTTAGTTGCAGCCCTAAATTGGAACTTCTCAAGAAGAGAATGACCACAAAACCTGAATAATTAAAAGAAGAAGAAGTTACAACCAGGCTGTATTCTTTTTTTACGGCTATAACTGACCCAAGTGGTATAATGAGAAGAGGATAGGGCCAAGTATAGATCCCTGTGGGACTCCACAGGAGAGAGCAGCAGTGGAAGAGGACAGGTCACTGTTGTTACTATTTGGATGTAGCTATGGGTGGAGACTGCATGAAACCATATCATATTGTGACTTACTGTTGTTCAGCCCCTGAACTTTGACTTTGCTGAGGTCCAGCGGGGGAGCTACAACGATGCTGAAGGGACTTTTAGGGATGGGATCTCCTCCGTGGCACACGGTGATGGACATGTTCCCCTGAGACACACACAGACTGCAGTTAACTTTGGTTTGTGACACATTCGACCCTCGCACACCTTAAGGTGTTACCTGCTGTACTGCCGTGTAGCGGACCGTGTACGAGTAGTCGTGGTTGTCAATGATCTCGAAGTCACGGACGGCTTCGCCTTTTGCTGCTCCGATGAAATGAACCTCAGGTTTGGCTTTACCGGCTCCCTTTGTATATATGGTGAAGTGAGTGGGTTTGCCCACCTCCACACCTGCACAGGTGAGGATAGATAACACAAACAGATGCAGACAGGCTGGTGGTTCAGGACACTTGTGGTCATTTTGTATCATCTTGTGCATACCGAGCGTTCAGGTATCCCTACATAGTGTTTTGACATTATATGGCTTCCAGTTTGTTCTTGTAAATGAAGAATCTTCCTTACAGAGACTTGAACATGTTATTGGGATTAAAGGAACTGCATTAGCCTGGTTTAAGTCTTATTTATCTGATAGATTCCACTTTGTTCTTGTAAATGAAGAATCTTCCTCACACACCAGAGTAAGTCATGGAGTTCCTCAGGGTTCTGTGCTTGGACCGATTCCTTTTACTTTATACATGCTTCTATTAGGTAACATTATCAGACAGCATGGCATAAATTTCCATTGCTATGCTGATGATACTCAGCTGAACTTATCTATGAAACCAGATGAAACCAACAGGTTGGTCAGACTACAAGCCTGTCTTAAAGACATAAAGACCTGGATGACTCAGAACTGTCTGCTTCTAAATTCAGACAAAACTGAGCGCTTCAGGGAGAAATTGTCTAGTTATATAGTTACTCTAGATGGTATTTCCTTATTATCATGATATTATGTACATTTGGCATTATTGTCATTAACTAAAGAGAAGTTTCAGTTCAATCTGTTGGTTTCTTTAGCCAGGAAATTGTTTTTGAACTGGCTCTGTATGAATGAATTGGACTATTTCTTTATTTAATGAATTGGATTATGATTACAATGAATTGGACTGTATTATTATCATCTTTTGAAAGAAAAAAACTCATATTTCTTTATAGAATCTGTTTTAAAGTGAAACTGGACCTGAAATAGAGATGAAGACAGACTGATTTGCTTTGTAGCATCGCATAAATGTGCATTTATGGGTTATATATATATGGTTTTATAGCATTTCTGCTCATGGCTCCTGTTTTAAAGACATAAAATCTCAGCTTGACATTATATGGCTTCATAACATCGATGAAACCATCTCACCTGTCCTGCTGAGTCCAGGTCCCTCTGCTCTGACCTTAGCTGCATCATGAGATGGATCCACCTTTATCCTAAAAGGGCTGATGGGAATCTCCTGAGTCCCACATTAAAGGTGAAGAGTTTGATCAAAGTTTGACTTTAGGAGAACATGTTTGCAGACGTGCTTCACCTGTCGGCGGGTTCGGGTCTCACCTGATCGGCGAACAGCACCATGATGGTGTACTGGCCGGGACCCGGGGGCATGTACTTCACCGTGAACGTGTCGTTGTCGTTCTTGATGATGTCGAAGTCGATGTCGGCCTCCGCAGGTCCGACCACACCGGGAGCGCACTTGATGCCGATGCTGACGTCACCTGGAAGAATAACAGATGCTTTGTGGCGTCCAAACAGCTGCAGAAGGCATCAAAACATCCACAGAGAGGCTGAACGTCATCCAGGAAAAGGCAGTTCAAAAGAAACCATGAGATGTAACTGATGTAAAACATCAAAGGTGCTTTCAGAGTACAGTTTCCCTCATAATGAAGCTATTTAACTGGCACAGATTTAAGGTCTCACCCTGTCCGGCGTCGCTGCAGTCCACAGTGAAGTACGTGGGCTCATTGGCCTTCAGCCCCGCCTTCTCCACACCTGGACCGTAAACCTTCACGTTCTCCGGATGGCTGCCCTCTCCGATGGTCACCTGATCATCGGCACCAGAACAGTCATTTTGTTTAACCAAACCATGGACCAAAAGTGTGATCATTACATGAGATTATTGTGACTCAAAGTTGAGCCTAATGTTGGAAGCAGAAACGGTTCCAGAACAAGTTTTTTCTGGAGCTTTGCATTACCTTCTTCTTCCTTTTCCTTATCTTTTTGGTTGCTGCTGGAAAGAAGTATTGCTTTATAGACATGTGCAACACTCCAAAGCCACATGAAGTATCTCAAGGCTCTATCACTGGTCCGCTTTCATTCTGCATTTACACTCGACTGCAGGATTGTCAGTGATTTTCTACGCTGATGATATGGTTTTATTTGGTCTATAAACCTTAACACCAAGGGCCACACAACCTTTTTTCCCCACAGGGACCAGTTTCTCACCACAACACTTCCTGGTACCCCTTGAGTTGTGCTCATCTCAGTCTCCTTGATATCATTCAGCTGCATTTGGAACGTGTCAAATACCCAATTAGCAAAACACAATCAACCAATCATCCATCATCTGCCGCTTATCCTGGGGTCGGTTCAATCAACCAATCATCCAGCTTTAACAGAGAAACCCAGACGGGGACAATCAGATCCAATCATTTAAATTCCAAATTCATCCAATACATAGATAAAAATTCAATAAAAAATACTATATCTAAGGAGGGGCTGTTCTGGTCCTCACAGCAAGAGGGTTCAAGGTTCAATTCCCAGCTGGGGACTTTCTGTGGGGAGTTTGCATGTTTTCCCAGGGTTTCCCTGGGTTCTCTGGCTTCCTCCCACCATCCAAAAGCATCCATCCATCCATCCATCATCTACCACCAGATCTACCACCTTTAGATACCAAAAGTTTGTTTTGGTATCTAAAGGTTTGTCCTCATTTTTACAGGTTGTTTTGGTTTTTAAATGTTTGCTCAGGTTTCTAAGATTTATCCTGGTTTTTAAAGGGTTGTTTTGATTTTTAAAGGTTTTTAAAGGTTTTTTTTATGCATCCATCCATCATCTACCGCTTATCCGGGGGTCGGTTCAATCAACCAATCATCCAGCTTTAACAGAGAAACCCAGACGGGGACAATCAAATCCAATCATTTAAATTCCAAATTCATCCAATACATAGATAAAAATTCAATAAAAAATACTATATCTAAGGAGGGTTCTAGGTTCAATTCCCAGCTGGGGAGTTGGCATGTTTTCCCAGGGTATCCATGGGTTCTCTCTGGGTACTCTAGCTTCCTCCCACCATCCAAAAGCATCCATCCATCCATCATCTACCACCTGTTTGTTTTGGTATCTAAAGGTTTGTCCTCATTTTTACAGGTTGTTTTGGTTTTTAAATGTTTGCTCAGGTTTCTAAGATTTATCCTGGTTTTTAAAGGGTTGTTTTGATTTTTAAAGGTTTTTAATGTTTTTTTTTATGCATCCATCCATCATCTACCGCTTATCCGGGGGTCGGTTCAATCAACCAATCATCCAGCTTTAACAGAGAAACCCAGACGGGGACAATCAGATCCAATCATTTAAATTCCAAATTCATCCAATACATAGATAAAAATTCAATAAAAAATACTATATCTAAGGAGGGTTCAAGGTTCAATTCCCAGCTGGGGAGTTGGCATGTTTTCCCAGGGTATCCATGGGTTCTCTCTGGGTACTCTAGCTTCCTCCCACCATCCAAAAGCATCCATCCATCCATCATCTACCACCAGATCTGCCACCTTTAGATACCAAAAGTTTGTTTTGGTATCTAAAGGTTTGTCCTCATTTTTACAGGTTGTTTTGGTTTTTAAATGTTTGCTCAGGTTTCTAAGATTTATCCTGCTTTTTAAAGGGTTGTTTTGATTTTTAAAGGTTTTTAAAGGTTTCTTTTATGCATCCATCCATCATCTACCGCTTATCCAGGGGTGGAACCGCGGGGGCAGCATCTTTAGCAGAGAAACCCAGGCCTCCCTGTCCCCGGCCACTTCCTCCAGCTCTTCCTCCAGCTCTTCCGGGGGGACCCCGAGGCGTTCCCAGGCCATAGTCTCTCCAGCGTGTCCTGGGTCTTCCCCGGGTCTCCTCCCAGTGGGACGGGCCCAGAACACCTCCCCAGGGAGGCGCCCAGGGGGCATCCTAACCAGATGCCACCTCATCTGACTCCTCTCAATGCGGAGGAGCAGCGGTTCCTCCTCCCGGATGACTGAGCTTCTCACCCTATCTCTAAGGGAGGCCCAGACACCCTGAGGAGGAAACCATCATTGTATTCGCGATCTTGTTCTTTCAAGATCTCGTTCTGATGGAGGAGTTCAAGTATCAACCAATCAAAAAAACTAAATTAGCATTTGTGAATGTGTTTTTTTTTCCCCTGGGACCACTCATGGGCTCGATTTCGGGTCTTTTTCTGTATACAGCAGCTCATTTCATTACATTTAAGAGACGTTAGGAACACCTCAGTGGCATCACTTCTACCTGAAACAGCTAACTGCCAATCTCAGTGCACATAAAACAGTCCTGATGAATAAATTTAGCATTTACAGCTGCTCTGATGTGTGAGACAGACTCTTTCATACCCTGAAGGGGCTGTTGGGGACGTTGACCTCTCCCCAGGTGATGATGATGGTGTGTTTGATGGGTTTTGTGGGGATGTAAACACAGAAGTAGGTGCTGTCTCCGTTATCTGTGATCTGTATGTCGATGGGGAAACCGTCGGCGTCCTGAGAGCACAAACACAGGATTCACACATCCCTATTACAGCAAAGGACAAACTTCCACCATGTTTTTAGAAGACATTCGAAGTTTGAGTTCTCACCTGAGCGTAGAGCTTCAGCTCTCCTCTGCCGGCTCCTTGGGTGTCGATAGTGAAATCCGCTGGTTTGTTGACAATGAGGCCCAGAGGCTCCAGACCAGGACCGTAACATTTCACCTGAGGAGCAGTGAACATTCAACACATCATATTCAACTGTACAGCATCTAAGAAAGGGTTAAACCCAGTGAGACTCTGCTCTGACCTTCTCTGGGAAGACATCGTTGGCGGCAGGGAGGATGTGAGCCATGAAGGGACTGTCCTTGATGTCCTCATCATCACAGATGACGTGGACAGCGTAGTCGCCCGGTTCAGTCGGCCAGTATCGGACATCACATGATCCGTCGCCCTTGTCATCGCACTCAATCTTAGCCTGAGACGGACCCTCGATGGAGAAACCTGCACATAAAAAGCATTGATGTTACCTCAAACAGGGGATTTTAACCCTGATCTGGTCCTAAAGCAGCCTCCATGACAGGTAAAGGTGTTCAGAGGAGCTCCAGTTTGTCCAGAAATGTGTTTAAAACAATGTTCCTCAGAGAAAGACTGGAAGGGATCTGCATATTTCTGCCTCTACAGAGCAGAATATCATTAAAGCATTCAAGGAATCTGGACTTCAGCCCAGGCCTCTATGTTCCAGGTAAGGAGATGACTTGAAGAATCTCAGGTAAAGTCCAGCTCTGACTGAACCATCCAACAAAAGATTTAAGTTTAGTCTCATCAGCTTCGTTTAGGCTGCAACAAACCCCAAAAAAACGTGAGACGGGGGAAATTTAGTGGTAATAATGAGGTTCAGACAGCTGATTGTGACCCTGATCTGGTCCTAAAGCAGCCTCCATGACAGTCTGAGCAGCAAAGATGTTCAGAGGAGCTCCAGTTTGTTTAAAACAATGTTCCTCAGAGAAAGACTGGAAGGGATCTGCATATTTCTGCCTCTACAGAGCAGAATATCATTAAAGCATTCAGGGAATCTGGACTTCAGCCCAGGCCTCTATGTTACAGGTAAGGAGATGACTTGGAGAATCTCAGGTAAAGTCCAGCTCTGACTGAACCATCCAACAAAAGATTTTTTACGTTTAGTCTCATCAGCTTCGTTCAGGCAGCAACAAACCCCAAAAAAACGTGAGACGGGGGAAATTTAGTGGTAATAATGAGGTTCAGACAGCTGACTGTGACCTGATCTGGTCCTAAAGCAGCCTCCATGACAGTCTGAGCAGCAGAGATGTTCAGAGGAGCTAAAACAAAGTTCCTCAGAGAAAGACTGGAAGGGATCTGCATATTTCTGCCTCTACAGAGCAGAATATCATTAAAGCATTCAAGGAACCTGGAGGAGTTTCAGTGTAAAGGACGAGGGAGCGAGCCTAAGCTGGACCCCAGAGGCTCAGGACTTCATTCTTCAGTCCTGTATGTTACAGGTCAGCGTGGGTAAGGAGATGACTTGAAGAATCGCAGGTAAAGAACCATCCATCGCACCCTGATGTAGAACCTGACCAGAATCATCGTGTGTCGCAACGTACCAAGAGTTCCCACTTCTGTGCCGATGGCCTCCACCACAAAGTCGGCGCTCTTCCCCACCATACCGGTCTCCAGACCTGGACCCCAGGCCCTCACCTTCTGAGGCCCCGCCTCTTCACCTATATGCACCTCAAATGGGCTGAAAACATACAGCAAGTGACGTTTTAATCATTATTCCAGTAAGATTTACACAAAATCCAACCTCTGGAGAACCTCAGGGCTCCATCCTGGGACCCCTATAGTCACATTTCTTCCATCTCACCTGCGGGGTATGCTGTGTCCACCCCAGGTGATGCTTATGATGTATTTTCCCATCATGATGGGATAATAATTACATTCATACTCTCCATTTTCCATCTCGAGCACCTTCACTGGCTCCTCCAGGCCTTCTGGGAAATAAAACAAAAAATATTCCCCCATCAACAGATGAATGAACGGAGGCATTAAAATACTTTTTAGTGTAAAATCTGAAAAAGAGTACAGATTCTAAACAAAGTAATCAAAGGATTTTAGTTTACATGAAGTAACAGGAAGTGTTTTGCCATAAAAACCTGCTGATTGGCTGATGACGTTTTTTACAAGGATGGTATAGAAAATGGACTATTTTGCACACATAAGCACTGATTTGTGGTTATTTTAACCACTGACTGCAGCAACACTTGTTGGTTAAGATGAAGACCAAAACTTAAAGTGCTTAAAACCCTGAAACCTGATCTTTTCAGGGATGTTTTCATGAAGAGATTTTTGGCAAAGTTCATTTTTTGGTGAATATATCGAATATTTTAACTGATTATCGCATGGATAAGAATGTTTTCAAGGGACAAATATTCCCTTAAATATACCCAAAAGATTAATATGATTCTGTCATAAAATAAAGCTCATTTCATTTGTCTATCCATGTAAAAACTGATAAAGAACATACAGGGATGTCTCATGTTTTCATGTAGAGATTTGGAAACTAAAGTCGTAAACTGTGGTATCTCAGCCCCTGGGTGCAGTTTCAGGCCTGGAAATGTGCCACATTTTAAAAAAACAGTCTTATTGGAGACATAAAAGCGTTAATCTGACTTTCATGTAGATAATCTGATCTACGTGGTTTGGGGTAGATGCTCAAAATACATGATTAGCATAAGAAAAGTTCACAAAAGGGTCATCGATGTTTGTTTTGTTCCGTTTTCCACACCAGTGACACCACACCTTGATGTTAAACTGGTTGGTAAAGCCCAGATTAACCTGGAGGATGACCAGCTCCATCTTAAACGATGACTCCACCCCTTAAACGGGGAGTTTCAGCTTCTTCCGTTACAGAAACACTTACTTACTTACTTATTAAGGGACTGGATAGTGCAATTGTATCATTGCCACCTTCTGTGTGGGAGACCTGGGTTCAAGTCCCCTGCATGAAAGGTATTACCTCCAGTAGTACATTCATAAAGACAGTCCAATGCTTCAAAAACAGCTTTAAATTGACCTTTTTTAGGCGTTTGAAGCAAAAAATTGCAGCAATTTTAAGGGGTTAAGCCATGAATTGTTTCAGAGTATCTAAAGCCTGTCAATCCCAGATGATGAGCTCAGGAATAAAAAAAGATTAAGCTTCAGAAGTCTGACTGAACAGGGAAGAGATTAAAAGCAAATCTGTTCTTTGTGAATCAGTTGGACCTCAGGTCCCATGACAAGGAACCTCAAAGTGTTTCTGAATTTAGATATTTAAAGAGAAAAAGACTCGTTTACTTGTAACGACATGATGAAATAATGAGGTAAATAAGGTAAATCCAACCTCAGATGAACACATGACATATTACACAGAAGCAGTGTGTGAAAAACTAAGTGAACCCCAAGATGTGAGGGTCTGAGCGTCGCAAGCTGGCTCTTAAAATGTGGAACGTCACCTTGTTGGTGGGGGAAGAGCCTGACCTGGTCTGTCAGGTGGAGCTGTGCCACTTATAAAGAGGGGGGCTCACCTCCACACACAGTGGGAGAAAGGGGCTGGACTCATACTCTCATGCTTCAGGTGGATGTGGGGATCCTCACAAGTAGTAGGTGTGCCACCCGGGGGCTCCATCACTCTACTGGAGTATTGCCAGGAGAAGCTTTACAATGTGGGCAATGACCCAAGTAGTGGTATCATTGCCACCCTTCCTGTGGGAGACCTGGGTTCAAATCCCCCAGGTTCTACCTCCAGTAGGGGTCCTTAGGGAAGACCCTAAGACCCTACCTGCCTACCTGTAAGTCGCTTTGGATAAAAGCATAAAGATAAGCATAAAGTGTATTTGGAACAAGGCAACCGGCAGCCAAAGATCAATGATCGATTTTGTAGTTGCATCATCAGACCTGCAGCCATCTGTCTTTGACAGTTTGGCTAAGAAGGAAGGGGTTACCTAGGTTCAAATACCCTGCAAGAAAGGTTCTACCTCCAGTAGGGGTCCTTAGGCAAGACCCCCTTACCCTACCTGTAAGTCGCTTTGGATAAAAGCTAAATGCATCAACATAATTAGTTTAATAGGAATCTATTTTTGTAGTTTTGAACTGTTTCTGACGTCTGGTTGCTTATTAGCTGCTAAACAAATCAACCCGAGGGGCTCAACAGAGTCTTGTTGTCTTACTTGGTCCCTTGACGGTGACTTTGAGCTCTCCGCTGCCAGCTCCTTTAGTGTACACTTTAAAGTCTGCCACCTCCTTCACCCTCAGGCCCTTCTGCTGCAGGCCTCGGCCCGACGCTCGGCAGGTGTTCGGGTTACAGGCTGTCAGAAGGAGACGGAGGCATTAAGGCTGGAAAAGTCACACTGAAACCAACGACTTTTCTCAGCTCACTGAATGGACTGACCCTGAACTACCCAAAGCCAAACAGACCATGGAAAAGTCAGGGAAAATAGTACTTTAAATACATATTAATATGTAGACATCATTTTATAACAAACACACGCAGAGCTGCAGGAGTTTCTGTTAGTCAGCTGATCGTAATGAAGCAGTTTGCTGAGGCTGAAAGAAAAAAGCAGCAAAGATGAAGACGATAAGGACCGGAGAACTGCAGGTTCTGCTAACAGATAAAGTCCTTTTAAAGATCAGAACATGTGAAGTCACAGGAGAAAAGTTAGAAACACAAACCAGGGTTAGCTGCAGGTGGAAACGAGCCACACATTAATGAGGATGTGGACCATCGGTGGATATATAAAGTCAGCGTTTGACATTATTTTATGTGTTAATTTAGCTGTTTTTCTATCTAAATGACAGGATTAATCCTTCAATTCATGAACACACTGATTAACGCCTCATTCAGTCGGGTCTTTTCACCAGTTTCACCAGGATTGATCAGTCATGTAGCTCCAGATGTGCTGCATAAATCAGTTTAATTGATAATGTCTGAGACAAAATAAAGCTGCTACTGCTGCTCCAGATGATTTCAGAGATTTACGTCCAGCTGACAGGAAGTGACACAAACACACAAACGATCCCCTCTGGATGACATTTACTCTGCTTTAATACAGTCATAATCTGTGCCTCGGTTCTTCATACACTGCCAAAAATAGTTTGTCTGTTCTGTGTCGACACAACACTGGTTCATCCCTTGAGTTAGGAGCCTTTTTCCTGCCTGAATGGGTCAAAGGTCAGAGTTAAGTGGCTGAACAAAGAAAAAACACTGAAAATGCTCAGGAACAAGGACTGAAAATGGGTGAAAAAGCAGAAAATGTCCAAAGAAAAACTGTGAAAGAGCTTCAGAAAGAAGGTGACAGGTCACAGCTGGATTTTTTCCTCTTTCTTAAGGACATCACTTTCAGATCCTGTTCATCTGCTGTAGATAGTTTTTTAGGCCTGACACTTCTTCTTTTGTCCTCCACTTGTCCAGTTTCCTCAAATGTTTTAAGGACACACTGCACACCATGCTGAGATATGCCAAGTTTTCAGCTAATAGCTCTTTGGGAATCGCCTTGTTGCTGCAGAAATCCTATTTTCTGTCTGTCAAACTGTGTTTTCTTTGCTGTTTTTCATAGATGCAGCTAAAGAAATGGGAACAAATGGTCTTTGTGACAGGCTGCTGGTAACAAAGTGCCTAAAGATCCAGTTTAAAATGGCTTCTTTGCTAAGTTGTCTGTTCTGTGTCGACACAACACTGGTTCATCCCTTGAGTTAGGAGCCTTTTTTCTGCCTGAATGGGTCAAAGGTCAGAGTTAAGTGGCTGAACAAAGAAAAAACTCTGAAAATGCTCAGGAACAAGGACTGAAGATGAGGGAAAAAGCAGAAAAAGTCCAAAGAAAAACTGTGAAAGAGCTTCAGAAAGCTGGATGATTGATCAGGACACTTTAATTTTTTTCTATCAGGGCTGTATGATGATAATTGAAGCGTGCTACGTAGCTTAGCATCACTACATCTGACACCTTTACCTCTTCAGAGATTGTGTGTCAACAATTTGAATATTTGAAACTATTAGAGAAGAACTCGGTAACTCTGACAAAAAAGGTGTAAAATTTGAATAAATGCTTATTACAGGCCCCTCCCCCTCCCTCTCTGCTGTGCTTCAGCTCTAAATCTGAAGCCCCGCCCTCTGCAGTCACATCTGTCCAATGACAGACTTTACTTCAAGTGACATCATCATCATGTGACCTCACTCCAGTTGAATGGAAACGACTTTCCCTTATTAAATCATACCTGTCCAAAAATGCTAAAGTTAATAATAATAACAGCAGTTGGTTGATTTCCATTCATTTGTTAGGTGAATAAATGGTAATCTGATAAATGAACTAGTCTGTGGATGGCTGCGGATCTCCCCATCTGGGCAGTAATGGTACATTCCAACAATAACACTGAACATTGCAGTAGAAAATCAACATAATAAGCTAATTTTAGAAAATGTTTTAACCAATCTGCCCCTATTTAGCCTGCGATGCTTACATTTTCTGAGGTTTTATTTGTATGTTTTCTTTTTTATAGCTATTTATATAAATAATCTTTATTTTTTCATTTAATTTTGTGTATGAGGATTGTTGTGTTGACCTGAGCTGCTTCTAAAAATGTGATCCTGTCCCAGGACAACCGAACAAACCCAGTTCTGAATGATTCGAGAAGCAGTTCCTGGTGTCCTCCAGAGAAGACTCAACACATCCACATTCACTCTACAGAAAAAGAAGAAGCTGCTCAGGAAGAAGCGGTGCCGGCACATGCTGTGAAGACCCATCCAGAGGGGTCGAGGCAGAAGTGGTTTCGGGTTGAGCCGGAAAGGACCGGGCTAGCGCAGGCAGGCTCCAGTCACACCCCCGTCCCTGGCCTGTACTAACTTGGTCGCCTGGGTTTGGGAGGTGTTGGAGGGGGGGCTCTCCTTGTCTTGTCTGAGGGTGGGGTGCGAATGGACTGAGGTACAAGCTGCACTGGAGACCCGGGGGGACCCTCCTTCTGTGAAACTGAGGGAGGGAACAACAGTGGTGATACATTTGAAAACAGGCGAGGTGAGACCTCCAGACCAGCAGATGGCAGCACCGCCAACCCTGAAGGCACCGGTGGGAGGAAACCGCAGGTGCTAAAACCTTTTTAAAGTGATTCCTGTTCAAAGAAAGAAAGGTTTCAGTTAAATTAACACGGCGTCAGCCTTCGTCGGGGAGTTCAGGGACGAAACACATTTATTTTCCACTGTAAATGAAAACAAGCCAGATGATTTACAGAGGTTAGATCTGACGGTGGACTGTAAACTCTGCTGGTGTTTAAACAGACTCACCTGACACTCTGCTGGTGTATTAATGGTGTGAGCTAATACACTCTGAGCTAATTACATCTTTAACATCTTTAACTGGGTTCCAATCTGTATCAGACCCCTACAGATCCGAATATTAAGAAACTCTGAAGGTAAATCCACACTGAAGGTTATGTCCATGATAACAATATATTTCTGTTTTATAGCAAATAAGAAGGTCTGAAGTCTTCCCTCAGGTCCCCAGGAAGGCTGTTCCAGAGACAAGGACCATAAAGGACCAAATGAGACGTTTTAGTCCTCGCTTTGGGAATAATCTTTAACTGGGTTCCAATCTGTATCAGACCCCTACAGATCCGAATATTAAGAAACTCTGAAGGTAAATCCACACTGAAGGTTATCCTGAAGTCCATGATGGCCTTCACCATCGTGTGTGAGATAATGTAAATAAAGTATATTTCTGTTTTACTAAATAAGAAGGTCTGAAGTCTTCCCTCAGGTCCCCAGGAAGGCTGTTCCAGAGACAAGGACCATAAAGACCAAATGAGACGTTTGAGTCCTCGCTTTGGGAATAAACAACAGCCCAGCCTCTGAGGACCTGAGGAGGTTCAAACATTAAAGGACTGAGATCATTAAGGGCCCTAAAACCAATAAAAGCACCTTGAAATCAGTCCGGAAACACACAGGAAGCCAATGCAGAGACTTTAAAACTGGAGTAATATGTTTCTGGTCTTCGTCAGCAGATGAGCAGCTGAGTTCTGTAGCAGCTGTAATGGATTTATAGCATTTTTAGAAAGACCAGCAAGAAGAGCATCACAATAATCGATTCTGCATGTGATAAAAGCATGAATCAGTGGTTCTGGGAGAGGATCGGTCTCACTCTGGCAATGTTCTTCAGATGAAAGAAGCCCATCCTTGTGATATATCTACTGTGGGGTGAAAAAATGAGCTCTGGATCAAAAATAACTCTGAGGTTCTTTACCTTTTTAAGCACATTTTTTGCTAAAGGAAAAGTCTGTAATTTGTTACATCATTAGTTATTAAAATATTTCCATAAACATGCTTTGGGTATTTGGTCGTTTTCCATTGGAAGCTGTCCTATTTGCTACAGAACTACTGGAAGAGCATAATTGTAATTGGTAGGTGTGTTTAAGGTCAGTAAACAGTAAGCAACTAACCAAAACAAAGTGGGGGGGGCAGTCACTGTCTCGGAGAAATTACACTATTCCTTTAGATGTGAACTTACATGGTCAATGTAGTCCTCTAAACTATGTTCTAAATGTCCAGTTTTTCATATATAAATAAAGAATTGTAGATAATGCACTTAACAATTTTGTTTTTCTTGGACCCCCCCAATGTCTAAAAACCATGGTTACGCCCTTGGTTGCCCTTGGAGACGACACATAAAGAAAGAAAGAAAAAGGAGCTCTCAGCTGTGGACATTACTGCGCGAAACGCACCCTCAGAGATGTTGACGGTGAAAGGACTTCTGGGAATCTGCTGCCCGGCAAAGGTCACGTAGACGGTGTGCGGCCCCTCCAGGACGGGCACATAGGTGCACCGGAAAATACTGTCGCCTCTGTTCTCCAAGACGATCTCCACAGTGTCCCTCCGGCCGTTCGAGTCCACGATGATGACGCCCACATCTCCGGCGCCCGCCCCTGGCGGACAGACAGAGGACAAGGGGAGCTTTAAACAGTGTGGTCGTCATGGGAACAGCATCGGAGAAATGAAGCTCAGCTTTTCGTCTGCAACTCAAGAACAAAAGTCAGAGATCGCATCCAAGTCCTTCGGTTTGGACTCTAATTCATGAAATGAAAGGGTCTTTCCTCTGGAAACCCTGTGGAGCAGTTTCCTTTCCTCGGACTGGTTTTCTCTGGATGTCCTTCATGGTTCTGGATGTTCTTTCCCTGACTGGACGTCCAAAGCGAGACCTTGTTGTTCTTCATGCTTTTGCTCTCCAGAATCCAGTCAGAACCTGCTCCAACACGACTGGTGAAAAACCAAAGGGACCCCAAACCAAAACGAAGGAGGAAAACGTCCCCCTTCGGTTTTAACTCTGATTCATCTTCTAATGTCACTGTAAAGTAAAAGCTTTTTACTAGTTTTTATCCCACTGTTCAGTAAATAATGCCATGGGTCCATCTGAGGTTTTAACACCTGCTGAGGAACATGTCCTGATCTGATCTTACAGGACAGGACCAAACGGGACCAATCAGAGGAGGACAGAAATGAAAGGGTCTTTCCTCTGGAAACCCTGTGGAGCAGTTTCCTTTCCTCGGACTGGTTTTCTCTGCCTGTTCTTCATGGTTCTGGATGTTCTTTCCCTGACTGGACTCTCCAGAATCCAGTCAGAACCTGCTCCAACACGACTGGTGAACAACCAAAGGGACCCCAAACCGAAACGAAGAAAGAAAACGTCCCCCTTGGCCTTTCAGTTACCTGCAGTGTAAATGTCAAAGTATGTGGGCTTGTTGGCCACGTTCCCCACCGACTGCAGCCCGGGCCCACGGGCCTGGACTCTGGTCGGGTCGCCCATGGCCTTCGACACGTTCACCATGAAAGGGCTTCTGTCGATGTCCTGCCCAGCAAACAGCACCTTCACCTGGGAAGAGGGGGAGCACAGAGGCTTTCGTTAGATTTCAGAGAGAACTAGGGACCGAGAACCTGAAAACGTGGGTTTTCCTCACCTTATGGAGCCCCTCCACTTTGGGCAGGTAGGCCACAGAGTAGGTCCGGTTCTTGTCGTTGTTGGGGATCACTCGAGCCTCCTCGGTGTGTCCCTCTGGGTCCTCCACGTAAACCAGAACCTCTCCCAGTCCGGCCTCAACCGTCTCCACCAGAAACTCTGCCGGTTTCAGAACCATGTTGCCTCGAGGCTCGATACCTGTCAGGGAGACGCCAAAGAGACCAAGATCAATGCCATTTAAGGTCCTAACCCTAAGATCCTAAGGATGGAGACCCAGGAAGGAAACTGGTGGCTTCTCCTCACCTGGTCCGTAGGCTTTGGCCCTCTTCGGGTGCAGGGTCTTGGCCCTGAGCGGGGCCCCGGGCTTCAGCTTGGCTTTGGGGAACTGAGACAGGTAGGTCATGACCGAGTGCTCGTCCACGTTGGGGTCCACAATCTCCTCTGGGGCGATGACCTGGAGAGGAGGGACAGGTTTTAACCCAAACTCTGGAGCTTCATCTGAGCAGAACCAGGCTGAAAGAATCCGGAACAAACTCAGAAATCAGTTCTGCTTCAGAGGAACGAGCAGATCGGCGTCTTCCTGACCCGATACATCAGTTTTGGATCATATGTGCTGGTATTTCTAACAGCTGCTGAGCCTGAAGGAAAACATCTGGAACATTCAGAGGCAGAAATCATTCAAAATCATTGTTTTTCCTATTTATTTATCTATAGATTCACTGTTCCTCATATTTGAGACATTTTAAATGAAAAACTGACTGATTATTTAAATGTTTTCAGTCTTTATTCTCATCCTGGAGGCTTCATTGTATCATGTTTTCAGATCTACTCTTTTCATCCGTTCCTCTTTACATTTACATTACAGGATGTTCTTTTCTCTTTTTCTTTTCTCGTTCTGCAGGTGAAATCGAACAAATGATCCAAAGCTTCCTTTAATGACTCTTTTTAATGCTTTGGGAACTGAATCTGAGTCCATTCCTGCTGAAATAACCACGGACCTCCCGGGAAAAGACGGCACCTTGATGGCAGCATCTGTCTCTCCAGAACTCCAACATCCAGCTGTGCATCAGTGGTACCTTCACCCAGATGAAGCCCTCCATGCCATGGACTCTGCTGCAGCCCCAGACCATCACAGACGCTGGCTTTAAACCTTCCTCTGAGAACAGCTGGATGCTCTTTCTCAGCAGTTTTTCCCAGAAGCAGCTGAAACGTGGACTCATCTGCCCACAGAACACGTGTCCACTGTCTTTCTGTCCCTCTGAGATGAGCTGGAGTCCAGAGAACTGGGCCGTGGTTCTGCTCAGAGCTGATATATGGCTTCCTCCTGGTGTGATGCAGCTTCAGCTCACAGTTCTGGATGCAGCCGTGGACTGTGTTGAGTGGAAATGCTTTTCCCAGCTCCTCCTGAGCCCATGTGGCTGTATGGATCATGGTGGCCTGACGGTTTCTCCTGCAGTGCTGCCTGAGGGCTCCGAGCTCATCCAGCAGGGCTTTCTGTCCTTGGCCTTTCCACACTGAGACTCCAGAAGCTGTTGCTGTAGATTCTATAAACTTTCTGTCTTTCTTTGACTCTACAGCAGCTTTTAGAGTGTTTTGCTGCATTAAACTAGATTTCCTTTTATTTTCCAAATACATAAAAACTGGTCAGTGAAGCAGCTTAAACCTGCTCAGAAAAGACAAAACAGGAGGATAAAATGTTTTTCTCTCATTCGATATGTGTCAGTGTGAGATTGGAAAGAACATTTTGAAAGGCTGAAAACTAGATTTCTGAGTGAAATTAGATAAAACTGGAGCTAACAGACAATAAGGTTCAAGCTTATGTTAGAAGAAAGAATTCTTTCTCTCTGCTTCTGTCTTTTCCTCTGATCTCTCCAGCATCTGATGTTTATTCTTGTCTTCCTTCTCTTCTTCTTCACTTCCTGTTGTCTTCCTTCTCTTCTTCTTCACTTCCTGTTGTCTTCCTTCTCTTCTTCTTCACTTCCTGTTGTCTTCCTTCTCTTCTTCTTCACTTCCTGTTGTCTTCCTTCTCTTCTTCTTCACTTCCTGTTGTCTTCCTTCTCTTCTTCTTCACTTCCTGTTGTCTTCCTTCTCTTCTTCTTCACTTCCTGTTGTCTTCCTTCTCTTCTTCTTCACTTCCTGTTGTCTTCCTTCTCTTCTTCTTCACTTCCTGTGACACTTTTCTTGCTGCTCTGTCTGACTCTGGGGCTGATTTTGATAGTTTTTTACTGTTTTAACTGTTTTAACTGTGTTTCTGAGGGTTTTTTATCTCGTTGTTGGCGTTTAAAGCAAATTAAAGCTTGAAACCAAAGTAATAAAACACACATCTGAGCAGCCATGATGAGTTTCACAGCAACTTTCCACACTGAGACTTCCCCAGACTCCCTGAATCTGTTCCCAATATCCTTTGGTGGAAGCTGCTTTTATACCCAACCCTGACACCCTCACCAGTCAGCAGGTAACCTGCTGCTTGGAGAAGCTCCAGAAGCTGTTGCTGTAGATTCTGTAAACTTTCTGTCTTTCTTTGGCTCCAGAACAACTTTTACTGCTGCAGCAGATTCTACTTTTGGTTCTTTTGGTCGGTGAAGACTCTGAGAATCAGTTCTGTGGACATGTTTCAGCTTTTTAAAGTACAGATGGGAGGGTTTTGTCACCCAGGATCTGATCTAAAAGCAAGTATAAATAAAGATTTCAACTCCTAGCCCAATCAACTGATCACAGATGTCGGTTTTTACAGATAACTTTCACTGAGACTCTGAGAATCAGTTCTTTGGACTTGTGTTTGTTAAAAAAAACCCATTTCTATTGCATTTTAGAACAATCGTCCAACTTTTCTGCAGGTCTGAATGCTGCTGGAAGAACTTCTGCTGGTTACTGGCACTTTTTTCTGTTTTTTAGCATCCCTTATGATGCGTAACCATGGCAACAGTAAAGCTGTTAACCTGTTGGAGCAGCTAACTGAGCCCTACGAAGCCTAAATAATGACATGTTTCAGCTTTTTAAAGTACAGGTGGGAGGGTTTTGTCACCCAGGATCTGATCTAAAAGGAAGCTGCTGCTGTTCGTGACCAGTTTGAAGCTGCAGGTGTGTGTTACCTGTGGCACTCCCAGCCAGTCGTCGGCCTGCTGCATGGCCTCTCGGGCGTTCTCCACCGGCTGACTTGGATCCCATGTTTCCCAGTCCGGACACAGACCTGAAGGCAGCGGGTCACAGTTTTTTAATATTATATAATATTAAACATCATGTTGGAGAGTCAAGGTAAGGTAGAACTACTCTGAAATACCATGTTAACATGTTCTGTTTAAGTTTTAAGACCAGAAAATAGTCATAAACTTCTCTCTGTACGTGGAAAAATGAGGTATTTGGCACCAAAATATATCCTTCAAACAGCTTCTGAGTTGAGAAGCTGAAGTTTCTTCTACAGATGACCCAACAGTGGAGTTCAGCCATCAAACTAAACCAGAAACCCTGACAGTAGTCATATAAATCTGCTCATCCTGTAACCCTAACCTGGTTAATTAACCCTAACCCCAACCCTAACCTTAACCCTAAAACTAACCCTAACCTTAACCCTAAAATTGTACCACCTACCCACCATTTTTATGCCCTCCCCTCCCATTTATCCTTACCCTAAGGTCACAGGACACAGCCCTAACCATAAGTCCTTCCCCTGGCACCACCACGGGAAAATTAATTTTCATAATTTCCATAATTTTCCCAAAAATAAACCTTTTTGGCCCTAAAATTGATCATTTGGCCATTTCTTATGCCCTCCCCTCCCATTTACTCACCCTAAGGTCACAGGACCACAGCCCCAACACCTAAGTCTCCCAGAATAATTGCTTTTACACTTCCTACCTCTTTTCTGTCCATCCTCTCTCTCCTCCTCTAACCCCCCCCCCACACACACTTCCTCCACATACACAAACCAAGGGCCTCGAGCCTACTGCATACAGTACACACTCAAACTCTTGCACCACTCACCTCAAGGGAAATTCAATTTCCTATCGCACCCGCAGCACACCAGAACTCAAAAATATAACCCATCCTCTCTCTCTACTTCTTGGGGTAGGGTACCCTAACCCAGCTCCAGGCCAGATCACGAGTTGAGCGTGCACCCCCTTGGTTTCTACACCAAACTCCATGGTAACCAGCTGGTTGCGTAGGAGGGAGACCACTGAGTAAAAACTCTCAAGCCTACCATAACCCTAACCCTAACCCTAACCCTAAGTCGGACTCGGTTAATTAACCCTAACCCTAACCCTAACCCCTTAACCCTAACCCTACCCTAACCCTAACCCTAACCCTAACCCCTTAACCCTAACCCTAACCCGGACTCGGTTAATTAACCCTAACCATAACCATAACCCTATCCTTAACCCTAACCCTAACCCTAACCCCTTAACTTTAACCCTAACCCAGTTAATTAACCCTAACCCTAACCCCTTAACCCTAAACCTAAGCCGGACTCGGTCCTACCGGGGGCGCAGTTGTCCACCAGCGCTCCCAGAGCTTTGCCGTCTCTCCAGTCTCGGTGGAAGTTGGTGATGGGGAGCTGGGGCACCTTGTTCTGGATCCAGCCCAGCAGACGCTGTTTGGGGGTCAGTTTCTTGGCATCTTCGTCGTCCTCATCCTCCCACATGGGCATGGAGATGGAGTAGTGCAGGATCAGGGTCCAGATCAGACCCAGGATCAGCTTCAGGTTCCCGTCCACGATAGCTTTAGAGTCTGAGGGAGAGAGAAATGGGATTATTTACTGATATTTTATCAGACTGATGAGGAAAAAAAGGTCCTGTTGGTGGATTTAAAGTCAAACCTGCACCCAGCCGAGTGTCAGAAAGTGAATTATAATCACATGTAAACACGCTTCTTTGAGTAATCTACTGTAAAAGATATTTTACACAGGAATGCTGCTGTTTTCCAGCGTTTCCTGACCCAGTTTCCCGCTCTGCAGAGGAGCACCGACCTGAAAGTTCACCGCTTCGCTCGGTTCGCCGTGCACACATCAGGAGACTTCTATTCACTCTGTCATTGCGAAGAAAGGTTTCATCCATCAGCAGCAGGGAGCAGATGATGTCATCCTGCCCCGGCCGAGGAATGAGGTCACTTTAAATGGGAAACACATGCACACGTATCGAGAGATCTGAGGGAGGGAGGACACCATCTGCTGTTTCCTCCCCTGAGTCCGCCATCAAGGCCGCGGCATGAACTCGAGTCATCCTCCCTCACGCTCCCCCGAGCTGCGTTAAAGTTTCTGATGGATCGGCCAATCAGGAAGCTGTGACATCACAGATGGTTATCCCCTCACACACTGATTCATCCGGCACTTCAGCTGCTGTCAGAGCTTCAACATTTACGACTGACACCTGAACGCAGCACATCTGTAACGCCTTTCTTTTAGTCTTTCAGTTTCTTTAACTGCCTAAAAAAACAGGGCTTCAAGGCCTCGCTTCAAGGCCTCGCTTCAAGGCCTCGCTTCAATGCCTCGCCTCAAGGCCTCGCTTCAAGGCCTCGCCTCAAGGCCTCGCCTCAAGGCCTTACTTCAGGGCCTCGCTTCAGGGCCTCGCTTCAGGGCCTCGCTTTAAAGCCTCGCCTCAAGGCCTCGCTTCAAGGCCTCGCTTCAAGGCCTCGCCTCAATGCCTCGCTTCAAGGCCTCGCCTCAAGGCCTCGCCTCAAGGCCTTACTTCAGGGCCTCGCTTCAGGGCCTCGCTTCAGGGCCTCGCTTCAAGGCCTCGCTTCAATGCCTCACCTCAAGGCCTCGCTTTAAAGCCTCGCCTCAAGGCCTCGCCTCAAGGCCTTACTTCAGGGCCTCGCTTCAGGGCCTTGCTTCAAGGCCTCGCTTCAATGCCTCACCTCAAGGCCTCGCTTTAAAGCCTCGCCTCAAGGCCTCGCCTCAAGGCCTTACTTCAGGGCCTCGCTTCAGGGCCTTGCTTCAAGGCCTCGCCTCAATGCCTCGCTTCAGGGCCTCGCTTCAATGCCTCACCTCAAGGCCTCGCTTTAAAGCCTCGCTTCAATGCCTCGCTTCAAGGCCTCGTTCAAGGCCTCGCCTCAATGCCTCACCTCAAGGCCTCGCCTCAATGCCTCACCTCAAGGCCTCGCTTCAAGGCCTCGCTTCAGGGCCTCGCTTCAAGGCCTCGCTTCAGGGCCTCGCTTCAGGGCCTCGCTTCAAGGCCTCGCTTCAATGCCTCACCTCAAGGCCTCGCTTTAAAGCCTCGCCTCAAGGCCTCGCCTCAAGGCCTTACTTCAGGGCCTCGCTTCAGGGCCTTGCTTCAAGGCCTCGCCTCAAGGCCTCGCTTCAATGCCTCACCTCAAGGCCTCGCTTTAAAGCCTCGCTTCAATGCCTCGCTTCAAGGCCTCGTTCAAGGCCTCGCCTCAATGCCTCACCTCAAGGCCTCGCCTCAATGCCTCACCTCAAGGCCTCGCTTCAAGGCCTCGCTTCAGGGCCTCGCTTCAAGGCCTCGCTTCAGGGCCTCGCTTCAAGCCTCGGTTCAAGGCCTCGCTTTAAAGCCTCGCCTCAAGGCCTCGCTTCAAGGCCTCGCTTCAAGGCCTCGCTTCAAGGCCTCGCTTCAAGGCCTCGCCTCAAGGCCTCGCCTCAAGGCCTCGCTTCAAGGCCTCGCTTCAAGGCCTCGCTTCAAGGCCTCGCTTCAAGGCCTCGCTTCAAGGCCTCGCTTTAAAGCCTCGCTTCAATGCCTCGCTTCAAGGCCTCGTTCAAGGCCTCGCCTCAATGCCTCACCTCAAGGCCTCGCCTCAATGCCTCACCTCAAGGCCTCGCTTTAAAGCCTCGCTTCAAGGCCTCGCTTCAAGGCCTCGCTTCAAGGCCTCGCTTCAAGGCCTCGCTTTAAAGCCTCGCTTCAAGGCCTCGCTTCAAGGCCTCGCTTCAAGGCCTCGCTTCAAGGCCTCGCTTCAAGGCCTCGCTTTAAAGCCTCGCTTCAAGGCCTCGCTTTAAAGCCTCGCTTCAAGGCCTCGCTTCAAGGCCTCGCTTTAAAGCCTCGCTTCAAGGCCTCGCTTTAAAGCCTTGCCTCAAGGCCTCGCTTTAAAGCCTCGCCTCAAGGCCTCGCTTCAAGGCCTCGCTTCAAGGCCTCGCCTCAAAGCCTCGCTTCAAGGCCTCGCTTTAAAGCCTCGCCTCAAGGCCTCGCTTCAGGGCCTCGCTTCAGGGCCTCGCTTCAAGGCCTCACCTCAAGGCCTCGCTTCAAGGCCTCACCTCAAGGCCTCGCTTTAAAGCCTCGCCTCAAGGCCTCGCTTCAAGGCCTCGCTTCAAGGCCTCGCTTCAAGGCCTCACCTCAAGGCCTCGCTTTAAAGCCTCGCTTCAAGGCCTCGCTTTAAAGCCTCGCCTCAAAGCCTCGCTTCAAGGCCTCGCCTCAAAGCCTCGCTTCAAGGCCTCGCTTCAAGGCCTCGCTTTAAAGCCTCGCCTCAAGGCCTCGCTTCAAGGCCTCGCTTTAAAGCCTTGCCTCAAGGCCTCGCTTTAAAGCCTCGCCTCAAGGCCTCGCTTCAAGGCCTCGCTTCAAGGCCTCGCCTCAAAGCCTCGCTTCAAGGCCTCGCTTTAAAGCCTCGCCTCAAGGCCTCGCTTCAGGGCCTCGCTTCAGGGCCTCGCTTCAAGGCCTCACCTCAAGGCCTCGCTTCAAGGCCTCACCTCAAGGCCTCGCTTTAAAGCCTCGCTTCAAGGCCTCGCTTCAAGGCCTCGCTTCAAGGCCTCGCTTCAAGGCCTCGCTTCAAGGCCTCGCTTTAAAGCCTCGCTTTAAAGCCTCGCCTCAAAGCCTCGCTTCAAGGCCTCGCTTCAAGGCCTCGCTTCAAGGCCTCGCTTTAAAGCCTCGCCTCAAGGCCTCGCCTCAAGGCCTCGCTTCAAGGCCTCGCTTTAAAGCCTCGCCTCAAGGCCTCGCTTCAAGGCCTCGCTTCAGGGCCTCGCTTCAAGGCCTCGCTTTAAAACCTCGCTTCAAGGCCTCGCTTCAAGGCCTCGCTTCAAGGCCTCGCTTTAAAGCCTCGCCTCAAGGCCTCGCTTCAAGGCCTCGCTTTAAAGCCTCGCTTCAAGGCCTCGCTTCAAGGCCTCGCTTCAAGGCCTCGCTTTAAAGCCTCGCCTCAAGGCCTCGCCTCAAGGCCTCGCTTCAAGGCCTCGCTTTAAAGCCTCGCCTCAAGGCCTCGCTTCAAGGCCTCGCTTCAGGGCCTCGCTTCAAGGCCTCGCTTTAAAACCTCGCTTCAAGGCCTCGCTTCAAGGCCTCGCTTCAAGGCCTCGCTTTAAAGCCTCGCCTCAAGGCCTCGCCTCAAGGCCTCGCTTCAAGGCCTCGCTTCAATGCCTCGCTTCAAGGCCTCGCTTCAAGGCCTCGCTTCAAGGCCTCGCTTCAAGGCCTCGTTCAAGGCCTCGCTTCAAGGCCTCGCTTCAAGGCCTCGCTTCAAGGCCTCGCTTTAAAGCCTCACCTCAAGGCCTCGCTTCAAGGCCTCGCTTCAAGGCCTCGCTTCAAGGCCTCGCTTCAAGGCCTCGCTTTAAAGCCTCGCCTCAAAGCCTCACTTCAAGGCCTCGCTTCAAGGCCTCGCTTCAAGGCCTCGCTTCAAGGCCTCGCTTCAAGGCCTTGAACTCCTGCTCCCTTCAGGTGAAAATCTGACTCTGAATGTTTGGTTTTGTTTGTTAAACTTGATTCAGCTGAAGTCTCCGCAGCATGAGAGATGGAAACACAACTCTGCGTGTTTCCAGCCATGAAATCACATTTTCCTTCTCAGGAAGCTCCAGACATTAGACCGAGCCGCTGCTCAGAAAGCAAACGCTGCGCTGGGAGCATCGCTGTAATCTTTCCCAGGAAACAGGAGCTGCCGCAGGTCTTCCCTCTCTGGGTTGGATAAACCCATTCTGCCCTATCAGCCTCTCACACATGGAGCTTTTGTTCTGTAAAGTTCTTCCAGGTCAGACCAAACCAGACTTTTCACGTTTCATTTCTTCTGAACACTTTCAGATCAAACCGGTTCGCGTTTCAGAATCAGAATAAATGTGAGTTAACGACCAAGTGAAGGAATAAATCAGCTTGTGTGGCAGCAGAAAGCAGTAAAATCAGGAATGGACTCTGGTTGTTCTGCCAGACGCTTTCTGAGCCGCACAACAACTCGTCTGTGTGAACACAAGTCGTCCTGTTTGTTAACGGCCACGCTCGCCGGTCGCCAACGGTTACCAAACAAACAAGCTGAAGGACGCCGAGCTGCGGAGGAACAATGGAGTCCTGACTGCAGAGGCTGCAGAGAGAGGAAAACACCCCCACCTCCATCCGAACGGGCCCGAGGGGGACGGAGAAACTGTGTAATGTGACATTTAGAAAGACAGCCTTTATGGAACTGCACAGCCAAGAAGGGAAAAGAGATGATGACGACAGAGGGAAGGAATTAAAAAGATTAACAGTGTGAACTCTGCTGGAGTCCAGCAGGATGAAAGTTCATCACAGAGGCTAAAAAAGAGAGAACAAACACGTCCAGATGTGGCAGCAAACAGATCCGTGAAAGTTTGTGGTGAAATCAGAGATTCTGGGCTGAAACCTGTCTGAAAACCGGCCTTCATCTGCAGCCTGAGGTCCAGAGCAGAGTCCTTATGGGGACAAATGACCCACAAGAGGCCTGAAAAGGCTCCTCACATTAAAAACTGGCAGAGTTACACGTCTAAGGGTTGCAGGTTCAGTCCCACCGCTGTTACAGTAGCAGCCTTTCTGCACAGCTGGAACAGGGTTTGGACTGGAAACCACAAATAAGCCGGCGAACAAAACAATTACATCATGACAACTATGTTTCGATTTGGATCTTTTTATCCAGTGATATTTTGTGCCTGTGTGAGCTCAGAGGGAAGCATGTGCAGCAGGTCCTTCTACATATCACTGCCATAAAAGGACGGCAGAAGAAGAGTGCGGCTCGGAGGACGATGCTGTGAGGTGAATCGACCTCGTCAAAGAAGGGAAAACAAGAAAAAGAAAAGAGAGGCTTTAAAAGAACAAATATCTTCATGTTTTCTCCTTGAAAAGGTCATTTAACCTCCAGGTGAAGATACAGTTACCCCTTCCACAGTGGATGGGTGGTATTTTACATGGTTGCTATCTTCAACTTGACCACTAGATGGCAGTAAGTGATCCTCACAGTTGCTTTAAGATGTGATGGAGCTCGGTCATTAAGAGCTTTATATGTGAGGAGAAGAATCTTAAATTCTATTCTGAATTTAACAGGGAGCCAATGAAGAGAAGCTAAAACTGGAGAAACATGATCTCTGCTGTTAGATCTCATCAGAACTCTGGCTGCAGGGTTTTGGATCAGCTGGAGGATTTTCAGAGAATCTGTGGGACAGAACAATAATAAGGAATTACAGTAGTTCAGTCCTGAAGTAACAGATGCATGGAGCAGTTTCTCTGCATCACCCTGAGACAGGATGTTCCTGATTTTAACAATATTACGAAGGTGAAAGAAGGCAGAAACCAGTTTTATATGTGAGTCAGAGGACAGATTCTGGTAAAAAATAACTCCAAGGTTCCTCACTATAGAACTAGAAGCCAAAGAAATACCATCTAGATTAACTATATAGTCCAAAGACAAAGAAGTTCTGAGGTATTTATGTCTTTAAAACATGTTTTTAGTCTGACCAACCTGTTGGTTTCATCTGGTTTCATAGATAAGTACAGCTGAGTATCATCAGCATAACAATGGACATTTATGCCATGTTAGGTTATTACCTAATGGAAACATTTAAGTAAAAATAATCGGTCCAAGCACAGAACCCTGAGGAACTCCATGATGGTTCCCTCTCTGTGGAACCAGCTGCCAGTTTGGCTTCAGGAAGCAGACACCCTCTCTACCTTTAAGATCAGGCTGAAACTTTTCTTTCCAGAACAATAATAAGGAATTACAGTAGTTCAGTCCTGAAGGAACAGAAGCATGAACTAGTTTCTCTGCATCACCATGAGACAGGATGTTCCTGATTTTAACAATATTATGAAGGTGAAAGAAGGCAGAAACCTGTTTTATATGTGAGTCAGAGGACAGATTCTGGTAAAAAATAACTCCAAGGTTCCTCACTGTAGGACTAGAAGCCAAGGAAATACCATCTAGATTAACTATATAGTCCAAAGACAAAGAAGTTCTGAGGTATTTATGTCTTTAAGACATGTTTTTAGTCTGACCAACTGATTGGTTTCATCTGGTTTCATAGATAAGTACAGCTGAGTATCATCAGCATAGCAGTGGACATTTATGCCATGTTAGGTTATTACCTAATGGAAACATGTAAGTAAAAATAATTGGTCCAAGCACAGAACCCTGAGGAACTCCATGACTTACTCCAATGTGTGAGGAAGATTCTTCATTTACAAGAACAAACTGGAATCTATCAGATAAATATGACTTAAACCAGCCTAATGCCATGCTGTCTTATAATATTAACTAATGGAAGCATGTATAAAGTAAAAAGAATCGGTCCAAGTACAGAACCCTGAGGAACTCCATGATGGTTCCCTCTCTGTGGAACCAGCTGCCAGTTTGGCTTCAGGAAGCAGACACCCTCTCTACCTTTAAGATCAGGCTGAAACTTTTCTTTCCAGCCCAATAATAAGGAATTACAGTAGTTCAATCTTGAAGGAACAGATGCATGAACTAGTTTCTCTGTTCCTGATTTTAATGATATTACGAAGGTGAAAGAAGGCAGAAACCTGTTTTATATGTGAGTCAAAGGACAGGTTCTGGTAAAAAATAACTCCAAGGTTCCTCACTGTAGAACTGGAAGCCAAGGAAATACCATCTAGATTAACTATATAGTCCAAAGACAAAGAAGTTCTGAGGTATTTATGTCTTTAAGACATGTTTTTAGTCTGACCAACTGATTGGTTTCATCTGGTTTCATAGATAAGTACAGCTGAGTATCATCAGCATAACAATGGAAATTTATGCCATGGTAGGTTATTACCTAATGGAAACATTTAAGTAAAAATAATCGGTCCAAGCACAGAACCCTGAGGAACTCCATGACTTACTCCAACGTGTGAGGAAGATTCTTCATTTACAAGAACAAACTGGAATCTATCAGATAAATATGACTTAAACCAGCCTAATGCCATGCTGTCTTATAATATTACCTAATGGAAGCATGTATAAAGTAAAAAGAATCGGTCCAAGCACAGAACCCTGAGGAACTCCATGATGGTTCCCTCTCTGTGGAACCAGATGCCAGTTTGGCTTCAGGAAGCAGACACCCTCTCTACCTTTAAGATCAGGCTGAAACTTTCCTTTCCAGCCCAATAATAAAGAATTACAGTAGTTCAGTCCTGAAGGAACAGATACTTGAACTAGTTTCTCTGTTCCTGATTTTAATGATATTACGAAGGTGAAAGAAGGCAGAAACCTGTTTTATATGTGAGTCAAAGGACAGGTTCTGGTAAAAAATAACTCCAAGGTTCCTCACTGTAGAACTGGAAGCCAAGGAAATACCATCTAGAGTAACTATATAGTCCAAAGACAAAGAAGGTTCTGACTCATCCAGGTCTTTATGTCTTTAAGACATGTTTTTAGTCTGGTTTCATAGATAAGTTCAGCTGAGTATCATCAGCATAACAATGGAAATTTATGCCATGCTGTCTGATAATGTTACCTAATGGAAACATGTAAGTAAAAATAATTGGTCCAAGCACAGAACCCTGAGGAACTCCATGACTTACTCTGGTGTGTGAGGAAGATTCTTCATTTACAAGAACAAACTGGAATCTATCAGATAAATATGACTTAAACCAGCCTAATGCCATGTTGTATTATAATATTAACCAATGGAAGCATGTATAAAGTAAAAAGAATCGGTCCAAGTACAGAACCCTGAGGAACTCCATGATGGTTCCCTCTCTGTGGAACCAGCTGCCAGTTTGGCTTCAGGAAGCAGACACCCTCTCTACCTTTAAGATCAGGCTGAAACTTTCCTTTCCAGCCCAATAATAAGGAATTACAGTAGTTCAGTCCTGAAGGAACAGATACTTGAACTAGTTTCTCTGTTCCTGATTTTAATGATATTACGAAGGTGAAAGAAGGCAGAAACCTGTTTTATATGTGAGTCAGAGGACAGATTCTGATAAAAAATAACTCCAAGGTTCCTCACTATAGAACTAGAAGCCAAAGAAATACCATCTAGAGTAACTATATAGTCCAAAGACAAAGAAGTTCTGAGGTATTTATGTCTTTAAGACATGTTTTTAGTCTGACCAACTGATTGGTTTCATCTGGTTTCATAGATAAGTACAGCTGAGTATCATCAGCATAGCAGTGGACATTTATGCCATGTTAGGTTATTACCTAATGGAAACATGTAAGTAAAAATAATCGGTCCAAGCACAGAACCCTGAGGAACTCCATGACTTACTCCAACGTGTGAGGAAGATTCTTCATTTACAAGAACAAACTGGAATCTATCAGATAAATATGACTTAAACCAGCCTAATGCCATGCTGTCTTATAATATTACCTAATGGAAGCATGTATAAAGTAAAAAGAATCGGTCCAAGTACAGAACCCTGAGGAACTCCATGATGGTTCCCTCTCTGTGGAACCAGCTGCCAGTTTGGCTTCAGGAAGCAGACACCCTCTCTACCTTTAAGATCAGGCTGAAACTTTCCTTTCCAGCCCAATAATAAGGAATTACAGTAGTTCAATCTTGAAGGAACAGATGCATGAACTAGTTTCTCTGCATCACATCCTGATTTTAACAATATTAAGAAGGTGAAAGAAGGTAGAAACCTGTTTTATATGTGAGTCAAAGGACAGATTCTGGTCAAAAATAACTCCAAGGTTCCTCACTGTAGAACTAGAAGCCAAAGAAATACCATCTAGAGTAACTATACAGTCCAAAGACAAAGAAGTTCTGAGGTATTTATGTCTTTAAGACATGTTTTTAGTCTGACCAACTGATTGGTTTCATCTGGTTTCATAGTACAGCCGAGACAGGCGTTCATGCAAAGCTGCATCCTGATAAGATTCAGTTTCCTCCAGTAAACCCGAACTGAAGGAAAAGATGATGATGAATGTGTTCTGAAGCAGCTGCTGGGACATGAAGGCGAACAAGAACAAGGTGACAGAAACAACCATGAAAGCTGAAGCCTCGTCAGTGAGATCTGTGTTTCTGCAGTAAACTAAACAAGCTCTCAGTCTGAAGGCGCCTTTAAAAGATGAATGAGGTCCCAGGAGACTGACGGAGTGCAGAGGGTTCCTGTCGGTGCCGAGCCCGGAGCGGTACGCTGATGTCAACATCTGTGTGGGAGAGCTTCTGTGTTATCGGCTGAGCTGAGGTCAAACTGGGTGTTTTAGGTCCACCTGGGGAAGAAAGCTTTACTTTTCTGTGAGCAAACCTCAGATTTATCACAGAAGAGCCCCCTATTCTCAGTGTTTCCAGACTCAAAACAACGCTAAGAGAGCTAAGGAGTAGAGTTTTAGTGTCTCTGAGGAGGAAGAAAGGAACGTGAACAGAGAAAAGACCGATTCATTCCCACAAAGGCAAGGTTTCTGTCTTCTTCTTGGACGTTTGGTTGAACTGAAACATGGTAAAAAGAAAGTCCAGCAGCTTTCAGTCCCTAAAACTCAGTAAAAACAACCTCAACACGTCACATATTCCACTGTGTCATCATTCATTCAACAGTTTGTTTCTCCTTTTTTGGTCTAAAAGGTGGAGTTGATGCTCATAAAGGATGCAATGCATCGGTTTGGATTCATCAAACATGTTAATCAGTTGTTTCTGCTTCTAGAGAATAATCAATCACCAACACTTAGAGATAAACTCCTACAGATGCCTCTCCGTGCTTCTCTGGCTCTGTTTCCACCAGATTTAGCTTCCTATCAGTGACCGTGAAGCTGTTTAAAACAGCGCCACCTGCTGAGCTGCTGCTCTTCATCACTGTTCAGCGGTTCATCCTGAGCAGGTGGGCAGCAGCTGTGTAAACGTGGGTTTGTGGCTGATTACCCTGATCAGAGCTTCAGAAACACCACAGCTATTTAAACACAGACACCTGTGGGCTATAAAGGACTGAAGTCTGCAGATCCAACAACACGCTTCAGAGGACGTTACGCCCACTTAGAGTGTCAATGACGCTGTTATTAGGCTGAAAAAACAGAATAAACCATCAGAGACATGGGTCAAACCTTAGGATCACCAACATCAGCTGTCTAGAGAACTCTGTGAACCCTCAAAGGCCCGTCCAACAGGTCAGAACCATCTTCAGGAGGCAGGTGTGTCCACAGAAGACTTCATGAGGCTACACTGCTACATGCTAACCGCTAGTTAGCCACAGAAGCACAGAGGCTACACTGCTACATGCTAACCGCTAGTTAGCCACTGCTACATGCTAACCGCTAGTTAGCCACAGAAACAGGATGGACACGTCACAGTTTGCCAAAAAGTCCTTAAAGGAGCTGCAGAGTTCTGGAAAAAGGTGTTCTGGACCCAGATGAACCTGCATCAGAGTGATGGCAGGAAGAAAGTGTGGAGACCAACAGGAACCAAGATCCACAGCATAGCAGCTGCTCTGTTGAGCAGCACCAGAGTTTCTCAGAGCTGAAACATGGCCGAGCCCGTCAGCTGAGTTAAATGCAGCTGAGCTTCTATCTGCTGAAGAAGAGACTTAAAGGGAC